>NC_065916.1:2694475-3014794 GCF_905147045.1 Nymphalis io | reverse complement strand
GCCGTTACCGTTGTTAACCGTCGAAGGTTTGCTTGTATGCAACATCATCACTTGTGGTAGAGCTTTGTGTAAGCTCGTCTGGGTAGGAACCACCCACTCATCAGATATTCTACCGCAAAACAGCAGTACTTGATATTGTTGTGTTCCGGTTTGAAGGGTGACTGAGCCAGTGTAATTACAGGCACAATGGACATAGCATCTTATTTCCCAAGGTAATCTGGTGCTCGGCGATGTTGGAAAACAACGTGTGGAAACCTGCATGTGGTGGACGGAAATCAACCAAGCACCTCAAATCACAAACATTCTCCTCAAAAGACAAGACCTTAGCCCAACAGTGGGATATTCACAGGCCAGTAATCCCACAGCCCACATATTACTATTAACGTACTTGTTCCGCAATTTTCCACCCATACTTCTGACTCGCATCCTCGATGTCGTACTCCGCCTGCAGGAACAGTAGCGCCGCGAACACTATTTTCTCCTTGAAGGTTTTTGCCTGAAAATAATAATTAAAAATAAAATAAGCTTATATATTTATACATATTTATTTATTTACAAAAGCATATTAGCAGTGCCGGTTTAAATGAATTACTGATATTCCTATTAACGAATTAAGCGTACAGCTTGTGTTAGGAGTGAGCACGACAATAACCAGGATTGAACCTGCTACCATAACATTGCGAGGCGGAACGAAAAACAAATCCAAACAATATACTTTAACAAAAGTTATTATTAAGATCGAAAGAAAAGAGAAAAACAATATTTTAAAATTACTAAAATAATATGTAAAATCCCTATGAAATGTATTTGTTGTAAATAAAAATATATCCAAAACATATATGGCAGCGGTGGGATTCGAACCCACGCCTCCGAAGAGACTGGTGCCTTAAACCAGCGCCTTAGACCGCTCGGCCACGCTACCTCGTGACCATCATGATAAAAATATACATATAATATTATATATAAATATATATAAACATTTAAAAATAACAATGATTACAAACAAGAACATGAAATACACGTTTGTCACGTAACGACAGCTACTTCTACAATAATATTATATGTCTGGGCTAAGTTTGATTTTTATGAATATAATTTTATCATTCATAATAATTATATTATCAAAAAAAATCATTTCCTTTATTAGTATATATTAAAATTTATAATTTAATGAACAATATCAAAGAAACCAGTCTGTAATGTCACCAAATACTGAATTGTCATTGGTCGCATTTTACGTCATCAACTTCCATCGACCAATGAGCGATCGTTTAGTAAAACTTACTTACTTATATATAACGAGCGAGTGATACCTACGCAGATTGGCTAGCACAGTAATACAATAATACGATACACACTTGAGTAATTTCGAAGTCAGCCAGGAGTTGCTTCACGACGTCCCTGTAACCGGCGTCGTGTATCGTCCTGACAACCGTCGGCGTCTCCACAACTATCTCGTAGAGCGTCCATTGCAATTTTTCTTTGCTCTCAGCTGAAAATGAAAGCCCTTATTATCATTTTATAGTAATGTTATTACAAAATATAAAAAAAAAACTATAATATATAGCACGGGTCCTCGAACGTATATGCGTCCGTGCGTGCGTGTGTAGATGTGTAGGTGCGTGCGTGTGTAGATGTGTAGGTGCGTGCGTGTGTAGATGTGTAGGTGCGTGCGTGCGTAGATGTGTAGGTGCGTGCGTGTGTAGATGTGTAGGTGCGTGCGTGCGTAGATGTGTAGGTGCGTGCGTGTGTAGATGTGTAGGTGCGTGCGTGTGTAGATGTGTAGGTGCGTGCGTGCGTAGATGTGTAGGTGCGTGCGTGTGTAGATGTGTAGGTGCGTGCGTGTGTAGATGTGTAGGTGCGTGCGTGTGTAGATGTGTAGGTGCGTGCGTGTGTAGATGTGTAGGTGCGTGCGTGCGTAGATGTGTAGGTGCGTGCGTGTGTAGATGTGTAGGTGCGTGCGTGTGTAGATGTGTAGGTGCGTGCGTGCGTAGATGTGTAGGTGCGTGCGTGTGTAGATGTGTAGGTGCGTGCGTGCGTAGATGTGTAGGTGCGTGCGTGTGTAGATGTGTAGGTGCGTGCGTGTGTAGATGTGTAGGTGCGTGCGTGCGTAGATGTGTAGGTGCGTGCGTGTGTAGATGTGTAGGTGCGTGCGTGTGTAGATGTGTAGGTGCGTGCGTGCGTAGATGTGTAGGTGCGTGCGTGTGTAGATGTGTAGGTGCGCGCGTGTGTAGATGTGTAGGTGCGTGCGTGTGTAGATGTGTAGGTGCGTGCGTGCGTAGATGTGTAGGTGCGTGCGTGTGTAGATGTGTAGGTGCGTGCGTGCGTAGATGTGTAGGTGCGTGCGTGTGTAGATGTGTAGGTGCGTGCGTGTGTAGATGTGTAGGTGCGTGCGTGCGTAGATGTGTAGGTGCGTGCGTGTGTAGATGTGTAGGTGCGTGCGTGTGTAGATGTGTAGGTGCGTGCGTGCGTAGATGTGTAGGTGCGTGCGTGCGTAGATGTGTAGGTGCGTGCGTGTGTAGATGTGTAGGTGCGTGCGTGTGTAGATGTGTAGGTGCGTGCGTGTGTAGATGTGTAGGTGCGTGCGTGTGTAGATGTGTAGGTGCGTGCGTGCGTAGATGTGTAGGTGCGTGCGTGTGTAGATGTGTAGGTGCGTGCGTGCGTAGATGTGTAGGTGCGTGCGTGTGTAGATGTGTAGGTGCGTGCGTGTGTAGATGTGTAGGTGCGTGCGTGTGTAGATGTGTAGGTGCGTGCGTGCGTAGATGTGTAGGTGCGTGCGTGTGTAGATGTGTAGGTGCGTGCGTGTGTAGATGTGTAGGTGCGTGCGTGCGTAGATGTGTAGGTGCGTGCGTGCGTAGATGTGTAGGTGCGTGCGTGTGTAGATGTGTAGGTGCGTGCGTGTGTAGATGTGTAGGTGCGTGCGTGTGTAGATGTGTAGGTGCGTGCGTGCGTAGATGTGTAGGTGCGTGCGTGCGTAGATGTGTAGGTGCGTGCGTGTGTAGATGTGTAGGTGCGTGCGTGTGTAGATGTGTAGGTGCGTGCGTGTGTAGATGTGTAGGTGCATTTACATTGTGCACAGACATTTGCGTGCATGAGCATGTCTGTTTGTCCTGAGTCTGGGTGTAATTATCTATATGTATAAGTATGTATTTACAAAAGCAAAGTAGTATATGTAGTATATCAGTTGTCTGGTTTCCATAGTACGAGCTCTGCTTAGTTTGGGATCAGATGGCCGTGTGTCAATAATATCCCAGGATATATGATAGTTAAATAGGAAAAAGTGTAAATTTTCAATAATCACCTTTAACCCATTGATGTTTTTCATTGACCAAATCGTTCAGAGATTTCCAAACGCCAGCGATCGGCACGATGGACGGCCAGAGCTTCGCGTACATAGAGAACTCGTGTTTCAGGAGATCGCTGAAATTATAAATAATACATTGGTACAAACCTTAACCGTAAATTTCCCACGTTTGATTGCTCCTGGTGACAGAATCCTATTGAAGATGGCCTAGTGGTTAGAACGCGTGAATCTTAACCGATGATCGTGGCTTCAAACTCGGGCAAGCACCACTAACTAACCTATTCATCTCGTGCTTGACGGTGAAGGAAAACATCGTGAGGAAACCTGCATGTGTCGAATTTCATTGAAATTCTGCCACATGTGTATTCTACCACCCGCATTGGAGCAGCGTGGTGGAATAAAGTCCAAACCTTCTCCTCAAAAGGGAGAAGAGGCATTAGTCCAGCAGTGGGACATTAAGAGGCTGTTACTACTTACTTGACAGAATCTTATCCAAGCTCATTCCAATTATTCTATATAAATTCTACGAAGGTGTTACGTCCCTTGTACCTGTAAATACACTGGCTCACTCACTCTTTAAAATAGAACAGAACTATATCCTTGTGCTGAGATATTTTACATATTATTATTATTATTATTATTATTATATCCCATTACTGGGCTAAGGTTTCTTCACCTTCTCATAAGTTCGGAGTCTATCCCAACACTAATCTAATACGGATGTATCGAACAATGAATGCACATGCAAGTTCCTCCACAATGTTTCACCGAGCCAGAAATAAATTATAAGCAAGTGGAAATTGAGTTGAGTTTGAACCTGCAAAACTGGTATTCCATATTTTTTTCCAAATTTAATTTATTACTTAAATAGCTTACCTAAATGTTATATTCTTAATAAACGGCTTCAAATTCCCATAAGAACTTTCATCGTACAACGACTTGCACACTTCTAATACGGACATCATTTGTAGTTCATTGCTTTCACTATCACCGTCTTCCGATACACTCTTCAAAGCTTTAGCCTTAATATCCATCACTAAACTCATGAACTTCTCCGAACCAAGACCATCCGGTAATGAGAAAATTAAACTTAGATATGCATTCTTTAACGATTCTTCAAAGCATTTAAAATCCAGCTCACATATGCTTTTATTATACAAAGCTCGGCTGATGTTCTTCAATTCCACGTCATTTTTAATATTTTTCAATTCATTTTGAAGATAAATTTCAAATAACTTTATCGAATATTCGTAGCATTGCGATTTGTTCAATGTGATTGCGGTATTGTGGATGTCAGTTTGGAGTTTTCTGAAGCATTTCTCTTGATTCACACAACGGAGTGTCTTCAATTCGTTTATTATTACATATTGTTGTTCGACCAAAGCATAATAGGCAGGTAAAATGTTTACCATAGGTATATTTTGGTTCATCGATATTGTTATAAAATGTTTTATGAGGAACGACAAGCGTAAGCCATCGTGCAAACCGGATTTCACATAGCAATTCTCACATTTGACTATTTGTTTAGTTTTTTTTAATTTTTCCAACAATATCAATATTAATTTTAGGTTACTTTGTATTATATGTTCGTTAAAACTATTCTTCTTTAAATTATTTACATTGTATTCAATAAATAACTTTAGTAATTGACTTATATATGAATATGTCACATGCATAGTGTGTTTATAGCCTAATTTCTCGGTCATTTCACACGACGTATAAAGAGTATTAAAGATATTCTCCAGTAAATTAACATCAGTTTTCTCTTTAAATATAAAACAAAATGAATTTAAGAAGTATGTTTGGAAACAGTGAAAGATATCAGATCTGTGGCCGAGTAAAGAAATACAGACCCTCGTAGCGGAATCTAAAGCAGAGTCCTTAAAATCAATCTTCGATGCATTCTCTGTAATAGTGTGTAAGCAGTCGTTAAGTTTAACATATAAATCAAGTGCCTCTTGTTCGTATATACTTTTAAATGGTTTTAGATCTTTTTTCGCCATTGATTCAAATATCTTCGTAAATGTCTCATTAAGTTCCTTAGCTGATATATCGCTATAGATGTAATGGAGTTTTTTAACGAGGAATACTAATAAGTTGGAGCAAAATTGAACAGTGTCATATATCATAATCACTTTTACTATGTCGTCGATCAGTCTTGGTAATAATTTCAATACTGGCATTCTTTTTGTTTTTAATTTCTCTATATATGTGAGACGATCGGCTATGATGCTCCAATAGGTTTTGCAGTATTCCTTAAGTAAGCTGTCATGTTCATATTCAAATGGCATGAAAGATAACTTCAATACAAGTTCCGGAGGCATCGGAGAGTTCTGTAAATATAAATAAATATCCTGGGACATTATTCACATAAGGCCATCTGATCACAAACTAAGCTTGAGCTTGTACTATGGAAACCAGACAACTGATATACTACATATACTACTTTTCTTTTGTAAATAAATACTTATATAGATAATTACACCCAGACTCAGAACAAACAGACATGTTCATGCACACAAATGTCTGTCCTGGGTGGGAATCGAACCCATAACCTTCGGAATGAAAGGCAAGTATCTACCAACCACACCAACCGGCCCGTTATCTAAAACTGTGATGTGTGTGAAATTTGAGATTTATCTTATTAGCATATTATTTATAGTACAAATGTAGCGAGATTGTCAGGTGTAGTAGTCATTTGCCCTCCCGGCGAAATAAAAAATAATAAAGCTATATTTAGAAATACAGTGTAATAGAAAGCACAAGAAACATAACATGTTATTTTACCATATTACCATATTAGTGGTACATTGATGACATCATGAATGGTTTATCATACACCAATTTCTATGGGCGATTGTGACCACATACCATCTGATGACACAATTGCTAGCCTACTAACTTTAAATTGGAGCTTATTCCACCACGCTGCTCCAATGCGGTTTGGTAGAATTCACATGTGGCAGAACTTCAGTGAAATTAGACACATGCAGGTTTCCTCAAGATGTTTTCCTTCACCGTAAAGCACGAGATGAATTATAATCACAAATTAAGCACATGAAAATTCAGTGGTGCTTGCCCGGGTTTGAACCCACGATCATCGCGTTCTTACCACAGGGCCATCTCGGCTTGAATAAGCTCCAAACCTTCTCCTCAAAAAGAGGAGAGGAGGCCTTTAGCCCAGCAGTGGGACATTCACAGGCTGTTACGGTAACTTTAAATTAACTATTATAAACTGGTTTCTGCTTGTGTGGTAGTGGGGGTGAGGTGCAGATCTTAGTTATAAAAAAAGTATGGGTTCCAAGTTGCTTCAGGCCAAATATCATCTAAGTCTGATTGATGGTTAAATCGTGAATGCATAACAGACAGAGTTACTTTCGCATTTATAATTTATTTATTTTATTTATTTATTTGGGAAACATATAGCATAATATAACACATAAACATGTGATAACAAAATACGTCTCACATAAGCCAACAAAGTTTCCACTTAAACATTGAAACATGGAGTGAACCTAACCAGAACAAATTATTTAACAAGTATTAAAGTATATAAAATAAAGTATTAACAAGTTATTTAAAAATCAGAACAACAAAAACAAAAAAAAAATAAGACAAGAATATTAATGACAAATACAGTTTTTTAGGCTTCTAAGACAAGTATTGATAAATAAAAACAATATTTACCTGCTTAACTACATATTTATGTACATGGTATATACATGCCAGCGTCTTAACTTGCTCTGGTCGTTCCAGAGTGCGTGTATGCCTTACACATTCGATGCTCAATCTTAAGAGCTCCTTGTTGTCAATTCTCTCTCGCCATGTGGCCACTTTTTCCAAATTCCTGAAATAATTTTAAGACGTGATGACGTGTGTTAAATTAAGTAACAAGAACTATGTCTTTGCAACTATACAATTCAATTTATTCAGTCTAGAGGTTCATTAAAATATAGCATACTCTTTAAGGACTAAAAATATAACACATAAGATAATATATAAATATGATTATAAAATTAACCTGCACAGTGTACACAGCACGTTCAATGAAAACGAGTTTTTATCTTTTGTTGATAATTTCCCTAGTATTTCGGTATACTCATTATAACTATTAGCTAAATCATATTTATCACTTTCTACATCGTTTGCTTTTAAGCTTGCAATAAATTTATTCGCATCCATTGTTTTCACTGATAATTACATTTCATTTCAAAAAATAAGCTACAATAACACACCATCCGACCAGTTCGGTATTGGTAAAGTTATTTTTGTTTGAAAATTTCAAAGTTGTCTAGCCGTTAAAAATTGAGTTATCAAATGACACATTGATTACAATAAGTAATTGTAGTTTGTATATCGGACCATTTATTCGGGTATAAAGCTTGGAAGACACTAGCAATAAGCAATATGTAGGATTTATTTGTTTTTTAATACACTTTACTAGAAAATTAATAGCTACATTAATAAAATGTAAAATAAATCATGTAAAAAGAAGAACTTTTACATTTACTTTATATGTTGAGATAATTGAGCTAAACCTAAAATTTAATTATATATTTATAAAAATATATATGTTTGTTTATAAATATATATGATATATAAAACATCGGCCTGAGCGTTTTGAAATGCACGAAAACATTTGTATAAAATGATACAGAGCGTGCACTAATAGTTATTAGTGCAATAATAAAATAATGATAAAATGACCTAACAAATGATCGCTTGGCTCTAATTTAAATAATGTATAATTTTATTGCACACACAAAATAAGGATCAAAGGAGAGGAATAATTAAAAAAAACTGATTCATATCTTATCACTAAAGTAGTTACAATATAAATTGATAGTGTGTATATTGAGTTTAAATTTATTGTTGAATTGTTGATAGAGTTGAAAGCTACGGTTGTTCAAACTGTCAAAAAATGCCGCCACCGGACGGGCACAATTTACCTGCATGATAAATTGTTATCAGTTTTCGTAATTAAAGTCATTTGTGATGTTTTAAAAACCTAAAAGTTTCTTTAATCCTGAATTAATTCGGTACGTCAGATAATCGTGCCGTTTGTTAATCTGGATATTAACTAAATCGCTTAAAAGGTAAGCCTTTTTATTATAATTTATTGGAAGTTCCGATATAATTCATTCTAATTCGAATTATTAATTAACATAAAGATGTAAAATACGAAATAAATAAATACCTGTCTGATTATCATACATCAATGAATGTATACTACAAATGCTGTATGTAGTATACATACGTTTTTTTTCTTATATGGATGATGTATATACATAAAATTTGTGTATAATATCAGTTAAGCTAATTAATTGTAATGCGAATCGATATAGTAAAATTTAAATCTATAGACAATGATCACCAAATATGAGTAAAATAATTGTTATTTAGGACATATGTTATTTTTAATGACTAAACAATGAATTAGCTTTCCCTTATAAATAATTTTAATATGAAATGGAATTTAAAATACATTTTTTTTCATAATGAAACTATTAACAAGGAATTACAGTAATAAAACATGTCTTTTTCTTTTTAGATAAAAATACTTCCAACAAAATGAAGATGTCACTGAAATACAACTTTCTCCTCATCACAATAGTTGCTATATATTTCTACAATTCGAAACTGATATTTGATAAAGTATACGAAACATCGAAAATAGTTATAGACGAACTATTCCACATACCGCAAGGCTTGGCGTATTGTAAAAAAAACTTTTCATATTGGGATCCCAAGATAACAACACTCCCAGGACTCTATCTAGTGTCTGCAGCTACTGTTGGCTCGTATTTCGAATGTAATACTTACAATCTAAGATTCATCAACTTAATTGGATCGTGTTTTAATTTAATTTTATTCTCTTCAATGTTAAAATTCATATACGGCAACCATAACGAGAATCCTCTTAAAATTGTATTGCAAGCATTAAGTTTAACGTTACTGCCGCCTTTGTATTTCTTTGCCCATGTGTATTACACAGATACATTGTCGTTGTTTTTCCTATTACTCTTTTCACGTTTATGTTTCGTTAATAAGAGCAATTGGTTAATATTTATCACGGGTATGTGTAGTGTTGCCATGAGACAAACAAATGTGGTGTGGGTAGCGATGGTTTTAGGTCACAGGATGTTAAACATGTTAATTAAAAGCTCGAGGGTGTTCGGTAATCGTCATTTAACAAAGTCAACATTGAACAAACGGTCAATCATTGCTCGTGATATTGACAAGTCAAAACTCAAAAGGTACTACGGGCTTAATGATGTTTTTATAGCTCTGAAGTATCATCTAACGACATGTTTTACAACTGCTTTTAAATTTATCCCTCTTTCGGACTGGCTTATTATTATTCAGCAAGTAAGTGTATTAGTATCGTTCATTGCATTCTTGTATATGAATGGCTCGGTTGTGGTCGGTGATAAGCATGCTCATAAAATGACAGTACATTTACCGCAATTGCTGTATTTTTTACTATTTTATGGAGTATTCGGTTTGCCATATGTTTTGTCTAAGTCATTTTCAACATTAAAAATAATTTTTAAAAATAAAATGTTTTTCCTATTGCTCGCAATTATGTTTGTATTAATTGTTAGATTTAATACAATAGCACATCCATATTTGTTGGCTGATAACCGTCATTATACCTTTTATGTATGGAACCGTTGGTTTGGCAAATATTACTACGCAAGATATGCAACCATACCGGCTTACATCTTCTTATTATTCAACTTATACGATAATTTAAAGGATCAGAATTGTATTTCATTCCTACTACCGTATTCTATGAGTCTTTTTCTAGTGTTAGCGTTACAAGAACTGGTAGATATCAGATATTTTCTAGTCCCATATGTTATTTTAAGGTTGCGATTCGTTCGGCCTTCGTTTAATATGGTTATAGGGGAATTGGTGTGGTACATATTGCTGAATGTAATCACATTCCACCTATTCTTTACAAAAGATATAATTTGGAAGGATTTTAATGATATACAAAGAATAATATGGTAATAATTACGATAGATTTAAGCATTTATTATAAGAATTGTAATTTGTAATGTAAGTTTAATTTTGTGTCATATTTTATGTATGGAGTTTAGTGGTAAAAAGTATTTTTTTTTTCTTTTTTATGACTTTGCATACTGTTGTTTTAGCTCAAATAAGTTCCGTCAATGTTATTATAGTATATATCTAATAACGTGTACCAATAGGTTTAATAGTAATAAGAGATCAGGTGGCAAATTTAAAAGGCATTGGTTCTTAGTATCGAGAGGCACTAATGAGTTATCTTCAGATTATATAAACTTGATGATTACCATTTTATTGACGCCAAAGGGATATAGAAGTAATTGTATTGGTTAGTGATTGTGTTTGTAAACATGACACAATAATAATTTGTAGTTACAAAATGTTCGGTGAAAAATTAAATGTTAATGAGCTGTATTAACAAGCTCAAGTGTTTTTAATTTAATTGTCACATTGAAAAGAAAAAACTTTAAATATTGCTTTAGGGGGACCAGCTTTAATTAACTTTGCAAGACAATTGGTCATTGGCCATAAATGAACATTTTTATATTGTCATATCCTAATAATCTAAAAAATTGCTTGTCACTAATGAAACATTCTTGTTTGGTGGTAGAATAATTGCAACTCTACTGCCCTAAGAGCACAAAAAGACAGTCATATTTGTCATAATATACTTATGGAATTATATTTATTGGTGCCAAAATTCCTAGGGGGAGACATTATCTCGTTAAGGCTGTACACCATTCAACCTTTACCCAAGCTACCAATGTTTTTCTTTTAATTATCTTGTCAAAATAGAATTATGTATTATAATATATACTTCTTATATATTATGTATGAATGTCGTAAATTTTGCATGAGCTTACATAACTGCTTTTATCAATGACTTGTAGGTAAGCTAAGTTTTTTGTTATTTTTTTTTTTTCAATTCTAATTTATGATTGTGAAAATGGTTTTTGATATATATCTTATGCTTAATTTAATTAAAAGAATAATAATTTATGAACAATGCTAATAGGATTTTTGGTAATTTATGAAATTTGTTAGAATCATGTAATTTCTTAATTTAAAATTGTAAGTAACTCTATTATTATTTGGATTAATAAATGTTTGATTCATTCGTATTTTATTTTATTTTGCTAATTTAATGGCTAATAGCCTTATAATTAAAAAAAAAACACCTTTGCATATGTCAACTGACGTTTTATTATTGCAGATTTCACAATAATAAAACACAAAGTTCAGTTACGTCTGATTGCCTTACCTGGGTTTGAACCCGTTTTGGGTTGAGAGTCACATATTCTAATTACTAAGCTGTCACGGCTTAAAAAAAATTGGCGATGGAAATTCAGCGTGTTTTCATATATTATTTCGCATATATATTAAACTTTTTGGAAACGACCATTTTATTCCCAAGTTGCATTATATATACATTGGCGTTTTAATATATACATTGGCGTTGGCGTTTAAAATTTTCCTAAGTTATTTTTTTTATAAACTAATGTAATTTTTAAACTATTTCTCGTAACCTGAACTATAATGTTTGACATTCGAACTTTTTAATCGTTATTAGCCGTCTAATAGAGGCAATAGCGGCAAGTTTATAAATGCACCTTGGTATTACGAGTATGAACGTCACAATCTCTAGGAATACCTTTTTTACGAACGTACTTCATGAGTTGGTCAAAGTCGAATTCACCTCATGACGTACCTACGTCATTACACGTATTTACGACGAGCCGAGATGGCCTAGTGGTTAGAACGCGTGAATCTTAACCGATGATCGTGGGTTCAAGCCCGGGCAAGCACCACTGAATTTTCATGTGTTTAATTTGTGTCTATAATTCATCTTGTGCTTGACGGATAAGAAAAACATCGTGAGGAAACCTGCATGTGTCTAATTTCATTGAAATTATGTCACTTGTGTATTCTACCAACCCGCGTTGGAGCAGCGTGGTGGAATAAGCTCTAAACCTTCTCCGCAAAAGGGAGAGGAGGCCTTAGCCCAGCAGTGTGACATTACTAGGCTGTTACTGTACTGTACTGAACGTATATCACTTAGTGTTAGAGCTTTGTGAAAGCTCGTAGGATGTACCATTCAGTGATCATACATTCTACCGCCAAGCACCAATAATAATTAAAATATTTTACGTTATGGTTTGAAGTGTCATCCACTTAGCAAAACTACGTGCACAAGGGACATAGCATCTTAGTTCCCAAGATTCACAGCGCATTGGCGATGTAGTGAATAGTTAATACTCCTTACAGCGCCAATATCTATGGGCGTTGGTGGCCACTATGAAGAGGAACATATGCACGTTAGCCTACATATTTTATAAAAAAATAAAATTAGAAGTGAGTGAGTCATACATCTCATACAGACTAGCAAAATTTAATCAGATTAATTTATTTATTTAGGATTTTACACACATTTACGAGTACATTACATCGTAGATTTTTTTTTAAATATGTATACTCCTTCAATTATAGGATACCACATCAAGCTCATTAATGATTAACAATTACGTTAAAAATGTTTAATCATCAATCACGATTACAATATAACGAGATTCGAGAGTAAATAAAAAAGTAATGTAAGTCAAGCAAGTGAGTAAAGATCTCAGAAACAATTAAAGTTAATCTGTAATCGTAATCATTAATCTGATTACATTTTGCTTAAGTCTTATCTCATAGTTGACTGTATGTAAAAATAATGGTATATTTCTCGTACAGCTGAAATAAGAAACAATACTAATACTACTATATAATTATTAATATTATATTATTTTATTATTGCGCTGAAAAAAAATCATAGGATCAATTTTATTTAAGAATGTAACGTACGTTAACGGCTTCACGTGTGTATAAGGTAGGTGGCAGGTGCTTATAAATATAAAAAAAAAACCTATATCCTTTTTTGTGCTTCAAGTTTGTTACATACCATATCGAATTCGGCTTAGTAGATTAACCGTGAAAGTGTGACAGGCACATACATAATTACTTTCACACTTATAATATTAATATAGGTAAATATAGTTTAATTCAAAATCCATATGCAGAAACTGGCAGTCTAATGACACTAATGTCATAAAACCATAGATTATAAACTTTAAATGTCATGTGTCAACTAGTATTTAATTTTCTGTTATGACTTCTGACTTGAATGTGTCAATGTGACAAAATTGGCGGGATATGTTCCGGCGTTGATGTTGTAAATAATGGTTGATTGAGTTATGGCTGGGCCAAAGTTCTTTATTTATGGTGGAAGCCGGTGGCGTGAAGTGTGTACGACGTCAGGGTGTGTGGACGGTTGGGGGAATGTGCAGTTCTTGACTGTTCGAAGCGGGCGTCTCCAATTGGCGCGAAAAGACACCGTGTTGCGTGGCTTGAGATCCCTGGCAGCCTGTAAGCCGACTACTGTGCATGATGGACCACCGCTTTCACAAATTAGGTACATTTTAATATTTAAAAAATCCTATATCAATACGAATACGACTAAACCATTCGTATCTGCTTATCTATGACGAACTTAACATGAAAAGAAACCCAAGCAAGTTTCAAGGATATCTAAAAGCAAATTCAGATTTCGTTTTTTGACCCATAATATTGTTTTACTATAATATTATTGGAATATTTACTGCCCTTCCAACCCATTTTTACTTAGTTTTCCTGTAGCTACCAATGAAATACTCTGGTTTTTAAAGATCATGCTTGTATAATCATTAATATTATAAAATGGTCGAAATAGTAAAAAATTGTACTTAATTTTAAAATAACTTTCAAGTTTGTTCTTGTACACTTTATTTTCTAAAATAAATGAGGATCAGTGCAGGTGTGTTATGAAGTGCCTTTGGTCTATCTTAAACTATTCTCTACCTAGAAAACATAATAATAAAAAGGTGATAAAAGTGTCTACGTCCTGACATCTAACACATTACACTTGTAGGTACTATGTCCCCACTTGACACAAGTGCAATTTTTTTATAACTCTTCAACAATGATTATGATATAAACCACATATAATAAGATGAATATTTACCGAAACAAGCTTTAAAGTTTTCTTATTAAAAGTTAAAAAGATAACTCACACAAATCTATGTGCGATCAGAAAAGAGTATTAAAGTTGACATGATGTACGGAGAAATAAAATATGTTCAACGAATGATAAAGTATAATTTTGTACTTACAGATATAACAAAGTTGTAGAAGGGAAGAAGGAACACGACTGCTTGCAGTATCAGCATCACCACTGTTGCTGTAAGCCAAATGACCTTCGGTACGTTGATATAATAATTTTATTAGCCTGTGCTATCGGAAACAGCACAGACCGATTGAAAATATTCGGATTTTTAACTAATGATTATTGTATCTAATTTTATTTTGTGATTATAATTCACGGCAGTGCATTGACAATGTAACAACTTGTATTTATTACGAACAGTATCATTTTCTATAATAAACGTCATCTTCCGTTTTCACCTGTCCCAAAAACAAAAGCTTTTTGATACTTCAGATAAGCACATATCGAAAAAATTTTACTTGCTAAATGTACTATTACAAAGTTTAGTTGTCAATTCGAGATCATCTTATTATTATTTTGGTCGGATAATATTTATTTTATGGCTTCAATTTGGAGCTTATGTAGGTGATGTTAATTTTTAATTTTAATATCTTTCAGGTACAACTCTGATGTCATCTTCAACAATATATTCAAAGCTGCATCAACATGCACAACGGCGGTGCAGTGCAGTGGTGAAGTAAGTATGGGTGCTTCAAATTCAAATAAACCAATCGATGGACCAAGTCAAACTTCAGCAAGAACCAAAAGTGGAGTGAAATTATTATTAGCCAAGCGTAAAAGATCTTCAAGCAAAGATGAACAACCAAGGAAAAAACACGTTCAATCAAACAAAGGTAGAAACACCAGTGATGAGGAAATTGAATCGTCATTGGTGGAAAGGAGACGGATATATCACGTAGATAAAGACAAAAACAATGATAAAAACATACAAAAAATCTCTTCAAGCGAAGATGAGCAAGAAAAACCAAGGAAAAAACATGTTCAATCAAACAAATGTAGAAACACGAACGAAAGGCGACGGATATATCACGTAGATAAAGACAAAAACAATAAAAATAAATCGAAAAACATTTATAAAAACATACGAAAAATATCTTCAAGCGAAGATGAGCAAGACGTTAGAAATAAAAATGTTAAATTAACAGAACATACAAATGAAAGTGACGAGGAAATAGGGACACCATTGGTGGAAAGGAGACAGATATATGACAATTATGATAAAAACAAATCTAAAACTAGACCACGAATCGTTTTAAGTGAAGACGACCAGGCTGAAGCAGTAAAAGGAAAGGAAACTCCAGTACGGAGTGGAAAACAAAGTCCTGTGAAATCGGGGAATGTTTTAAAAGCACTAAAGAGCCCAAGAGTGTTATTACGACCACATACGATAAATAACAAACAAGAGATAAATAAGCCAAATAATATTCAATCACCACATTCCTCAAGTGATGGTAGCAATGGAATACAACCAAAACCTGCCGGCAAGTCATCACAGACTATAGAAGAAATTTTGGAAGAAATGTTTAATACTAAACCTACCAGAAGACCAAAGCGCAAGCTATCCAGCGATGATGAGAGTTACCAAGAAGTCAGGACTTCTAAGCGAATTGTTGGAAGAAATCAAGAATTGGTAAGCAAACGCACGCAGGAAATGGGTAACGGTGATCACTTGTGCAAGGAATTGGTGATCGGGGAGGAGGACGTCCAGCTTCTTCGTACCTTCATAGAAAAGGACAAGGATAATATATTCGACGTGGACTTGGAGAAGTTCGACACAGACGATAATCATAAAAGGGCAATATTCTACAAGCTGAATCCACTTGTAAACGTCGCGAGGTGTAAACGCATAGCGGTCATGCTGAGGGAGCGCCGCGAACAGTCCTCCGCCGTCTCCTTGGAGGACTTCATATCGACGCTCGGCCTGTGTAGCGTGCTCGACACCTCCTCGCAGGCCAGCAGCAAGTACAAGATGCGTGCGAGGCGGAAGCCAGACAGTGGGCCGGACAAGGAAAATCACAGGAGCAGCTTACGCAAACCGAACGCTTCCTCTAGCAGCTCAATGAGCAAAGTATTAGTCGAAAAACTACGAGACAGCGGTAATAAGAAGAAAATAATTAGTACGAAGAGAAGAAAAGCGGTGGGCCTGATCGGGAAGATGTCGTCGAGGCCCTTGAGGTCGCGCAAAGAAGTGGAAGTGGTCTCGCTGAGCAGTGACAGTGACAGTGTGTTCGAGAAGAGCAAACGGGATAGTGCCTTGGAGACGAGGAAGCGGGGGACGTCAGAAGTGAGGCGACCGGATACAGGAGCTGCGCTGAAGCGGTGAGGATTTAATTATATGTGTTGAGTACCATTTACAACCCGTTCACAATACCCGTGCATCCCTCGTAACGAGTCGGTGAGGTCATATCGGCGTACTATCTAGTGAATCTGAATATTGAGAAAGGTTTACGTGATTCATTAATGTTTTGTCTAAATTGGCTGAAATATGACCACGATTGTTTAAGTTGTCGGAAAAATCATGCGAATGGGGGCTTCGCTGTCGTGCGCCGCGTACACCAATAGAGTTATATGTATTATGATAACGAGTAGGGCATCTGATCCGAGCGAGGTTCATAGATATTGTGACCAAATTGTAAGTTGTATGTCTGTGCTACTCTCCGGCAACGACCTAAGCCGAGGTATGTTCTCGTAAACCCTTAGGACGTTCGTCTCACTGTGCCCTCACCGTAAATTCTTTTATCGTTTAATATAGAAAAAAAATCATATAATATATGGCGCTTCTAACACAGAGATGGCGAGAAAGTCGAAGCGAAAACGAGTGGAACGGCGAGTAGAAAGGCAAATGGACCAGCTAGTGGAAGGGCGAATGGGAGATTGAGCGGCAAGGCTGGCGGTCGGGAGTACACCCGATCGGAGGACGAGGCGGTGGTGGCCTGGGTGCGGGGGGCGGAGCGAGCCCGCCGCGTCAACGGCAACCAGCTGTGGAGAGAACTGCAGCCACTACACCAGCAAAAGACGGGACACTGTAAGCAACACATCCTTAGTGCTCGAAATCATCGCTCAGTAGAAAAGATCATAAACTATAATAGCAAGAACACAGTTCAGTTATGTTACTGGTAGTATGTGGGTGCCGCTCCCATATTTGTCGTTTCTTTTATTTTAAATGGGTTAGCGACTGGCTGATGATGAGTGCTCATCACCTCCCATACATATCTATAATGCACTACAAGTTGGTTCTGGTTTGAAGAGTGAGATAGACAAAGTAAATACAGACGAGAGACACAACGTCATCATCTTAGATCTGTATTGCAATGTGTATGCTCCCCCCCCCCGACCATTGTCCCGTTCGCTATCCAATACATGGCACCCCGCAGTCCGCTCGTGGCACTCCCTGCGCAACCGCTACCTGCGCTACCTGCTGCCGTCGCTGGGCGCGCTGGCGCTACCGCCGCCCGAGGCCGTCCGCCTGCGCGCCGCCGCCGCCGCCGGTACGCGCCCTGTCACTACTAGCAGCTACCACCGGTGTGGACTGAACATTCCACCGAGATAATACTCTGTGGTTATCAATATAACCGACATGAGAAATAAGTCGCCTTTTTTTGCTGACTGTACTATTTCTCCAAAATCATAGATGCATAAAACTTAATTTAAATCTGATTTGTGTCGTTAACTCGATTTGCCAAAGAAATCTTTTGTACCAAACAATATATCTCTATCAAAGTATCGTGTGAAATACGTACACGAATCGCGGAGTTGTCTTTTTAATGCTGACTTTGAATAAACTTCACGTTTTCAGGTGAGTTGAAGTCCCGCAAGAAGCCGCAACGCCGCAATTCGCTGCTGAGCGAGCCGCGGGTGCGCAGCGCGTGGTCGCGCCGGCCCCGCCCCCCGGCCCGTGAGTCCCCCTCCCCCTCCCGCCCCGTGTCCCCCGTCCGCTCGCCGACGCCAGCTCCCTCGTCGTCGCTCTCTCCTCCCGTCCAAGTTGATTCCTCCCACTATTCCTCGCGTAATATCAGCAGAAGCAGTAGTTCCTCCGCGTCGTTAGGAGATAACACGCCGACAGACAGACGACGTTCGCTAAGAAATTCGTCCGCCAAGAAGTCAGGTGATTTTAACGATCTGTAATGTATATTGTCGCTCTGAACGAATGCTAATGAATGAACGACACGATTCACTCATTCAGTATCGGCTATTTCTCTAATAACTGTTTCGATACAAAGGCCATTGGGGCCTCTTTTAGATGTAATGGAGACAAATTTAATGCCCACTGCTGGGCATAGGTCGCATCTCGTGAGGAGATTTGGAACTTATATAGCTGCTTCATAATGGGTTTGTGGATACATCTATATGTAAGCCGTGTATCTAATCGTAACATGATATTTGGTGGTATTTCAGCGTCTACAGAGAAGCAGACCCCGCGGAAGCTGCGCTCCAGCACGCAGGCGTCGCCGCCCCCCCGCGCGCGCACGCCCACCTACTCGCAGCTCACGCGGCGCTTCGCCGACGAGCGCCCCCCGCGCCCCCCGCGCTCACCGCCCGCCCCGCCCGCCGCCGCCCCGCCCCGCCCGCGCACTCGCCGCCTCTACAATCCGAACGCTACATGACACCCGACTCCGCTTAATATTCGATATTTCATAAGAAAAAACTGTCCACAGTGAAATTATTCGAATATGTTTAAAGACGAGATCGTTGTTTTTTTTGTTTATATACGAAAGGTAGACGAAGTGGGCCACCTGGTGGTGCGTGGTCACCACCAAATTCGATATCACTCAGCAACATTGAGGCTAAGATGCTATTTATTGTGCTTGTAAGTGGCTCACTCATCTTCGAACCGAATCGTCGTACATAGAAAAAAATCTATTAAATTGTGTGATTAAAAAATATGTGAAGGTAATTAGGTTGAATTGACCACAAAAGATTATTTGGTTTAAAAGAAAAAAAAAGTTAAGTAACAATCGTCCCACTGCTGGGCTAAGGTCTCTCCTCTTTGAGTAGCAGGCTGTGTACCTATGGCGCTTTCGCGTTTGTCTGGCCGTTCGATAGTAAAGGGCGGAAGGAATCAGTTCATATATTTCCTGCGCACATTCTCCGAAATGTATACACGTCGATTTTCGAGACTTTGGAGTCTTTTGCAAACACTTCTCTTTTGTATGTTTCTATTTATAATGCAACACTATTATTCTACATGTCTTGTATTTTATTTTATATTCAAAGTTTCGTTAACAATTTCGCTGATTCAAAACGCCATTTTTTCACGAATCCATAACGAACACCACAGATTATTCAAATCTCGACCAATGATATCGCGTTAATACGATGCCATTGGACAAGGACATTGTCCTTGCTCCTCTTCACTATGGAGTGAAGCGTTTTCTCAATTTGTATTCATTTAACAATGTATATAAAAATCTTGAAAATATTTCTTTTCTTTATTATTATTATTATTTATGTATAACAACTTTACAATAATTTATTTGTTTCGTAATTCTCTTCTAGATCAAAACCTACTTGTAATGTTTAAGAAATTTCTTGCATTATGTATATATATATGTATATATTACTAGCTGTTTCGCGTTGTTTTACCCGCGTTAAACGTTCCAAATTATCGTTACTCCCGTGGGGTCGTATATGCATAGCGTGAAGTATATATACCTATCCTCAAGATTTGGGCTAACGAATGCAGAAATTCGACAAGCTCGAGAGATTAGCGACAAACAAATGAACAACTTCAGGTTCATTATATCAGTATATAATAAAGCTGTATATACTTTTATTGACATGTTACATAACGGTTTGTATTTTTATTTTATTTTATAGAATAGGAAGGCGGACGAGCATATGCTCCACCTGAAGGTAAGTGGACACCAACGCCCATAGACATTGGCATTGTAAGAAATGTTAACAATCGCTAACATCGCCAATGCGCCACCAACCTTGGGAACTGAGATGTTATGTCCCTTGTGCCTGTAATTATCCTATTGAATAATCATTTTGAATACAGATGATAAAAAGAAATAAATAGACGTGTATCTATTCACCCCGTATACAATTTTAAAAGGCGGAAAGGAAATATTACAGGGTCGTTTCAAATAAAGCAAATATAAGTTCTCTAACATTAAATTAACTTTAATATAAATAAAATTTAAGTTCAGTTGTTTACTTATCTTTATTTTAATGGACGTGTGGTTGAGTTTTGCTGTAATGTAATGTAATGGCTGATTTATCTAAATATATCATACAATAGACACATAGAAGATATAAATATATACGTTTTGATATAAAAACATTTTTGTAATTATTTTTAACTGGATTAAAATAAATCACTAAAAATATACGACCTTTCTCAATTTAGTTAAACACTGATGCTCTCTTTCTGTCATTATTGATTTGACATTCGAAAGAAGAAGACATAGCATTGTTTAACCAATCACCCGCTCAACAACGTTTATAAGCAAGGCCGTTACATACTAGCCAAACATTTCAAGATGGCCGTGACATAATGACGTCATAGGCACAAATACTAGTACTGTTAACAAAAAAATATATTTTTTTACGATTAGTAATTGTATAAAAGTTTGTGTTAAATGTTAACACGCTTATTGTATTTCGTATATATATTAGTAAGAATTTATTTGAAAATTAAGCAAGATCGTTTCAAGGAAAATAAAAAAGTGCATATTTATAAAAAAGTGTTGTTATTCGTGCTGAGTGGAGGCGCGGTGCGGGGGTGAGCGGGGGTAACGGCCATCTCGAAGTGAACGCCTAGTGTATATTCCTTTTTTAGATACAAACTGATTTACCATACGATGTTTTTTAGTAACTACAGACAATATAACTTGTCTGCGGTTGCTTGTTTTTGAGACAGTTAAATATGTTGATAATAAAAATTATGTTATTATAATGATGAAATATCATTGTGTTTTTTTTGATAATTATTTAAATTAAAGTTATGTATTTAGGACTGAAATGTTATTTTAGGGATTCCCAGTGTTTTCCAATCAAACTGAAGCCAAAAATTAGGAACCCATTTATGGCCAAGGGTGTGTTGTGTAACGCCCTCTATTTATGACGTCATTTAGGCAAGAATATGCTATCACGATACTCTCATACGTTTATAAACCGCATTATATAATCCTCAAACCTTCACAACCTTTTCAAAAGGGAGAGGAGGCCTTAGCCCAGCAGTGGGACATTAACAGGCTGTTACTATTATATAATTAATTATATTTATAGTTAATTAAGAAGTTATGGCTACCTAAGTACTTCAAGTTCCTTTAGAAATGTAAAATAAAAAATGAACAGGCAATTATTACTAGGTGCCGAGGCACGTACCCCCTAGGCTCTATAAACGCCACTGTGTACATAATAGGCCTATTGTGTTTTGTGTAAGAACAAACTCAAAGGTAAGTTTATCACCGCAGAAAACGGTAGATATACGGTAGCTGAAGATAGTGAAAGCTGATATGCGACATTGATCGTAAAAGTTATTAAATATCACGAATACACGTATCAAAATAGTATATTGCCATAAGGCGATTGTCAACAAAGGTTCTAGGAAGTCACGGTACTGTCAAGTCTTGATTAATATCATTGGATGGCGCCACCGTCGATGTTATTAAAAATTTGTTTTCGGCGTGGCGCTAATAGATGGCGTTAGAAACGAAATTGACTTGTTTCAACGTCAACATATCGAATGAATCTTATGTAAGTCTACAGTTACAATATTGCGAATAAGATATTTGTTATGGATATCAATAATGTATATGAGATTGTATTTAATTAAATATATATATTTCGATACATTTCGTCTTGTTTTATTTACATTATTTATAAATTGACTTTTATTATGAATGGAAATCTGATATATTTTATGAGGGACGGAGAGGTACATCCAAAACATAACTGACGGGAATAGAACCAGAGCCCTGTCTGGACGGTGGTCCGACTCGCTTGCCTCTTGCGTCGGTGCGTCAGTATTTAATACATAGAAAATAATCGGCCACCCAACTTTGATTGGTGATTTCTCGAAAACGAAGCCGAGTTGGCACTTACAATTTTTTTTTGGGGTCTGATAACCTACCCACACTAAGCAGGCGAAGTGGGAGCCCGTAACTCGATGCATCTCTCGTACCGTACCTTGATTAGAACTAATCAAAGTGTTTTGATGAGTATCCACTCTTTTCGCGAAGCCCTTGCGCTCCACGAACCTGCACCTGCAACTGCTTCATTGGATACGAATACCTTGAACTTGAAACATGTATTGTATGTCACGAGGACAGACAGTACTTTTTTTTATAGTTTAGATTGGCGGACGAGCATGTGGGTCACCTGATCGTAAGTGGTCACCAACGCTCATAGACTTTGGCATTGAAAGAAATGTTAACCATCGCTTACATCGCCAATGTGCCACTAACTCTGGGAACTAAGATGTTATGTCCCTTGTGCCTGTAATTACACTGGCTCACTCACCCTTCAAACCGGAGCACAACAATACCAAGTACTGCTGTTTTGCGGTAGAATATCTGATGAGTGGGTGGTACCTACTCAGATGAGCTTGCACAAAGCTCTACCACCAGTATGCTGTGACAGCAAACGACATGACGTCTCCGAGTCATGGTGTTCTGTGGTCACGACGCTGTCTTAAGCCGTCACGTTTCCTCTCCACCGCTCTCTACTCCCTCGTCTGTCATTCTTCGTTGATTTATAATAATAAGAGATATTCATATTATAAACAAAATTGTTTTCATTTTTCGTACATATTTTCCGTGATTCGGTGTGTCTTACTCTAACTCAGATTGAATTTATTAAGGCTTGCATGTTATCATACTTAAATATGTTTATCTTTAATTAACGTCCAAAATCCAAGTTATTACCTGGTATTTAGTGACAGAAAAACATAATGGATCCGGGGTAGCACTCAGTACTGATCTATGCAGTCACACGTTTAGTCATTAGACTAATCAATAAATCTTATTATCCTGGGACATTATTCGCACACGGCCATCTGATCCCAAACTAAGCAAATCTCGTACTATGGAAACCAGACATTTGATATACTACATATACCACTTTTCTTTTGTAAATACATTCTCATATAGATAATTACACCCAGACTCAGGACAAACAGACATGTTCATGCCCACAAATATCTGTCCTGGATGGGAATCGAACAAGCCTTCGGCGTAAAGACAAGTATCTACCAACTACGCCAACCGGCCCGTTCGGACCGTATTACGCATGGATTTAACCTCGGGTTCCAACGCAGGATTGATCGAGAGAAACAGTTGTGTACATTGTATACTAATTTATTTTGAAACAGTAACTTGTTAAGAATATGTCAAAACTATAAAAAGTACTAAATATTTTCTATGCCCTATTGCAATCGGAGTAGAAGTACCTAAAGGTAAACAAATCGTAGATGAGCAAATTACACGCGATTTTCTGATTGTACTGCTGTATTACGAACTATAAACAGTTCTTGAATAATTTCATTAATTCCACTTATCTATTCAACGTTTGAAGTTCCGATTACTACTTCGTGGACATTGAAAACGCAATTTTTTCGCGAATCCATAGATTATTCAAGATCTCGACAAATGATATCGCGTCAACACGGCGTCAAAGTTGGTTATTCGGGTTTCCTCTTCTTGTGGTTGGAATGGGCTATATTTTCTTACCTTGTTATCTTTCATAAGTATTAACAGTCCGGCGTCCGCCTCAAGGCTGCGTGTGAGTGAGCAAGGTCTTTGCTAATTAACTCGGTAACAATTGATGCGTGAATATGATAATAATGTAAATAAGTGTATGAATATAAAAATTAATGGAAAACGTTATCGTTTTCTCTCGCTAAAGGCTCTTTTCGAAACGATAGTTGAGTTAAAATTTATCCAAAAAAGCTTAATTGTAAAGTTTACTTGAATAAATACATTTGATTTAAGAAATACATTGTATTGGTCGAGTTGCATTTCCTGTTTTGGTTGTCTGTCTGAATGATGATAAAAAAACGCCATAAATTATATTCGATTGAATAAAGATTGAGCCGAGATGGTCTAGTGGTTAGAATGCGTGAATATTAGCCGACGATCGTAGGTTCAAACCCGGGCAAGCACCAGTGAATTTTTATGTGCTTTCCTTTGTGTTTATAATTACTTTCATGCTTGACGGTGAAGGAAAACATCGTAAGGAAACCTGCATGTATCTAATTTCACTGAAATTTAGCCACATTTGTATTCCACCAACCCGCATTGGAGCAGCGTGGTGGAATAAGCTCCAAACCTTCTCCTCAAAAGGAAGAGGAGGCCTCAGCCCAGCAGTCGGGCATTAACAGGCTGTTACTGTATACTGTACTAAATAAATATTAATTCTAAGGAGTTAGGGGTATTAATAAAACACAAGTGTCGGAGGGTCAGTTTACTGGGAACACATGGAGCGGCGACACATCACACTAACAACTAGTGCACATTACAGAACTATCGCTCGTAATAAGTATGTAGCAGTACGTGGTTAAAACGATTTTTTTATCTTCTGGCTGTATACATAAGATCTTGACCAAATTTGTGAAAAAATTTTTTTTAATCATAATTAAAGTTGTCAGCTTTTTAAACTGTCGTTAAATGTTTATAAATTTATTTTCACTCCAAAAACATAAGTATTGAATTGATTTTGTTGTAGGTCTTATATATCAAGCAACATGAGAAATAATTCTAATTTTATTATTATAATTTATATAACATTAACGTAACATCGAACACTTTTATTTATTTTTTAATTATTAATTTTAATAACAACATATAAAGAAAAAAAATAATCCAAAGAGCTGTAAAACTAAATCATCAAAAAATACAAATAAAGGAATATAAAAAATATAATATTAAACGAACTACATACAAAAATGTATACGTTACAAAATTTTGTGGCTTATTGCGATTTTAGAAACGGATTACAAACAGTTAAAATATATTTACATGAGATGTATACACGTAGACTTCAATTATTAGTCGATAAATCTCTAATGTGCGGTTTAAATAGTACCGCGCCACTGAAGTAGCGGCTAACTACTTCGCTCATCTAAAATGGCACACGATTTCGGCACTTATTTACTTCTAACCTAGACATATAATTCTATGAATCAAAAATATCTATGACCTATATGTGTTGTAAATATAATAAATGTGCATCCATCGAAATAGAATTCAAGTGAATAAAATATACAAAATATTAACTATTTCAATATTTTTATTTATGAAAATAATTCGTAAATTATCATAAAAGATGTAAACGGGTTTAATTAAAAAACGGAGTTGAGATAAAAAAATACACATTTACATAGGGCACTTAAATGTTACAAGGAACAAAAACAAGATTACATAAAAAATAAAAAAAAACAGAAAAAAAATATGATTGAAATCTAGAAATATTTTTAGTCTGATAATATTAATGAAAAAAATCATTCTGGATAATGTTCCCATTATATAGCTACATAATTACATATAAATTTAAACAAAAGCAAAAATGGCGGGAAAACAAGTTTATTTTTGCTGTCAATTTAAAACGAAATAGTTGTCAAATTAATCAAATTGATATTATTAATATTGTACGATACACGCCAGAAAAGAAAAAGAAACTTGCGACTAAATTATTGGTTGTTGTGGCAGTGAGTTTGTGTAAGTGTGTTCACTTTTCATACTGCAATATTCGTCTTGTCGCGTTCGGTTATATGCGAAGGTTTTTGCAAAACTTTACTTAAGTTGCCTGCAAAAGATATATTAAATCACAAAGGGGTTTTAAGTTAACAGACTGTTTATGTGCTACAGCTGGGTTAAGGCTGGGAGAAGTTTGGTATCCATTCCGCCACCAGAGGAACGTTGTTGTCGAACTACCCAACTTTCTAAAACTGAACTGAATTAAGCCATAATTAAACCAAACCAAGTTTCTAAGGTTTCATATTACAAATAAAAATAAAGCTTAATAGTTACGAGAACACATTTTTAAAACTGTCCGGCTGCGTAACCCTGTGCATACTTTTATACGTTTGAAATATACCAAGAAAGAAACTTCGAGAACATTATCCAAAAACATAGAAAATTCAATATAAGTTTAATTATAATTCTATATATATATATATATATATGTTTATAAAATGTATACCATAAAAGCTGCCACGAATATCTCTCACAATGTAATATGTAATTATATATTAAAATATTCATCTAGTAACACAGCACAATTTAGAATATTCAATTAATAGTTCCACACGGGGCGTTTTAGTATATTTAGCGTATACTTGATGGTAGGGCTTCGTGTAAGCCCGTCTGAGGCACCCACTCGTCAGATGTTCTACCGCCAAACAACATTATTTAGTATTGTTGTGTTCCGGTTTGAAAGGTGAGTCAGAGTGACTACAGACACAAGGGACATAACATCTCCGTTCCCAAGGTTGGTTTTTTTTTTTTTTATAGAATAGGAAAGTGGACGGTAAGTGGTCACCAAACGCCCTTAGACATTTGCATTGTAAGAAATATCAACCATCGCTTATAGCCAATGCGCCACCCACCTTGGGAACTAAGATTTTATGTCCCTTGTGCCTGTAATTACACTGGCTCACTCACCCTTCAAACCGGAACACAACAATATCAAGTACTGCTGTTTTGCGGTAGAATATCTGATGAGTGGGTGGTACCTACCCAGACGAGCTTGCACAAAGCCCTACCACCAGTAAAATATATATGGTGGTATATTGCCAATGTAAGGATTTGATAATATTTCATACAGCGCCAATGGTATAATCACTTACCATCAGGTGGCCTATTTGCAAAACTATCTATTTCACTCAAAACATGTCAGGTCAGATGGCATGATATGTCAGGTCAAAATAATATTTGATGAGTGGGTGGTACCCAGACGTGCATCCACATAACCCTACCACCAAGTACTTTGTTATCGAGACATACTCTACCTAAAGAAAAACATATCTGTCAGTTAAATCAAAAGTCTTATCAAAAACGGACTAACAATTTACTGATGCTTATTAAATTATAATTAATTTCATTTGAAATTGTTCACTTTCATTAATTACTAATTAGTTCGATAAGAGTAGGTATTCATATTAATTTGGGATGAACTGTTTTTATATACATTTAACGGTTGCTATATTCAAAATCAATTCGTTTTGTCTATGGATAGTCGGACTTACGTTCGTTTGCATTTTTTAACCACTGCCTTAGCTAAAAGTTTTGTTTAGTTATCTGTAGCATCGTAGTTCCTAAACGAATATAGATTTTTTTTTTGTGTAAAAGGTAACTTTACTAAAGATTAAATGAAATCTGTTCAGCTGTTTGAAGATCATCAGCTCTTTTATAATTCCGTAACAGCCTGTGAATGTCCCACTGCTGGGCTGAAGGCCTCATTTCCTTTTTTGAGGAGGTTTGGAGCTTATTCCACCACGCTACTCCAGTGCAGGTTGGTGGAATATCAGAAATGGCAGAATTTCTAATGCTGATGCACATCACGATGTTTTTCTTCACTGTAAAGCACCAGATGAATTATAATCACAAATTAAGCATATGAAAATTCAGTGGTGCTTGCCCGGGTTTGAACCCACGATCACCGGTTAAGATTCACGCGTTCTTACCACTGGGCCTTATCGGAGAAGAGGCCTTAGCCCTAATTTAAATGCTTGATTAATGACATTTCACTTAGATATATTTACAGTCACACACGAATTACATACAATTATTTATACGATGTTAACTACACTTTCCGTAATTAATTTTAGGAATATGTGAAATCTGTAAAAAGTAGTTAATTGTCTATGGTTTTATTTTAATATCTTTGATTAGAGAAAATACTGCTTTACTTATAAACGTTGTGTAGCGGGTGATTAGTTCAACAATGCTGCGTCTTCTTCTTTCGAATGTCATGTTCTTACTGGTTGTAGGGCTTTGTGCAAGCTCGTCTGGGTAGGTACCACCCACTCATTAGATATTCTACCGCAAAACAGCAGTACTTGGTATTGTTGTGTTCCACTTTTGAAGAGTGAGTGAGCCAGTGTAATTAAAGGCACAAGATACATGACATCCAGTTCCCAAGGTTGGTGGCGCATTGGTGATGTAAGCGATGGTTAGCATTTCTTACAATGCCTATGGGCGTTGGTGACTTCAGGTGGCCTATGCTCGTCTGCCTACCTATTCTTTTTTTTTTTTTTTATAGAATAGGAAGGCGGACGAGCATATGGGCCACCTGATGGGAAGTGGTCACCAAACGCCCTTAGACATTGGCATTGTAAGAAATGTCAACCATCGCTTATACAGCCAATGCGCCACCAACCTTGGGAACTAAGATTATATTAAAATTCTATACGAAACCAGTGTTTAACCAAGCAGACGCTAAGCAACGTTAATAAGATTCATAGTGATAATAATGCAATACATATTATATATCTCGGTCTACCATACATGGTTTGTATTCCTGTGTAATACTCACAGAAACTAAGGGAAGATTTTTAAGTTAAAAGTTTTCTACGAATAGACAATCTTGTTCTTTTACTTATTTATATTAATATTTGAGATGAGTTATGTTTAAATCTGCACTAAGTAAAAGGATCAGTTGAAATTACATTGTTGATTGACAATATTTGTTGCCATATTAAGTTAAAAATATAGCAAAAAGGATTGCCATCGCTGTATGCTCAGTACCCTATTTGTGAAGCTGATCGAAGTACTTCGTCTGCCTCTGGTTTCAATCGTTCATTACCAAATGTTGTTCTAAAACTGAAATCCTCGCGAGGCTGTATTTGTTACTCTGCAATACGGTTGGCATATTTCGACCATTATTTCAATTAATTTTGCTTAGTCAAGGAATTTTCAGGAGTAATATAGTAAACGTTTTTCGTTCCTTTAGTTCTACTTATTTTTCGATAACAATAGACTATAGTTACGCAATTCGGACTACAGCCAATATAATTATTTCACGAGTACTGTAGTAGAAATTTTAAAATACAATTTACCGCGAAGTTAGACAAACGACAAATCTGGTTTAACAATACATTTCTATTACGTCGTTATTTACTTCTTTGTTATATATAATTTATAAATATAGTCATTGCGATATGCAGAGATAAATATCGAGATAGTTCGATATATATTTACTTTATAACGCGTTATTTACGAATACAACACGACCGTAAATCGTGTTTCGAATGTTGTCATGTGTTAAAAATGGCGGTAATTTTGTGAAACTTCGTAATGTAATATTTAAAAGATTTATTTATTTACATGATACAATTATTAATTTATTATTGTAACGTTCTATTTTATTTCTACATCAGCTGACAGCAGCTCACAACACAATACAACAACGTTTTCTGTTTATATTTGACAGTCTAGGGTTGCTAGGTTTTAAAAATGTGGGAGATATTGGGAGAACTACCTGTGCGTATAAAAAATGGTCTGCATGTCAATGAACTTACGAGGATTGATGTGTAAACGTGTGCTCATGTACCGATCTAACGCACACATTAACTCGTCACATAAGATTTTACATTATAAGTGCTACAGTAATAAATCTTATGTGACGTCATCTGACGTTTGAAATCTCATTTATCCCCTACCAATATACTGTATACCGAGCGCTCCGACGTTTACACATCAAAAAAAGTCCCTCGAAATTAATAAAATATAGATGGCGCTGTTAGTTGGTGAAATGTCATAAAACCTTATCTGTGCTCTTCGGTACGATAAGACGGAATTAGAGAATGTTAAAATTGTGCGGTCGGGGGACCCCCGTCAGGGACGAAGTTCTTTGCGGTATTCAACTGAAAACGTGTTTTAAAATCATTTTTATTGATTGGTGTATTTTTGTCGCAACAAAAAGCGCTGTCCTTTTAACTGTCTCTATAATTTGTATATTTTTTAATATTTTTTTTGTTCACTCTACTGTAAGCCGTTATAGAACTTCGTTCCAGTAATTATCCAATGTCCTTTTCTCGGGGTTCAAGTTTGCTTAGTACGAAGAAATTTATCAAAATCGGTTCAGTGAAAAGCGTAACAGACAAATTTACTTTCGCATTTATATGACTATATGTAAATAATTCTTCTATATGCATGTCACTGGATTGGAAAACATCTGGAACGATTTTGATAAATTCTTTGTGTTCCTGGATGGTTCAGATTGAACCCATTGAGCATTGCGGTCGGTTAGAGGATGATTTTAAGAAAAAATAAAGCCCTTATCGCAAGATATCGGAATGGATAGCTAGTGTGCTATAAAAGGTTACAAAGCGGAGAAACCGCTGTCGCTGCCGGATGTTGAATTTAATGCATGTACTGTTTAGTACACGAGTCCTTATACAAGTGGATTTATCATTGAGATTAAAATTTAAAGGTCAAATGTTAAGAGATGACGGTTTTAATAGATATGTATAATTTTTCTTTTATGTTTATTTGAATCTGTACGAAAATAAATCATTTGCGTGTTTTTAATAAAACATTTCTAGTTCAATGTGTGCGCTTGAGCATGGAGAATATTTTAGTAGGACGGGCACGGCGTCGGGCACGGCGTGCAGTCTCTTGTCGGCGACGGGACGTTTCGAAAGTGTCGTTAGTATTAAATGATAATAAAATAACGGTATACAGAAGGTATTTATAGGAGTCCCGAGGCCGGGCTAGACGAGCTCCAGCACCTTGATGGTGCCCTGGCTGTTGGCGGCCAGCAGCGCGGGCCGGTCCGGCGCCCGGCGCCAGCAGACGGCCGACACGAACTCGGCCGGCTCCTCGTCGCGCCGCTCCCGCTCCAGGAAGCCCCGCACGGCGTCGAAGCGGTACGCCAGCAGCGGGCGCGACAGGCCCGCGTAGTACACGTACAGCGCGTTGTTCTCCGAGCCGCACGCCACGTAGCGGCCGTCCGTGGCCAGCCCCACGAAGTTCTTCTCGTTGGCGTGGCCCGTGAAGCTGCGCACGCAGCGCGGCGACTCCACGCGCCACAGCTTGAGCTGCGAGTCGGTCGACGCCGACACCAGCGTGCGGGCGTCCACGAACTTGACGTAGGACACGGCCTTGCGGTGGTCGCGGAACACGGCCAGCGGGGCTCGCGGAGCGCGCAGGTCGTAGTAGTGCACGCAGTGGTCGGCCGAGCCGAAGGCCAGGTGGCACGACGAGCGCGGGTTGAAGCGCACGCAGCACACGTTGAACTTGGCCTCCAGCGTGGCCACGGAGCGCTCGGCGTTGAGCGACCACAGCTTGACGCGCGCGTCGTCGGAGCCCGAGGCCAGCAGGCGCACGTCGGCGCGGTTGAAGTGCACGGACCAGCAGCGCTTGTCGTGCTCCTGCAGCGAGCGCGTCCGCACGCCGGCGTGCGCGTCCCACACGCTCACCGTGCCTTCGTAGTCCGACGACGCCAGCACGTGCTTGTGGTACGCGTTCCACGACACGCACGAGATCTTGTGCGAGCACTGCATCTCGGCGCACGGGTAGTGCACGTCCACGGCGTCGCGCACCACGGCCTCGAACTCGAACACCTTGATGCGCTTCGTCACGCCCGCGATGGCGAAGAACTCGTCGTCCTTGTCGAACTCGATGGTGGACACGATGGTGGAGTAGTTGATGGCGTCGCTGCAGTACGATAGCGTGGCGAGCGGCCGCAGCGCGCGGTAGCGGGTGAAGGCGGCCAAGTCCTCGCGGAACGCCTCGAGGCCGCCGAAGCCCCCCTCGCCGCCGGCGCCCGGGGCCCCCGGCGCGCTCGCCGGCGTCGGGGCCCCCACTGTGCTCGGTGCGGCGCTGGGCGGCTGCGGGTCCCCCTCGGGCGCGCGCTGGTCGCCTGCAACACGCGACGCACGACCGTGTACACACATCGCTTACACATGAGCGAGCGACTCCCGGACTCGATTCCTCACCTGCGGCGCTGGAGGCCCTCGTCTCGGGCGCGGAGGTCTGCTGCGGCACGGGGTCCGCGTCGGCGGCGCCGCCGGCGCCGAGGGGCTGCGAGAGTGACGTGGGGGGGCCGGGAGACGGCCCGGAGGTAGCCGGGAGGCCGACGGCGGGCGTGGCAGAGCCTGATCCAGGGAAATAAAGTTCGTCTGCACGATGAGCAAAGTAACACTGGAAAAAAAAACATGCAGTTGATAACGATCCACAGCGCCAGCTCCTCTCGGCGCGGACTGCAGCTCGGGTCTGGACAGTAACGCGTGCCATGTGTGCGTGAGTTACCTGCACGAAGTCGTCGAAGTGCGCGGCGAGCCGCCTCCAGCGCGCCGACAGGGCGTCCCCCGAGCCCCCACCCCCCGCACTCGCGAAGCTCTCCTCCTCCTCTGCGGGCGGGCTCCCTGCGGACACGACCACGATCATATCTCACGCATACCACCTATTTATCTATAGTCTTTTCCACCAACAGTGTCGTGTTATACATAGAGATGTATTAATCGAGAACTGTTCGTGGTGTACAATACAGCTGAGCTTTTAGCGATCGCGTGGAATTTGTAAATGTATGGTTTGTTTATCTTTACTCCTTCGATTGGATTTCTATTCCATGGACGGATAGATTGATTACATATACATAGATTTCCAAAATTAATGATGACATTTACCGGTGGTAGAGCTTTGTGTCAGCTCGTCTGGGTAGGTACCACCCACTCATGAGATTGGTATTGTTGTGTCCCGGTTTGAAGGGTGAGTGAGCCACTGTAATTACAGGCACAAGGGACATAACATCTTAGTTCCCAAGGTCGGTGGCGCATTGATGATATAAGCGATGGTTAACATTTCTTACAATGCCAATGTCTATGGGCGTTGGTGACCACTTACCATCAGGTGGCCCATATGCTCGTCCGCCTTCCTGTTCTATATAAAAAAAATGAACGATCTAAACTTTTCACTGTACTCCCCGAACACGAAGCGGCGCGGCAGCGCTCTACCACCGAGACTACCATTCCGATATCCAAGGCAGTGGCAACTCACTCGGCGCGGCGTCCCCCAGCTCGCCGAGGCGCGCGGGCTCGCAGGCGGCGGGCGGCTCGCCGGGCGGCGGCGCGCGCGCCAGCTCCGCCGCGCCCGCGCGCAGCTCGTGCAGCACGCCCGCCACGTGCTCCATGTCCTGCGGGTCACGTATTTGTGCGAGATTTAGACGCTGCTGCCCGTCTCGAGGAGCACAAACTGCCGCCGATAGAAGTGAACACTTGAAACTGTTAATTATATTTGCCCGATTTCCACATCTATTGGCACCCCGAGTAATAATTTTATTAGGGTATGCGAACTTGGCACCCGACTTTTGAAAATCGACTTTTTTCTTTTTGATCCTTATAGATATTCGTATGTTAGTATTGTAGTAATTTTTTTTTCGTTTGTAGTAGTAGCTCTAAAAAAAATTGGAGGACATCGAAAAAACTTATCTCCCGGTTTTGTCGATACTCAAAATGAATAGTGATTCTTGAAGTGAAAAAAAAAAAATCGTTTGTAGTTGAAGCAAAAATAAATAAATCTTTAAGTAAAAAAAATATATTTTTTTTAAACTTTTAAACAAGTTTTTTTTCTTTCACAAAACAAATACGAACGATACTGAGATACACCGAGTTACTTACTATAAACGAAATGACCGTTACTACAAACGAAGAGAAGGTACTACAAACAAAATTAACGCTACTACAAACGAAAAGACGTTACTACAAACGAAAAGACGTTACTACAAACGAAAAGACGTTACTACAAACGAAAAGACGTTACTACAAACGAAAAGACGTTACTACAAACGAAATGACCGCAACTACAAACGAATAGAATGTGCTATATAAATAATAGATAAAATACACTTGTATTTGTATATACTCTTAATATATACATAAATTTCAATTATTTTCCTTATAAATTTCCACAATAGTTAAATTATTTGTACTTTCAACGATTTCATTAAATTAACATTAACGAGGTGACGCGAAGCCACGAGTCTAAACCCCCTTACAACGCGCCTTAAGAAGTTTTTACTTCAAAAACACATAACTTTACTCTGTATAAAGGTAATTAAGAAAAGGAGAAAATTTGTAGAGTGCGTACTCAGTAAGTTAGTAGCCACTGTTAAGTCGAACCGGCAGCCCCGAATACACCTATAAAATCATAGTTTTGGCCAAAAATAAATGGTAGTTCCAGTCTGATGAAAAGTTGCACCAGTATAAGAAGCTGGTGTGGCTAATTTGTTCTTACCTTTTTTACAAGTGCCGCTTCTCGCGCCAACTGGTCTAGCTGATGCGTTCTGTGTCGCAGCAGCTGCGACAGGAACTCGTACAGAAGTTTGTGATGAGCAGCAGCCGACTCCGCTTCCAAGAGGCGTTTCCGTCTCGTCAGCACGTCGAGCATTCCTTCCACGTCGGGCAGCGCTAGGTGTCTGGCCTCGGAGGCTAGCAGAGCTCGAAGACGCTCCGCATCCGGACCCGGAGACGTCGACACGGGCCCGCTGACTACTTGAGGTCTCGTCCGTAGTCGTCTCCGCGCTACTAATTCGTTGAGAAGAAAGTTCGGGAAGTAATGATCGCGACCGGCCAGCGCGGCGCCGCACTTCGGACAGCGGCGATGGAGTTCCACGGACTTGGCGATGCAGGCGTAGCAGAAGGAGTGACCGCAACGCGTCACGTACGCCTCGTCTATGAGGTTGAAGCACACGGGGCAGAGCAGGTCGCAGTCCTTGTCCTCCAGAGAGCCGCCGAGCCCGCCTAGTGCGGACACCGAGCTGCCGGCTCCGCTCGCCGCGGCGCCCGACATACTGCCCAAACTGGAAACGACACACACTATTAGCTAGCCATTAATATCAGCTAGCCATTAATTATATATGCCAGATATAATAAATTCAAGCGGGTATACGACGTCACTTATTAAAATAGCAACACCACACAACGTGGTTGACATCTTATGGGTTACTGGTCGGTTGTCAGACGTCAAGTTGTGAGAATATAAGACGTGTGCCTATTTTATTGTAAAGCCGAATGATGGAAGTATGGAAATATAATGGTGTATAAATATATATATATATATATACTAATTTATCCGCCTGAGACTTCGTCCAACTACACAATATACAAACAAAACCACAATTATGCTGACGATATAAACAAATAAAGATCGCGAAAAAACGAGGTTCGAGTTAGGGCACATTCACATGACACGCGCTCGAGCAGTCTGTATAAGATCACGCGTCGTGTGTGCTTAGAACCGTTTATGCCGGCGAGGTCCCCGACCAGTGACGTCACGAAACCGGTGCTTCGTGCAGGAGCTCTTCCCACCCCACCGACCACGTCCTGGGTCGAGGTGCGAACACCCTCAAGATGGATGACGTCACAGAGTCCAAAATGGCGCAAATTTCAAGGTCTAGTACTCGCCACAACGTCCGGTGACGCTGTAAAGGCCAGTAGGGCGAACAGCATACATTCATATAGGAAAACAAAGTCCGCTCAGAGTCAGCCGCTATTCCAAGGTCGGGCCAATAAAAAGTTATTGGGTTTTTCTGTCTAGAAGTTGCAGCGGCACGTAAAGCTGTTAGTCCTGCGCCGTCTTTACGGTCGTGTCGGATTGCCGTCCCATCGGATTATGAGAGTTAGGGAATAGAGAGTGCACCTGTGTTTGCGCACACACTTGTGCACTATAACATCCCCTGCGCAGCTGGCTAATTTCTCTTGAGATTGGCCGCCGTGGCCGAAATCGGTCTGGAGGATATTATTATTATATTTATACTTCACTCGTAAAGTTTTAATACCGCCACTGTGTACTAGATAACGCTGTATAACAACTTCAATATTTCTACACGGCGATGACAAGTTCCCTAGTTGTATAATATTGTTATTGAATAAACTATTGATGAAATGGCACTTCATTGTTTTATTGAACAATAGTGTAATTATTATAGAGTGCATTTTTAGCATCTAGTGAGTTCTACACTTATTACTATGACAAAAAGTTTAATATAGATTATCAAATTCGTCCTATTTAACTACCTGAGGAATGACGAAACGGAAGTTTCTAGAATATCTTTTTTTTTGGCCATCTGATCCCAAACTAAGCAGAACTCGTACTATGGACACCAGACAACTGATATACTACATATACTACTTTTCTTTTGTAAATACATAGTCATATAGATAATTACACCCAGACTCAGGACAAACAGACATGTTCATGCACACAAATGTCTGTCGCGGGTGGGAATCGAACCCACAACCTTCGGCGTCAAAGGCAAGTATCTACCAACCATGCCAACTGGCCCTTCTGAAATCTTATCCCACGATATATAATCGCGTTCTTCAACAATACGTCACATTGTAACAAAGAAATACGGTATATCCTAAGCGATCGTGGTTAGAATGCCATCTGCGGGTACATCACGAAAGCGGAGGACCTGGACACGGTTATCAAGCGGGAGCTGATCGTGCGCGCGTTTTTAAAATTACAAATATATAATAAATTCCTAAGTTTCTGAGAGAGCGATTCGCACACACGATACACAAGATTGCGTCCCATTCGCCGCGATATCGCTGAGCACCCTCGGTTCAAACGCAACGGTTCCGAACCGCACTCAACCCGCTCCCTAATCGCTATATCGCCAATGTGATAACAGCCTTGTTATCATCACGGAAGCATAACAAACAAAAACAAAAAACAACTTCATAATGTTTCCACATTATCAACTCAACAATAAACAAAAGTAGACAAAGTTGACGAAATTGAAAATTTAAATGGCGAATGTCAAAATTGAAATATACCGCGACAATGTTTTGTTTACGTAACGGCGGAATCGCTCCCTAATTAATATATAAGCTTAACTTTTTAAACTTTGAATGCCTCGTTGGTCTAGTGGCTAGATTAAGGCTGCAGACCCGGATGTAATGGGTTCAAATCCTAGGTAGGGAGAATAGGGGACAATAAAAAGTTATTAGGTTTTCTATCAAAGATTCTCAGTAGCAGCTCGGAGTCTGGAAGTTGAAAGTGTGTAAACTCCATGCCCCGGTAAACACGTAAAGTCTTTGGTCCTGCGCCTGAACTCTTTCCGGTGGTGTTGAATTGCCGTCCCATCGGATTATGAGAGTTAGAGAATAGTGTGCACCTGTGTTTGCGCACACTTGTGCATTATAATATGTCCTGCACAGTTGGCTAATCTCTCTTATATTATTTTATTAATTTTTAATGTATTGACAAAAGTGTATTAAAAATTCTTACCTCATCGTCTCAATATTATTGTTTATTTTAATACATTACGTCATTATTTTTACGATGTTGACTATCATTTAAGTTATTTTGGAGAACCCGTAAAGAGTGTGTAAAGTAGTATTCCCGAAATACTGATATTGTTTTTTGATTTATAGTATACATTTGTTGTACTACTTGTTCCTGTTGAACAAATTAAATAAATAAATACAGTATTCACACATAAACTTTATGAGGGTATATGCACTATTAATATAACAAAAAATCTCTGACATATTTCAACAATCTCGGACCATTGTATTAATTTCAAAGAAAGATAAAGTATCATATACATATATTTAAAAAATGCTTTCAATTTTACATATTTTTGCAATTTTTACATAAAAATAGAAACCTATTAAATTGAATAATCTAGTTATGTCAAACAAATATGTCATTATGACTCTCTGCTCTTGAAGATATCAATAGTCTGCTAAATTAAGAGTAGAGAAGACCAGAGTATGAATACTCCACTCTCTAAGTAATTCACTTATAATAAATCTGTCCATCTGTCCATGTGTTTTGTTTAGAAGTGAGTTTATGTGACTTTTTGCATTTTAATGACAAATTGCAGCCCATTCAACTACTAAGCTCAATCAAAATAGAAAGATATGACAAAGACCGGACTTGTGGGTGGAGATTTAAATAAATTTTTTCTATGATATATAAGATTAATGTTGAAAAGAAAAATGACTTAAGTACTTCATATTAAAAATAAACAATGTCTATCTTGATACTTAGATGTTTATTTTTAGAAACAGATCAATAATTATCTTTGTGTATATATTTAGCAATGGGGAGTGGTTAAAACGAAATTGTAAATTGTTTGTTAATCATAAATGATTTTTTTTTACATGTTGTCGGCAATTTTTTAACTAACGCGCGAATTGTAATACCTTTGTTAATACGATTATTCGAGAAATAAAGTAATATTACACTTACATTTTTATCAGAAATATATAAACCACATTGAAAACATGCTAATTTTATAAGTACAGCATCAGCGTTGTTGTATTGGTGTGATGATCTTCAAACATGTAACTTCTCATTAAAATTCAGCAACAGTCTCTCACCTCAAGTTTATTATCACATATCATAATCACTGTACTTGATACCTCGTCTGAAGCTAATGTCACTATCAAGCTGGATTTTTTTACACCAAAACCCATCACTGAACAAAATATCCCTTCATATTTGCACTGTTCAATCAGTTTCTGGAAAGCGGTGCATTCACCCCTAAAAAATTGACATTTGAAAATGTTGCTACACCTGCGGTGATGATTTTTCAAAATGTCATTTCTTCCTTATTAGCAATAATCTACTGTATTTAATCCATAGTATTTTTATGAAAAATTTAAGTTAAAGCTCATTGAATTATATAAAATTATAAAGTATTTAATTGAGTTTATTCAACGATTATCATGAAATTAAGCAGCTAACGCCATCTAGCCAATGCGTGACAACCTAAGTGCTAGACGTCTTACCGACGTTATAGACCTGTTTGACCGTGACAGCAAACGCCATTTTGCTATTATTACAGGAGGTTGCATTAACTTTCGTCAACAATGTAATGTCCGAAGCAAAATGTTTGATGGATTTTAACAGTTTTTGTGATGTGTGAGGTCTATTTTGGCCTATTATAAATAATCTAGGATAATGGAGGATTCCAACGAGGAGGTCAATGTTGTTTCCGGTGAGTCTAGTGCTTTAAAATCGAGCTATATAAAATGAGTGTCCTATGTGCGAGGTCGTGTAATGGTAGCTTTCCCGGTTTCAGAACTCTACTTTTTGATAGCGAAATTTCTCTCCGGCGGCCCGTTGAAAGAAACTGCTAAGGTAAATTAGCTACAATTACTTGTAAATTAATCGAATATATCGTTTAAATAACTAATAACTCGTTTATGTTTCGCAGACTTTACTTAAAGAGTTGGAGAGCGTCGAGGTGAGTTAAAGCTTTTCCTAGTGCCGGGCGTACAGCTTATTGTTTTGGTCGCGAATGCACGTGGTGGCGGCTGTCAAACTCGCTGAAAGTTTACTGTAAAGTTTTAGTGCAATTTTCTCTGTGGCAGGTGCTGCCTAGGCGACTCGACTGGGAGGGCGTCGAGCATCCTCAGTCGTACAATGAATTGGTAAGTTTACAAGTTTTTAGCGCGAAAACTTCTGTTTATTTACTTTTTCTAAGCAGATTAGCGATTAGAAATCTTTGAATTGCTTAAAATTGAAAATATTTTCTGTTTCCTAATTTACACAGAAATGATCGTGAAAATACGGTGGAAAATCGTAAAAAATGTTTTTGCGAAGTTTCTGTTATTATTTTTGAGTATTTAAGCTAATTGCGAAAAAAATGATATATCATGTATTCAATCTCATGATCAGGTAAGTAGGGTCGCAACTGTCCTTGTCTAACATATTGCATAGCTCGTAAGAGTTTTCGGCTGTCTCACTCTAGCGGCCGAAGCAACGTGTAGTCGAGAGACATTAGGCGATGCTTTGCGAATTTTTCCGAAGTGTTATAATCATAGCGGCCACAAAAGGGCGCCAATTTTTAAATTTTTCTATCAATATTATTTGTTAAATATATTATTATAGTATGCTTAAATTAATAATAAACTATATATTTTATTATTATAAACCTATATATATATATATATATATATATATATATATATATATATATATATATATATATGTTTATAATAAACAGGTAGGTAAAATTAACACGGTTAAATAAAAAAAAACATCGTTTGTTCGACAAACAATTTAGTCTATAAAAATAATTTTGAGAAAATATTTACTCGGTGGTAGGCTTTTGTTCAGGCCCGTCTCGGTAGTTACTACCTACTCGTCACATATCCTACCACCAAACAGCAATCTATTGTGCAAACAGCAAAACCAAGTAATGTTCCGGTTCGAAGGGCGAGTGAGCCAGTGTAACTACAAACACAACATCTACGTTACCGTTGTTGCCGGTGTATTCACGATTAATGAAATTAAAGTGGCAACGTAATGCCAGTGGTGACCATTCCCACCACACTACTTGTTTGTCTTCCTTATATTCAATAAAAACAATTAAAAGTCCAATTTCTGCTTTGACTCTAAAACATTAACATAGGTATGTAATGGTTATTTATTTGCAATAAAACTTGTTTCAAGATGGCATCTTATGATTCTAAATTAGGATAATAAGAATTTTTAAATTGTTACAGTTGTTGAGTTCTATCCATTACAAAGAAACATACACGAAATGTTATCTATTTATAATATTATACAGAAGAAGAAGAATAAAGTTATCTGTATTTGTTCAAGATCGAAATACATTATGCCAAATATTATTTAATTTATCTTCTCGTCAATAGATGGCGTTAGATGTATTTTACATCGCGCTATATCAATGTTTTTTTTTGAAAGTACTAAATAAGTTTTTGTAAATCTGTAAAGCGAGAGACCAATTACTCTCTGACCAGCAGTACTAGAGGTTTGCGCCGGAGAAAAAAATGTAACCGGTGTTTTGTCTCCGGTTGTTTAGAATAACCGGAGATTCTCCGGAGATTGACAGAAATAATAGTAAAAGATGAATGTTATGTTGTTGTATGCCAATACAAAAAAGATACCTGTGGAGTCCCCGTGTAAAAATAATGTAACCATACTGTTGCCACTAATTTAAAATAAAAAAAAAACTCTAGCATGAAGTTTACGCATTCGGTTTGTTTTTATTTTATTAAGCTAAAACAGTAAACTTGGGTTTGTACTAATAAAAAAATCTCCGGTTAATACAGTAAAAAACCTGCTTTTACCGGTTTTACCAATCTCCGGTTTTTCTCCGGTGAAAAATTCGCCGGAGCAAAGCACTAAGCAGTACATACTCGGTGGTTTTATTTTGAAGTCTCGCAGTACCAATACTTCCGGGTAACCCCAAACAGTATTAATTTATCAAAATACATTACTGTAATGTGTATTGAGAAACTTACTCTACTTTCACTGGATTATTTGTATATAATATGTAGGCGGATAGACAAATAGGCCTCCTGGTGGTAGAAATATTAAACATTGCTTACATCACCGATGTGCCACCGGCTTTGGGAACTAAGATATTATATCTCGTGTGCCTGTACACTGGCTCACTCACCCTTCAAATCGGAACATATACAATTAAAAAAACGTTATAAAAGAATTACTAAACTATTAAGATAGTTTTAGATTGTTTGTTATTCGATTAGTAAACCTTCAAGTGTAATATATTGATTTCCCAATGGTTTTCCAGGACTCGCAGTACTCGGACGTGTCGTGGCGCCGGCTGGTGTCGGTGTGCGAGCGCGCGCTGCGCCTGGCCCGGTCGGCGCCGGTCGCGCCGCCGCCGGGCGGCCAGCAGCTGGGCGCGCGCCTGTCGCTGCTCAGCGAGTCGCTCGTGAGGGCCAAGCCGCAGTACGCGTCCTACAAGCCGGACCACACGCTCGGTCAGTGAATTGTATATCTTTACTCGGCGGATCCCGTGGCGTTCCTCGTTAAGACGAAAAGGGTACCGCTGGTTATTAAGTGGATATTCCGATGCTAAGGGCGCACTCGGCGCCTAAGACACCGGCGAGTCCCACATACCCCCCCCCCACACTGTTATGCGTTTTTTCAGCGTTAATAAAATAAAAAGAGAAAAAGCACTTTGTGCAAGCCCACCTAGATAGGTACCACCCACTCACCACATATTCCATCGACAAACTTAGCTTCGGTTTGGTTTGAAGGTTGAGTGAGCCAGTGTAACTACAGGCATAGTGGACATAAAATCCATTACCAATAAAGATTGGTTGCACATTGACAATGCGAGGGATGTTTAGAAATTCTTACAACCAACTGCCAACGATATAGGTTGTGTCTAATAGTAAAGTAACCGTAACAGCCTGTGAATGTCCCACTGCTGGGCTAAAGGCCTCCTCTCCTCTTTTTGAGGAGAAGGTTTGGAGCTTATTCCACCACGCTGCTCCAATGCGGGTTGGTGGAATACACATGTGGCAGAATTTCAGTGAAATTAGACACATGCAGGTTTCCTCACGATGTTTTCCTTCACCGTAAAGCACGAGATGAATTATAATCACAAATTAAGCACATGAAAATTCAGTGGTGCTTGCCCGGGTTTGAACCCACGATCATCGGTTAAGATTCACGCCTTCTAAATAATTTCTAAATAATAATTATTCAAATTTTAACTGAATTAGTTCTCCAAAATACATAATAGATGTCAGAATTTGGACTCTGAATCCCTATCATTGAACATTATATACATATAATATTGTATAAGAGTCAAAGCATATGACAATAGTGTTTTATTCTCATCAAGTTGTGTTATTTATTTATTTATAACAACAAAATATTAATATTTATTTTAATTCTTGACACCCAAGACTTGTCAGCTTTTCGGTGCCGCCTCAACATAGACAAACAAACATATAAATAAAAACACATAAATAATAATAAAAAAAAGTAAAACAAAATAATACACAGATGAGCTCTCAATAGACCAAGCAAAACAAATTTTAGATATTGTGTTAAGTATCTCTATTAAAAAAGTCGAGATGGCCCAGTGGTAAGAACGTGTGAATCTTAACCGATGATCGTGGGTTCAAACCCGGGTTAGCACCACTGAATTTTCATGTGCTTAATTTGTGATTATAATTAATGTCGTGCTTTACGGTGAAGGAAAACATCGTGAGGACACCTGCACGTGTCTTATTTCACTGAAATTCTGCCACATGTGTATTCCACCAACAAGCACTGGAGCAGCGTGGTGGAATAAGCTCCAAACCTTCTCCTCGAAAGGTAGAGGAGGCCTTAGCCCAGCAGTGGGACATTCACAAGCTGTTACGATGAAGTATCTCTTTTTATGTGTGAAATGAAACCGTACATGCTAGAATACTGTTCATATACTTAAGCGATGCTAATGCCAAATGTATGATGGGTATGAGACGCGTCCGCCGCGCTACCGGCTAACACGGAGACTGATAAAATAATTATATTTGCGTTATATTGTGGACGCGCCCTAATTGATACATAAAAACGTTGCAATATTTTCGGTGCAATGAACCGTACAGTGTCTAGGCTTTGATTCCTTAGCATCAGATGGCCGGCCCATTTGTTCGTCTACCGACTTATTTAAAATAGAATTAGAATCTATATCTCCATTATTCTGGATTTCTGGTTTTAGGTACTATTTGAAAAAAATTACGTTGATCGGCTTCGCAGTGACGGTGGGAAATCATAACAAACAAACTAATTTTTGCCTTTATAATATACGTTACGATACTAATTACATTATTGACAAAATTTTAATAGACGATGGAATCATCAGTAGTAACGTCTCTGTTATAGTGCGCAAGTTGTTGTCGCGCGAGCTGGGCGCAGGAGGCATCGGCGCGGGGGGAGCGGGCCTGGGCGCCACCGCCACCGCCCCGCGCCCCTTCCCCGTGCGCCTCCTGCGCGGGCTGAGCCTGCAGCGCCGCACGCTGGGCCACCTGTCGGCCGTCTACTGCCTCGCCTTCGATCGCACCGGCCGCTACGTGCTCACGGGCGCCGACGACCTGCTGGTGAAGGTGTGGAGCGCCGTCGACGGGCGCCTGGCGGCCACGCTGCGGGGCGCCGGCGCAGAGATCACGGACGTGTGCGCCTCGCACGACGGCACGCTGCTGGCGTGCGGCTCCGTGGAGCGCCTCGTGCGCGTGTGGTGCCTGGCCACGGGAGCGCCGCGCGCCGTGCTGCACGCGCACGCCGGCACCATCACCTCCGTGCAGTGGGCGCCGCCCGCGCACTCCGAGCTGCGCTGGCTGGCCTCCACGAGCACGGACGGCTCGGTGGCCTTCTGGACGTGCTCGCGCGAGGGGCAGTTCCTCTCGCAGCCGGTGCAGTACGTGGAGCGGCTGCGGCCGGGCCCCTGCCACATGATCTGCGCGGCCTGGTCTGCCGGCGGGGCCTTCCTGGCGGCGGGCTCGGCGGACCAGCGCGTGCGCGTGTACGCGCTGGAGGCGGCCGGCCCGCGCCGCGTGCTGGAGACGCCGGCGCACGCGGACGCCGTGGACTCGCTGGCCTGGGCGCACCGCGGCCTGCGCTTCGTGTCCGGCAGCAAGGACGGCACGGCCGCGCTGTGGACGCTGCACGCCACGCAGTGGCGACACACGCTGCTGCGCGTGCACAACCCGGACGAGCACAAGAAGCTCAAAGTGACCATGGTGTGCTGGGACCGGAGTGACGCGTATGTGATGACGGCCGTATCGGACAGTTCCGTGCGCGTGTGGTGCGCGCGCACGTGCGTGCAGGTGCGCGTGCTGGCCGGTCACCGTGACGAGGCGTACGTGCTCGAGGCGCACCCGACGCTACCGGGCGTGCTGCTGTCGGCGGGCCACGACGGGCAGCTGTTCGTGTGGCATGCGGAGCAGGAGGAGCCGTTGGCGCGCTTCCACAACGTGATCCCCGGCCAGGGGGAGGGCGCGCTATTCGACGCGCGCTGGGCGGCTTGCGGCACGCGCGTGGCCGCCAGCGATTCGCACGGGCACCTGCTGCTGCTGGGGCTCGGCTCCGGCCACACGCGGCTGGCGCGCCTGCCGACTGAGCTATTCTTCCACACGGACTACCGGCCGCTGTCGCGTGACGCGCTTGGTGGCGCGCTGGACGAGCAAACGGACTTGCCGCCGCATCTCATGCCGCCGCCCTTCCTCGTCGACGTCGAGGCGAGTCCCCTGCAGTAGCTCAGTCCGTTTATCTGTCGAGTTATGTCTACTCCTCGATCTAATCGTGCTAACTCACCAGGGCGCGCCGCATCCGCCGGAGTTCCAACGTCTCGTCCCGGGGCGCGAGGCTCTCCCGCTGGAGCAGCTCGTCCCGCGCACGCGGCTGGACGCGATGATCGAGGCGCTGGCCGCCGACCCGCTGACTCCCGGCGTGCACGCCGGCCCCGGCGCGCAAGCGGAGCAGGCGCCGGCGGGGCACGGCGTTTGGCGCGGGGAGGGGGTCCGCCACACGGCGGGCTCCTGGCAGGGGCTGGACGTGCCGCTGAGCACGCGACCCATCGTCGCCCCGCTGCCGGCCTCGGCGCGAGAGGAGCTCGAGAAGGCGAGGTAAGGACTCGCAACTGCAACGACATTAATATTCGAGCGACCCGATCTGCAGGCCGGACGGCTCGTAATGGTGCGCCATGTCCGCAGCACGGAGCTGAACGCGTGGGAGATGTCGTGGTACCGGCGCGAGATGCGGCGCCGGCCCGTCATGATCAGCACGGCGCCCGGCGACGGCCCGCGCCGCCGGCCCGGCCGCCGCCCGCGCGCCGCGCCCCGCGCGCGCCCGCCGCCGCCGCGCACGCAGCCCGTGCGTACACACACACACACACACACACACACACACACACACACACACACACACACACACACACACACACACACACACACACTCGTATAGTAACCTAACTATTACATTACACAGTATGGATTATGTTTTGTATTAATCGACCGAACATCGAACTATGAAAGTTAGGCAAAACGTATTGTATATTATAAAGTGTACGTTTGCAGTTGGCTAGTCTGGTGAAAATGGATTAGGCGATCATGATTGATTCCTAATATCCTTAATGTTAAGGAATCAATCAAGACAGCTGAAAAATCTTATCCTTACTAGAATGGCCAGTACTTCACCTTAATTACATTTGACGACTGCTATTGTATGCTGAAGACATATTGTCCAAGATTACCCACAAATCAAATATGTCTTTGTGTAATTGATTTCCAATTATATGTGATTTCTGTCTCGTTTCAGACGATACGGCTCGAGGAGGAGGTGGTGGACGCGGTCGAGGACAGCGGCAGCGACACGTCGGACGAGTCGGTGCGACTGTCGGGCTCCCGCTCCTCCCGCTCCTCGCGCTCCTCGCACTCCTCCCGCTCGTCTCGCTCCTCACGGTCCTCTCGTTCCCGACACTCGAGCGCTGACGTCACAGACTCAGATAGGTGACTATTACGATTAGCTTGATTTATTACATGGAAATTAATATAACAATCTAAGTACTTATACATAGTAAGTCTAGCAGTTACAGTATTCTATGGATCGTTTCACTATCCGCTGTAAATTGCCAATTAAAATATCTACGGCTATCTTGTTGAAATGCTCTGTCTAATTTTCTACTATGGATTTTGAAGATATAAAGTGTAGAAAAACACTTCATCCCCACCCTTTAAATAAATATTCATAACCTTTCATGATATAATGTTTTGTTATTTCTTTTGTTCTCAGCTCGCATTCCGCAAGCAAGAGCGACAGGTAAAGAATTTTACTATATACTAACTATCTCCCCGGGTTTCGTAAACTGCATACAAAGTCCTATTTCTCCCCTAAAAGTTGTAATTTCCAAGAGCCGCCACTCAATGAATGCTTACGCTATAAAATAATCTTACACCCCAGATTTCAATTTTCAAAACTGTAATTTTAATATTACAATTTCATTTTTATTGTCAAAGTAATTGTTTTGCTGTCGCTGCACATATAATTATCATTACGATGTCGCAGCTCGTCGTCGCAGTACTCGGACTGGCAGGCGGGGCCCGCGCTGGCGCCCCCCGCGCGCGCGCGGCGCCGCCCCGCGCCTACCGCCCGGTAACCGCCGCTCGTATAATACATTATATAGTCGATGGTAAGTGGTCACCAACGCCCATAGACATTGGCATTGTAAGAAATGTCAACCATCGCTTACACAGCCAGTGCGCCACCAAACTTGGGAACTAAAATGTCCTTTGTGCCTGTAATTACACTGGCTCACTCACCGTTCAAACCGGAACACAACAATAGCAAGTACTGCTGTTTTGCGGTAGAATATCTGATGATTGGGTATATACCAATAAGTATATAATATATAACAATTAGTACTCTAATTGGTAGATTTTAAGTCTGCTCATCGTGATATTATGATTCCAAGGCTCTCTGAATACTAATGATCGCCCAGCGGTCGAAATTCAACTAATTTATTTAATTTTTTAAGTTTAAGGTTCTATTCAAGGACTAAATAAAATCACTAACTTCGCGAAGGCTACTCAATTGTAAAACTTGTCTTTTTCAAACAGATTATATAAAATTTAAATATCGAACATGTCCAAAAAATTAAGATTGACATAAGCTTTTTTTGTTTGATTGAAACAAAAAATCGGACGATTATAACACACTTTACACTGCTAGGAGCTGTATATATTAATAAAAAATAAAACATATTTTAGCTAAGTTTCCACCGATAATAACTACACAAAATGACACAGCTAAAAAATTATAACAATAAATGAGATCAATAAATAAATGTGTAGTAAAGAAAAATATATAAATATAATTAATTACTTAACGAAAACTGGTTACATTGACATCCTTAAGGCGAGCAAGTACCTGGCTACCTAAAACATTTCCAATTCTAATATAAAGATCTCTAGTTAGATTAAAGGCAGATATATTTATTTTCAAAAATATATTTATACAAAACTTTTTTATTAAAATAATCTTGTCTCTGCTTACAGATATAGCCCCAGCACAGCGACGGCAAAGCGCAGCGCGGGGGCGGGCGGCGCGGGGGGCGGCGCGGGGAGCGGCGCGGGGGGCGGCGCGGGGAGCAGCGCGGGGGGCGGCGCGGGGGGCGGCGCGGCGGGCGGCGCCGAGCTGCCCGAGGCGTACCGCGTGGGCGAGTGGCTCACCGCCGTGTCGCCCCGCAAGGCGCCCTACCACCCGCAGATGGGAGACCACTGCTTGTACTTTCGCCTGGTGAGCTATTAATAATCCTTATTAACATTAAAATGCGAAAATGAGTTTGTCTATTTGTTTATTTGTAACGATTTCACGTCTTAAATAAAACTTAAAATTTTGCATACACATAGTGAGAAGTACAGAAAAGGACAGAGGGTACCCAATAATCCCCTCCCCCTCCAACACGCGGGTGAAGTCGCAAAGGGAATCTAATCACTAAATATTATAAAACACAGGCCCCCGCCCCGTATCTGTCTATTTTCACCAATGAGCGTAGTGATTCATGAGGGAGGTTTTGTTGATACACCAATTATGTAAAGGTTTTGTGATAATTGACTGAAATGTGACTCGGAGCTTAACTGGAGTGCGCCGCGTAAACCAATAGATTTATATGTAAAGTGACTGCCTGTTAATGTCCCACTGCTGGGCTAAGGCCTCCTCTCCCTTTTGAGAAGGTTTGGAGCACAATTTCAATGAAATTAGACACATGCAGGTTTCCTCGCGATGTTTTCCTTCACTGTTAAGCACGAGCTGATTTATAAACACAAATTAAGCACATGAAAATTCAGTGGGGCTTTCCAGGGTTTGAACCAACGATAATCAGTTAAGAATCACGCTTTATTACTACTGGGCCATCTCGGGTACCCGTGCGAGAGCGAGACGGGTAGCTGGTATTATTAGTTTACTTATGACTATATATTTCATTTTCAGGGTCACCAGCGATATTTCGAGGCGGTGGCTGAGAAGGACCTGTACAAGATACATCCCCGGGACAAACCCTGGGAACGAATGCAGATATATGTGAGTAAAGAAACCGCTTAAATTGTAACATCAATACTAAGATTATAAATGAGAAAGTAAGTCTGTATGTCACGCTTTCATGGCTAAACCACTGAACCGATTTTGATGAAATTCATTACGAAGCAAGCTTGAATCCCAAGAAAGGACAAAGTGTATTTTTTCTAACCTGTCCCCCTAACCGCCCCTAACACGCTTGCCGCCGCGGGCGAGAACTAAGCAAATAAAATACTATACAAATTTCTTTTATTATCAACAAAAAGGTGAATAAATAAGACTAAATAAGGAACTTGGTAAGAATGTTAATAGTGGAATGAGCTCCAAACCTTCTACTCAAACCGAGAGAGGCTTTAGCCCAGCACTGGGACATTTGAACCAGACGGTTATATGTAAGCATTGGGTTTAATATAAACGCAAATAGGACCGTATATAATAACGTCCTGACTGATTTTGGGTATTTTATATGATATCAACATGAAATTATTTATTTGCAAAGTTGTACGTTCATTTTTGATGGTAAAATGGTTAAAATCCCGCCACAACCACCATAAGATGATATGCAAATGCCATATATATGTCTATATAAGCAAAAAAATACATTACATAAAAATTATATATATATTAAAAAATAACTCTCGGGTTTGAAACGATAACTGTTAGGTTTCGCGGATTTAAGGGCTAGGCGATAATTATCCAATATGTCTGGCAGGACTGCGAGGCGGTGAAGGTGGTGGGCATCAAGTACGTGATCAAGCCGCCGCGCGTGGTCAGCCTGAAGCTGTTCCGCGAGCGCGACTCGCGCGCCTTCACCGTGCGCTACCACGACATGCCCGACGTCATCGACTTCCTCGTGCTGCGCCACCACTACGACGCCGCCGTCGCCCGCCACTGGGGCGCCGGGGACAGGTACCACCCGCACGCACATTGACTAATGGCCACTACACTGAAAAAAAGACTGATGACAAATTATTAATTTTTAAATTATGTTATAGGTTCCGATGCATGATCGATGACTCGTGGTGGACGGGGCAGGTCCTGGAGCGCTCGTCGGGCTCCGCCGCCGCCTCCAACTGCAGCGACGCGGAGGCCTGGGCCAATGAGGCCGCTTGTGAGTTACTAGTTTACTTAATAAACAAATTATTAATGTAATGCAAACTTAATTATTGATTTTTGAAAGCGAAGAAATTTTGACGAGCGGTTTGGCGTGGTTGGTGGATGCTTGCCTTTCACGCCGAAGGTTGTGAGTTCGATTTCCACTCAGGACAGACATTTGTGTGCATAAACAAATCTGTTTGTCCTGAGTCTGGGTGTAATTATCTATATAAATATGTATTTACAAAAGAAAAAGCAGTATATGTAGTATTTCAGTTGTCTGGTTTCCATAGTACAAGCTCTGTACAATCTTAATTTGGGATCAGATGGCCATGTTTAAAAATGTCCCAGGATATTATTATTATTATTATTAATTTTGAGAGCACTTCTATTTGCGCACACAGTTGTGCATTATAATGTGTCTGTGCCATTGGCAGTTTTCCCTAGAGATTGCCACCATAGCCGAAGTTGACGAGAGGGTCATATAACATGTATATTTGGTTTATCATTCCAGCTCATTTCCTGTCGCTGCGAGTGCGGTGGGACAACGGCGAGGTGGAGCGTCTCTCGCCCTGGGACCTCGAACCCATCGACCCGGACAGGTGAGGGATGCCTCGATGGCGGGTTTTTTTAAAGAATTCCAAGAGTTTGTGACCATTTTTCCCTTTGTCTTCGTTTCGTTGTATTCTTGTGCCACTAAAACCACTGCCGGCAGTAATGGTACTAATGGCTGTGCCCGCAGACTGCCGTCGGAGCCGGGCGGCGCGGTGGCGGTGCTGGCGCCCGAGCTGCGCGCCGTGCTGGCGCGCGCGCACGACTGGCCGCCGCGCGCCTGCCCGCGCATCGCGCACCACATCTCGCAGGTCGCCGCCGCGCACTCGCTACTCACTCGCTACTCACTCGCTACTCACTCGCTACTCACTCGCTACTCACTCGCTACTCACTCGCTACTCACTCGCTACTCACTCGCTACTCACTCGCTACTCACTCCCTATTCACTCGCTACTCACTCGCTACTCACTTCCGCCGATTGCATTCGTTAAATTACAACTATTGTCTATTCGTTCTCAATGAAAATCAACCGCAAGGCCCCACAAGGCCGCAGACCCGGAGGTCCTGTGTTCGATTACCAGGTCGGGTCGATAAATAGTTATTGGGTTTTTCTGTCAGAAAATTCTCAGTAGCAGCCCGGAGTCTGGTAATTGGAAGTTTGTACACTCCCGTGCCTCGGAAAGCACGTAAAGCCGTTGGTCCCGCGTTTGAACTCTTTCCGGTCGTGTCGGATTGCCGTCCTTTTTTTTTTTTTTTTTTTTTTTTTTTTTTTTTTTTTTTTTTTTTTTTTTTTTTTTTTTTTATAGTAAAGGAAGGCGGACGAGCATATGGGCCACCTGATGGTAAGTGGTCACCAACGCTCTTAGACATTGGCATTGTAAGAAATGTCAACCATCGCTTACATATCCAATGCGCCACCAACCTTGGGAACTAAGATTTTATGTCCCTTGTGCCTGTAATTACACTGGCTCACTCACCCTTCAAACCGGAACACAACAATATCAAGTATTGCTGTTTTGCGGTAGAATATCTGATGAGTGGGTGGTACCTACCCAGACGAGCTTGCACAAAGCCCTACCACCACCAGTAGTCCTATCGGATTATAAGAGTTAGGGAATAGAGAGCGCACCTGTGTTTGCGCACACACTTGTGCACTATAATCTCCTGCTTAGTTGGCTAATCTCCCTAGAGATTAGCCACCGTGGCCGAAATCGGCCTGGAGGACATTATTATCATTATAATATTATTTTAAAAATGTGCCTATTTTTTATCATAATATTTAAATAAAAACATTTAAAAAATATATGTAAATTATATAACTTAAGAGTAATTTAAAAATCCAACGACACACATTGAAAACATTAAACACAACACAAGTCGCGCCAATAATTAATTAATTACTTTACCTCCAATTTATCTCGAAGTGATCATCACTTAATATGACTGTTACCGTTGCAGGTGATGTCACTGTCGGTGGCGGAGCCGTTCGTGGCGCCGGTGGACCTGCAGCTGTACCCGAGCTACGCGCTGGTGGTGCCGTACCCCGTCGATCTAGCCACCATTCGCGCTCGCTTTGAAAATCTGGTTCGTTGTCATTAACGTTTTTTTTTACTAACTGTACCCTCGTGTCGTATCAATTACATATTATTTATATTTTTCTGCTATCAATATAAAATAGCTTAGAGAAGATTTGATATATTTTTTTATTAAGGTTAGTTACGTTCAATACATGATGCGCCCGCGTTATATGATAGCGTCGCTATCCGTACTAAGCGGTTCCGAGTCGAGGCGCATGGGGTAACGGCTAGTAATGTGGTATCCCTCGTCCAGTTCTACCGGCGGCCGGCGGCGGCTCAGTTCGACGCGCGCTGGCTGGCGTCCAACGCGGAGCGGTTCAACGAGCCGCATTCACCCATCGTGCGGCAGGCGAGGCTCGTCACCGACCTGCTGCTGTACATCATCAGGTGCGTCACGGAGTCGAAGATGTCTCGTCTCGGATGCAATTGTGACAACACACAGAGCCCAGATTTTACTACCATAATATAGTTTTTTTTATGTAATAACTAGGCGGATTGGCAAACGGGCCTCTTAATGGTAAGTGGTCACCACCGCCCATAGACATTGCCAATGCGCCGAAAACCTTGGGAACTAAGATATTATGTCCCTTGTGTCTGTACACTGGCTCACTCACCCTTCAAACCGGAACACAACAATACTCAATATTGCCGTTTGGCGGTAGAATATCTGATGAGTGGGTGGTACCTCCCCAGACGAGCTTGCAGAAAGCCCTACCACATTTTTAATTTTTATTTAATATTATTTGATATGTTATCGCTACTGTTTTGCGACAGCCAGCGACATTTTGTCAATAATTTTGACATATAATTTTCTTAATCGTCATTACAGCAATTGGGAGACTGTGGATGTGGTGGCGCAGTACCACGCGCTGGCTGCCTCCTATCAGTCTTCGGATGATGAAGTTGTCGATAAGGTGAGTGGTTTTACTGGTATTTAAATTTAATATTATTATTATCACCGTCGTCGACATTGACGTCATCAACAACACGTTAGCCATCATTATTTCGTTATCGTCGTTATCATTGAACCCAGGTACTGAATATATGTGTATATATTCGCAGAAGCAGCGCCGCGCGAGCCGCACGCGGGCGGGCGGCGCGGGCGGCGCGGGGGGCGCGGGGGGCGCGGGCGGCGACTGGCGCGCGGTGTGCGCGGGGCTGCTGCGCGAGCTGTACGCGTCGGCCGACGCCGAGCCGTTCCGGGAGCCCGTGTCGTCGTCGCAGGTCCCCGGTTAGTGCCTAGCCCGTGAGCGTGGTCGCCCCTTCCCGACGTCGTACTGACCGGCGCGTGTGTCGCCAGACTACTTCGCGGTGGTGTCGCGGCCCATGGACCTGGGCACGGTGCGGCGGCGGCTGGCGTGCGGGCGGTACGCGCGCGCCGCGCAGGTCGCCGCCGACGTCAGGCTGGTGTTCGCCAACAGCCGGCTGTACAACACCAACAAGCGCAGTCGGGTGAGATGCGATTACATATTCTGATATGATAAGTAATAATTCAATTGTATTTGAGTATTGTTTAGTGGTCGGAAAAGAGTAGCTCCCGGCTTTATAAACGTCGTTAAGCGTCAGTAGTTAAACAATGCTCTGTCTTTTTCTTTTGAATGTCAAATGTGTAAGTGAAAGAAGGGAAGTGTTTAACTAAACAGTCTCTTAGAAACGTTTACAATTAGGGCCGTGACTTTCTTGCTGTTTTTTCTTTAAATTAATTTCTTAAAATGACATAACAATCACATCAATAACATAATGAAGACTGAAGAAATCGCTTCGAGCTTTGGGTGCTTATATCGCTGGTTAAAAACCTACTCAATAGAATAATGACGCAAATTAGCCTTAATTATGTGTTATATTTCAAAACTCATCAGATCTATTCGATGACTGTGCGTCTGTCGTCGTTATTCGAGGCGCTGTGGGCGCGCTTGCCTGTCGAGTTGCACAGCACGCGCACGCGCAGAGCACGCCGCGCGCACGCTCGCACGCACGCACGCACGCACCCACGCCCACGCCCGCACGCACGCGCACGGACGCGACAGGCCGCCGTTGAGGCGCAATGTGAGTCACGTTATATGAGGAACATAACATGCTTTAAACAGTAATATTAAATGATTAAAATTTGAATGCATCATTATTGAATTAAATATTAATTATAGTTCATTACTAATTATTAGGGTAGCGAGATGGTCCTGTGGTAAGAACGCGTGAATCTTAAACGATGACCGTGGGTTCAAACCCGGGCAAGCACCTCTGAATTTTCATTTGCTTAATTTTTGTTTATAATTCATCTCGTGCTTTTCGGTGAAGGAAAACATCGTGAGGAAACCTGCATGTGTCTAATTTCATCGAAATTCTGCCACATGTGTATTCCACCAACCCGTATTGGAGTAGCGTGGTGGAATAAGCTCCAAACCTTCTCCTCAAAAAGGGAGAGGAGGCCTTAGCCCAGCAGTGGGACATTCACAGGCTGTTACGTAGTAGTTAGTTATATTGTAAATTAAGATATTAATCGAGAACTAAAATAGATATAGAATAGGAAGGCGGCCGAGCTTATGGGCCACCTGATGGTAAGTGGTCACCAACGCCCTTAGACATTGGCATCGTAAGAAATGTTAACCATCGCTTACATCACCAATGCGCCACCAACCTTGGGAACTAATGTTATGTCCCTTGTGCCTGTAATTACACTGGCTCACTCACCCTTCAAACCGGAACACAACAATAACAAAAACTGCTGTTTTGCGGTGGAATATCTGATGAGTGGGTGGTACCTACCCAGACGAGCTTGCACAAAGCTCTACCACCAGTAACTCTCTCTCGATCTCTAACAATGATATCGCGTATATTAGTTATCAATAAGTATACCGTGTAACGTGCCACAGCGGGCGCATCCGCAGCGCGCGCGTCGTCGGCGAGCTCAGCGCACACGCACGACTCGTGGGACAGCGACGCACCGCTCACGTCGCACAGGAAAGGTACATATCATTATAATAATTTTCACCTCAGAATGTATATTTGGTTATATATTATGGCAATATATTTATATAGTCATGCTGATTTTAAAATATATAGGAATTCAGACGACAATCGTCCAAGGAGTCAGGATCGTCTCACATTATTAATATTTCACAGGCAAAGGTGTTGGCAAGAAGAGCAAGAGCGCAGCATCCGCGTCCTCCAGCAGTAGAGCTCCTCCCGGTAAATGAATATAGTATATAACATAATTGTACCACTCATCATAGGTACGGATAAAAAATAGGAATATACATATGGCGACTCATTGAGCCTCTACCGGTGTAACGGTACCAGTTACAGTATTTTTCTTGTGTACCGATAAGGCGGCAAGCACATCCGGCTCGAAGGACCAAATTTATCCTCACGACCCAAAAAAAATTTAGTTAAACTTGTTTCAATTTTATGGTAAATTTTATAACACAAAACAAAAGGTTGAAACCCTATAACCTATGCGGCGAACGAAACGTTAGCGCGATTCATCGCCAGAACATATTTTTCCCGAAGTATACAAATTTTAGTACGTTTTTTTATTAGTTAATTTACTTCAATCATAATTATTTTGTTAAATGCTGTGTTGTCCCAACAGATTTATTGTACTGGCATTAATTTATATTGTATGTGACGTGCAGAGAGCCTGCCTGCTACGAGTAACGGCGTCGCGTCAGAAGCGGAAGCGGAGGCGGTAGCGGGCGAACGATCCGCAGACGACAGCAGCGAACACTCGCGGATAGAGGTGACGTACTAACTACTATATATACAAAAGGAAAATGTCCTTTTTTATATTATTGAAAATAGGTGGGTTGGGCAGGTAGGCATCCTGATAGAAAGTGGCCACTACCGTCCATAGACCTCGGCTGCAAGAAATATTAGTTATGCTTTATCGCCATCCCTTGTACCTGTGGCTACGCTGGTTCACTCACCTTTCTAACCGGAACCCAGCAATACTAAATATTTCCGTTACTTATAATCGTTAAGTGATATAATAATATATAATGATCTGATTATTTAATGCGACTTCGTAAGGTGGTGGAAGAGGAACTCGTGGAGGATGAGGTGGAGCTGGAGTACGAACCCCCACCCACCAGCACACGGCACCCACAGCCGGTATGTGTTAACGTCGTAGATATATTCAGGATAGTTTCTACAAAGCTCGCTATCCATCTACAAATATACGTCGAAGGAATAGTACAGTCAGCAAAAAACACATATATTAAAAAATCTTATAAAACGTGGAATAGAATCCTTTTCTGAATTATTTGAATTAACATAAAATTACCGATCGGTAACAAATTAGTACTGTGTTGAATATATCACCAAGTGGTACGGTGTGCAGCGTCGCCGGCCGCGCACGCTGCGCGCGGCGGCGAGCGCGGAGCGGCGCAAGCGCCGGCGGGCGCGCAGCTCCGCCAGCAGCGCCGCCTCGCGCAAACACAAGCGGTACGTATTCACCAACTCCTGTAGTTCCCCCGCGCCCCTTTTTACTTATATTTTGAGGTATGATTATACTTAAGGTTTAGGTCCAAGTCAACCAAATAATTGTATCGATACACTTTACCTCTAGCTTTTTTAACTTAGTTTTAAAGTTAAATGGTCCTACTGGGTAGAGAAACGTCATATTTTTGAACTACGAATATTTAAAACCTCTTCAACCACTGCTCAAATTCGGGCTGAAATTTATAGAAAAAAAATGATGACTTATTTCCAGGGTACGCGAACGCTTCTCGGAGGGCAGTTGGTCGTCGTCGTCGTCGGGCTCCGGATCGGGCTCGGGTTCCGGCTCCGGCTCGGGCTCCGGTCGGCGGCGCTACGAGTCGGACCGCTCCTACCGGCCGGCCGCCTACTCCACGGACGACGACGCGCCGCTGCTGCTCTACCGGTGACGTATCCTCTACTCTGTATTGATGGGGCTTTGGACGCGCTCATCCATTGAGTGCGGCGACATTTGACTATATAAGCGAGATTCCGAGGACTTTACGTGTTCTTCGAGGCATGTGTGATTGCCAAATTCTAGACTCCGGACTTACTTTGCTTTTTTATTAACATTTAAAGATAAAAGCTCATACGAGTATATTATATGTAATTACTTGTAACAAGCTTGCATCCCTCATTTAACCCATAGGTAGGCTATGAATATTGTCCAGTGAAAGTCCTTTCTTAATACTCGCCCACCTCGCCCACGCTTCATAAGGAATTCCCGTGTAACCCAAACTGTCACCCTATTAGACTCAATAGTTTAGGATTTGTTTTATGACACTCAGTATTTATTAAGTAAATAAAATTAGTAGATAGGCAAATTTCATATTGAGACTTATAAATAAGAAACAAACTGTTTCTCCTTAATACAGGTTGTACAGCAATCTAGCTAGGAGATCAGCAGCTCATCAGAATATTTGTAAAATTTGTATCGTAAATAAATTCTATATGCTCTGCAGTAACAGCCTGTTAGTGTCCCACTGCTGGGCTAAAGCCTCCTCTCCCTTTTGAGGAGAAGGTTTGGAGCACAATTTCAATGAAATTAGACACATGCAGGTTTCCTCACGATGTTTTCCTTCACCGTCGAGCACGAGATGAATTATAAACACAAATCAAGCACATGAAAATTCAGTGGTGCTTGCCCGGGCTTTGAACTCCGATCATCGGTTAGGATTCACGCGTTCTAACCACTAGGCCATCTCGGCTTTTGTTTTATGCAAATAATTGTACGCAATACTAGACTTATTGATGCCAATTAACTTTGCTTTATAAACTTATTTATAATATATTTTGTTCACAGACAACGTCAGGCTGAGGAGGTCCAAGCGGGGCCATCTCGCGTCACATTCAACTCGCACAGGGTATGTCCACATACGGTCATATAGAGCTAGAGAATCGTGGTGGTGACACTGGGTCTGAATATCTGCATAAATAGATATAGACTAAAAAAACAGTTTATCGATCGTTTGGTAGCTATTGACGAGCTTTAGTAAAATGTGAAGAAATATGTGATTATTTATGTCCTCAAAATTTTGATAATGACTATGGTCGAATGCGGTACATTTAACCATTGTTATTATTAAAATTTTGGTGGACAGTTGGTGGTAGTTGTATTAATTTTTTGTTGTATAAGCAAGTGTTCATTCAAAAACGATCAGCGGGTTACACTAATGCGTTCGATATGTCCACAGAGTGGCGGCGTGTCGCTACGACGACGCGGTAGCCCGCGACGGTACAACGAAGACAGCGAGGACGACTCCGTGGCCGCCATCAGCAAGCGCCTGCCGCACCACCACCGCCACCACCAGCAGCAGCAGCGCGCGTTAGCCCGGCGGCGACACCACGCTCAGGTACCGCGCCGCCCCCCTCCCCACGCAGCAGCTCTCCACCACCACGACACTAATGCGTTTCGTCCACAGGGGCCGGCGACGGGAGCGGCGGGTGCGGCCGCCAGCGACCACAACTACTTCAACGGTCACGCGCAGCACAACGGTACTCATCACCATCTTAGAGCCAGATTGTGACGCCGGTCGAACGGCTAGCTCGAAAGCTATTGAACGAATTTTTAAATTACGCGAAGGCTAAAAAATTTTCATTGCTCGGGTAAGAAGAATTCATTTAGTTCGTTTCTATTGATATTCGATAAGGGCGCGGGGGGATCGCTCCCCCCCGTCGACCCTCCGTCGAAATGTAGAAGCCTCTGTTTTTCCAAATTATTTATCTAAAACGTACGAAACCATTCTGTCCAACCGAGCCGCCCGCGCCGCCCGCGCCCCACGAGGACGTCGGGTACGACGATATCAACATTTGTCTGTCCTCAACGTTTTAGTTTTCGTTTCACTCGAATGAATGTTCGCACTCGCCGCCCGCGCCGCCCGCTGGCCGCCCGCTAGCCGCCCGGCCTGTAGCCCGTGTGTCCGCAGGCGCGTCGTCCGGCGCGTCCGGCGCGTCCGGCGCGTCCGGCGCCGGGCCGGTGTCCATCTCGTCGCGCGGGCGCGTGCGCAAGCTGACGGCCAAGGCGCGCGGCCTGCTGCGCCGCTGACGCTCGCCGGCCGCCGCGCGACGCGTGGCGCGCCTCGTGGCGGCCGCGCGCCGCCTGCTGCGCCGCTGGCCGCCCCCCGCGCGCCCCGCGCGCCCCGCGCGCCCCGCGCCCCGGCCGGGCCGCTCGCGTGCCCGCGTGTAGTTCTAAGGGATAATGTCGATCACTGCCGATTTTACACGCGCAGTTATTGCAATGAAAGTGATCGGATGAACGATATGAAGAGCTGCGGCGGTTTATGTCGTCTCTCGTCAGCGATTTTGTGAAGTTGTCGGTGACGTTCTAAAGAGTTGCGAACGCGTGGGGTTCCGACCCGATTTGTACAAATGTTAGTATGTGTTCGAAATTAAAATAATGTTTTGATAAATGTTTATTATGTGTCGAACGATTTGATTATTGAATGTCCCGAATTGCCACAGATAATATTGCAATGTGAAATATAGATCAATCTACTAGTTCAATTTTAGTTTAGTAATTTTATTTAGTTTGAATTATTTTTTATTTTCTTTTTGGCGGGAGTGCGTTTAGAATTATATAGATATTTGTTTAACGAGAATTAATACAGCTTTTTAAACAAATATAAATAATAACATTGTACGCCCTCCAGTTTAGCTTATAATCGGAGTGGGGATAAATACACACTTTGAAACTTTACTCTTACCGTACCCAATTTTTTTAAAACGATTAGAATTTTTAATAGGAACACGATTATGATTACCGAGTGCTTACAATAATCACAAACAAAAGATTAGAGGACTTTGTTATATAAATTTATAAATAAATTATGAGTATAGGGGGTAAATTTGAGATGTACTACACTACACTCCCTTGTAGATACAATTGTATATTATCATCTATGATTCATTTATTTGATGTAATAATTGTAACACAATGAAAACTTAGTGTTATATAGTTTTTTGTTATTCATGGTGATGGATTTACCAGGCTGAATGGGGTTGAGCCGAAGGTTTTGAGGATTTGAGGGAGCGGCAAATTTAAGGAAGAATAATGTCCTTTTATAAGATGTTTTTTCTTAAACTTTTATTGTAAATACGGGATGTATAGAATATTTTTGAGTTCAAGTAAATTAATGAATTACAAAAAAAAAAAAAATTAGACTCTACTCAGGGAATGACAATAGTAGAAGTAGGAGCGTCAAGTATAAGGACTATACTTGGGAATATTTGTAAATCCGCGACTGATTTTAAGCGCCTCGATGCCCATGTAAGGGTACCAACCGAGGGGTTTGGCGAAAAATACCCCCAAAAAAGCTTGGAGCCCGGTTTCTGTCAATTGAGATAAGATCACGCTATTAAAGCTAGATAGCTGATAATGAGATCTTATTAGTAAAGTTTTAGAACTGACTGACTACTATACTAAAAATACAGCAATTGGGCTTAGAAAGCGTTCAAGTTTGCACAAGAGCTCCATGTGCACAGTATGTGTGCGCAGAGAAAGGATTTTTGAAAATTCATAACCTTAAGGGGGTAAGGAGAGGAAGGTAAACAGCAATACTTGTTATTGTTGTGTTCCGATTTGAAGCGTGAATGAGTCAGTGTAATTACAGACACAAGGGACATAACATCTTAGTTCCCATGGTTGGTGGCGCCAATGTCTATGGGCGTTGGTGACCACTTACCATCAGGTGGCCAATATGCGCGTCCGCCAAAAAAAAGTTTGTATGGAAGTACGAAATTTGATGTTAGAAATATGGAAATCGGTGTTGATGTTTCATTTTTAGTAAACAAATTAATGTATACTTAAACCAAGTAGGCTCATACTATAATATAATTTAATAGAAATATAAGCTATGTCTCAAATTTCTTCTTTATATAATGTTTGTACATATTAATTATACATACGCACACTTATGTAATATTTAATTATAGTAAATAGTTTTAAACTTAGGCCTAAATCGTTAACAAAATGACTGGTTTTAAATTAAATTAGTTTTTTATACAGATGTATTTGTAAATAATCAAAAATTAACGGAAATAATTTTACTTGATTTATGTCTTTATATTCATTATTTTTCTAAATTTTACGGGGGGGTTTGAAAAGTGTGTATTAGTTTGTACATATTAGTGTTAAAATTCAACAATCATATCGACATGATAATGAAAAATGAATCGATTTGTCAATATATAGGAACAAATAAATATTTTATAACTGTCATAAATAATTAGTTTGTTCATGTCTTGTATATATTAAAAGGAATAATGTAATATTTGTATATGTATTTAGTAATAAGGTATTTTACTTCGACGAATTTGTTGCTCACGTATGTTTAATAATCGATTGGTTTCGATAATATGAAACATGAAACGTTACGTTATGCAACGTTGTGAGCTACAACGTTGCATAATGGTGTTATAAATTTGTAAATGTCCGCAGTACCTGCGTTATATCCTGTTTTGGTTAAGGTTCAAATTTAGTTTTCGATGTAATTGTTTGTCGTTTTCATAATACATGTAAGTATTACTTAATTTATTTAATTAATTTAATCGTATACAATCTTAGTCAATAATGAGTGGTACCATCCGTTTAAGGGTAATAAATGTTTATGGTAGTAAATGCTTAAGAAATGGTAGATGTCACGATGGTACTAGATACAGTCAATAAAATCATGTTTGTTTAAATAACTGAAGGAAGATATAATCGGTGTCGTCTACATGGTTTAAGCTTAATAGTCTTAGGGTTAATGTGGGCCTGGATTCAAATATGACCGCACAAGTGTGGTCGTAGCTTTATATCTGTGCAAGTTCACGTGTTTCATTCACATCCATTTATTGTATACTACATGATATTAATGAAATAATAACAAACAGCACAATTTTTTTTTATGTGATATTGGTGGTCAGACGGGCTTGCATAAGGTTTTACCAACAAGCAGCATTAATGTTTACCATAAAATTAAATATTAATATGAGTATCATCTATTTTATGAAATGTCTTAAGGATTTCTGTATTTATATCATCATGTATATGGACACTATACAGCATGCTGTATAACACAGATTCATTCAAAGTATATAATTTTCTTAATGTAATTGATTGTACTTATATACATCAAAATCGGTTTAGCATTTTCTTTTACGACTGTATAATATTTATTCATTCATTATATATTCATATTTGAATTAATTGGTATGGCTTTTGTGCGAGACCGTCGTGGTAGGTACCCCCCCCCCATTCATCACATAATCAACTGCGAAACGGTGATACTAGAATTGTGTTCTGGCTTGAAGGGTGAGTGAGCCAGTGTGACATCTAAGATTGGTGATAGAAGAGATGGTTAATATTTCTAACAGTGCCAATATCTGTGGTCGACGGTGACCACTTACCATCAGGTCTCATTCGCCCGTCTGCCTGTTTATTTAAAATAATAATAATATTTGACGTGGAATGTTCAATCAGACTATTGACCGTTCAAAGAAATTTGATCTCGTTTCTATAGGTGAAATTATTGTTTTATGTACTTCACTTAAATATATAATGTACTTTATTATGTATATCGAGATATATATGTTAGTTTTTAAGTTAGTTTTAAGGTCGAATGTAAATTCACTAGTATTTATCATGGGATTGGCTAGGTCAGAGATGGGGGGGGGCTTGCTTAAGTATACAACAAAATGTCCGCTATGATAATATGTTCCTGATGTCTTGTCCATCAGTCGATCACAATTTGGATTTTTAAAATATATTATTTTCTTATATATTTAATAGTATATTCCGCCTACACGTGAGAGGGTATCGTGTTAGGTTATGTCGTGTCCTTTTCTGACTCCCTGACAACGTTAACGTAAAATATCAATGGTTCAGCGTTTAAGATGTGAAAGCGTAACAAACAAACGAACAAATACACTTTCGCATCTATAATATTAGTTAGGATTGAGTCTATAATTAGTATCGCAAAGTGTTCGCCAAAAAATTACACGGACTCATAAGTAACGCGATCAATCAGTGGCCATCTTAACATGGTACTTGTCAATAAAATACGACCGATTCTGGAAGTCACACCACAGACAATCCTTTTACATACTCTTACATTTATAAACACTGATATTGTGCGTGTACTCAAAGGATTTTTAAATTAGTCGTATTACCAACACCCCCCCCACACACCCCTCTGGTTTAGCCAATGAAGTTTTGAGATGGGACTCGAATTATCTATTGCTGTCTCGTTCTCTCCATGTTTAAATGTGTATTCGTTTTCAATACAAAGTGTATGGGTCCGTTCACACAGACCGGCTCGGAGAGCATCGGCCTGCTTTTTTCTTTTCACACAGACCGGGTCGTATACGCTTGGAATTGGCCGGAGCGGAGCCGCCAACTATTTCACATCGACCGGCTGGAAGAGATCTGAAAGCGGGTGCGAGCGAGAAAGAGCACGCAAGCGGAGCCGGTCGGCTCCTTTTATTACTTCACACGAAGCGCGTTCAGGCATTTTTAATGACAAAAAAGGTGCAAATGCAAAAATAAACTTTACTACAATCACTCAAAACACTGTTTCCAACGTGATAAAAATCTGCTCTCCTCTCCGAGCCGGTCTGTGTGAACGGACCCTATATGTTCTTCTGCTATATAATAATCGTATTTTATCTCAAGATTACAAATTAGTAAAGACCTTTAATGTCACAATACTGGCCAAAAGTCATTTTGAAATCAAAACGAATTCGTTACTTTTTTAATTTTATCTAATCTTCGTTGCGATTTAGTCGCCATCTATCGTACGTCCTCGGTACTAAACCTTTACGCGAGGCTGCCAACGACAGTACAATTTTCATAATAATAAATAAATAATTTATTTTTCTCAATATTCCTACAAGGATTAAACTCGCATTTTTAGAAAATGATAACGAACTATGTAACAATAAAAAGAAATGCCAAACAAAATAATGCCGATACGTTTAAAATAAAGTATATATATATTCATAAAAAAATAAAAATGGTGTTCCGTTATCTTAAATCACACTGCTGTACTTGTTGAAAAAAACACGCTTATTGAAATTAGCTTTGACTCTTATACAATTATATTTTTTGGCTTTTTTTTCTATTGAAATACCGAGATGGCCCAGTCGTAAGAACGCGTGAATCTTAACTGATGATCGTGGGTTCAAACCCGGGCAAGCATCACTGAATTTTCATGTACCTAATTTGTGATTATAATTCATCTCGTGCTTGACGGTGAAGGAAAACATCATGGAAACCTGCATGTGTCTAATATCATTGAAATTCTGTCACATGTGTATTCTACCAATCCGCATTATGGAGCAGCGTGGTGGAATAAGCTCCAAAACCTTCTTCTCAAAAAGGGAGAGGAGGCCTTAGCCCGGCCGTGGGACATTCACAGGCTGTTACCTATACAATTCGAAATGTACAATGTCAGCGCGATTCAGACAGCAACTACTGACATCTATTATGTATTTTGGTGAACTAAACTAAATTGGAATAATTATTTTACACGCTTTACTATTAGACATGAAACTGATACATTAAAGTTGTTCAGCTCATCTTAGTTTGACATAATAATTTATATCGTCTTGAGATAAAAATTATTGTATAATAAAATTTAAAGAAAAATCAGCGAATTTAGTTTATTTTTTTTGTAAATTTTAAAGGATTTTTAGTCTTAAGTGTTCTTTAAATAGCTGTATGTTAATATGAACCCTATCGTCTAAGAGATAAATGTTAATTTTGTGTGAAAAGATGTTTGTACATATGTGTGTGCAACAATCGTTGCGTGGAAACCAAAATAAATTGATTATTTTGTATTGGAATGTTTTATTTAGAAATATTATTATTAAGATGTTATGGGACATAACATTTTAGCTCCCGAGGTTGGTGGTGCATTGGCGATGTAAGGAACGGTTAATATTTCTTATAGCGCAAATGCAACTGACCTTTGCCAGTCTGCCTACTTATTAAAAAAAAGTAGTTCTTCTGACCCCTCTGTAACATGTAAACCAATCATGTCTGATTAAAAGTATATCCCACCTTACCTTAGTTGCAGGAAATTCTTATCCTCTTATAATTTTTACAATAACTATTTTGAGGTAGATGGCGCTGGAGAGAAGTTATTATTGAAAAACTGGTTTTTAATTTTTTTTTCAAAATGTCGCTAGCGACTTTTGCTTAAGGTCGCAAATTCTAAATCAGGACACTGAATTTACTAATCTTCCAAATTTGAACTCTTCTTGAAATTTTGTAGTGGAAGCCCCATTTTATGTCTTTAAAGACTTGACTAGCTGTTAATTTGTTAATAATTGTTAATCATATTTTTTATTATTTATACAAATTTACAACGAGAAATACTAAATGTTTTGTAAAGCACTTTGTAATTGTTAGAAAAATATGTCTTTGAATGTATGTTTTTTATATTTATGATATTGTGTTTAATACAAAAAATATATTGTGGTGGCCTCAAAAGTGGACAACTGCTTAGATTTCGGAGCAGTAAGACGATGCTGATGATTCTCTATCTCAAAAGTCAAACGCAAACAGTAAACTTTAGCGGTTGGAGAGCTTTGTCAAGCTCGTCTGGGTAGGTACCACCCACTCATCAGATATTCTACCGCAAATTAACAGTACTTAGTATTGTTAACATTTCTTACAATGCCAATGTCTATGGGCGTTGGTGTCCGCTTACCTTCAGGTGGCCCATATGCTCGTCCGCCTTCCTATTCTATATAAAAAAAAACTAATATGCCTACTGAATTGAAAATAATTATATATATTTTATATAATTTCAATTTTTTTTATTTTGAACTATCTACCTAATTTTGTTTTAGCTTACATTTGTTATCTGTTATCCTTAAACGTCAAGTTGACGTTTGCAATGATTATTTGTTAATCATTGTCAAAAAAGTTATCAAACATTGTGAATTGCCAAACTTAAAACACGTCACAGTATAATATTATATTAATTAAACTTTATTGCATACTGCTTATTATCCAGAAAGACAATCAAAAAAATAATTTTGACTCAGATAAAAAACATAACATTTTGATAATATTTAACAGTGCTGAAATTAGTTCAATTTCGCAATATTTAACAGGAAACTGTTATCCGTTTTTGCGTAGGAAACGAAGCTTAAATCTTTTACAAATGGACCCAGTAATGGAAGAGGATCAAGGGTGGGCGATGTACAACCCGTTCACTTTCGGTACGAAACCAAATATCGAATAAAAATATAATATGCATCGTATTTAACAGTTTTTGCGTAAAGTCGTGACGAAATTAATATGAATAGAGATTTTAGTTTATTTTATATTGAAACATAACTATATAAAGGCCGAGGTTATGTTTCAGGGCTTGCCCCAATGGGAAACTTAACTGAAGATTGTGGGTTCAAACCCAGGTGTCTAAATTTTCATGTGGTTTATATGTGTATTTAATTCTCATACTTGTCGGTGAAGGAGAATATCTTGAAGAAATTTGCATGTATCAGGTGGACATATCCAGCAACCAGCATTAGAACAGCAAGCTGAAAAAAGCACCAAACCTTCCCCTTAATAGGATAGGAGGTCTTGGTTCAGCTGTGGTACTTTAATAGGCTATTACTTTACTTTTTGTTTCTTCATATTTAAATAATTTCAAGGTTATAAACTTTCATCTTATACATATGAATATAATCACTTTTCAGTATTCCAATTGCTTGCAAACTACGGCTGGTACCTCGTGGGAGCGACTGGCGCTTCCATCTATCTGATTCATAAAGTAAAACCAAAGTATGATAGCTGGAAGCAGGCAAGAGAAGATGCTGAGTACCATAAAGGTAAAACTTTACTTAATTTAGTGGTATGATAGTTTTTACGAAGGTTTTATATTTATCATATGTTGTTTTTTAATTTATTTTTTATTCAGAACATCCAACGGATGTCGTATTTGAGTTGATAAACATCAAACGTCAATATAGTCCATGATAGTTGATAAAGAGGTAGACTCATAAATTTTTTTGGAGATCCAGACATTGTTATTTCATAAATTTTAATGTTCGAATTACCTTAATTTTATAATATGTATCCCAAATTACATAAAATGTACGCTTTACGTTCAATCTTAACAAAATCGTAAAAACTGGTTTCGACATATTGGATTTATAAAATTTATATATGTATTCTTATCTTATGACATATATTAAATATGTTAATGTTGTATATATTAAAAAAAAAGATAATGCACTTCTTATTATAGGATATAACGATTTGGAACAATATTAAATTAAAATCGCATCAAATTAAAATATTTTTATTTGAATGGCATTTTTTTCTATTTGACTTATGAATCATCGAGCACTACCGCTGATACAGTACGTGAATTCTACCGAGACGAATTGATACGGAACTAAGTAGATATATTTTTTAGTAAGAAAAATTTGTATAAATTATACACATAGATAGTAGTTTCTGAATGAGATCAAGCAATCAGTCAATCCACACATTTTACATTAACAGAGTAATAGGCTATACAAAAAATATTATAAACCTTTCACGCCGAAGGTGTGGGTTCGATTCCCACCCGAGACAGATATTTGTGTGCATGAACATGTCTGTTTGCCCTGAGTCTGGGTGTAACTATCTATATAAGTATGTATTTAAAAAAGAAAAGCAGTATATGTAGTATATAAGTTGTCTTGTACAAGCTTAATTCGGGATCAGATGGCCGTGTATGAATAATGTCCCAGGATTTTATTATTATTTTATTTACTATTTGTAGCCAGCTTAGCGATAACTCAATTAAACAAAAGCGGAATTTAACTGAATATGAATACTAATTGTTTACTATAATAATAATAAATTTATTTATTTTGTCCCGCAGACAATAATGTTTACAATTTTTTTTATATATATATCACTTTGGTCGGAAGAAATTACAGTCAATACTAAACGTAAGCTAAAGGTTAAAGATAAGGGTCGTCTATGAGTGATTGCTTAAAGCAATATGGCTGCCTTTTAAATTATAACTTTGATAAGTTTATTTATTACTTAATTTTATTGTATTGCAATAATAACCTTTTTCTTTCTTCTATGCTAATTCATTAAACTAATGTTATAAATGTGTAGATGAGTTTGTTTGTTACACTTTTACATCTTACAGTAACAGTAACAGCCTGTTAATGTCCCACTGCTGGGCTAAGGCCTCCTCTCCCTTTTGAGGAGAAGATTTGGAGCTTATTCCACCACGCTGCTCCAATGCGGGTTGGTGGAATACACATGTGGCAGAATTTCAGTGAAATTAGACACATGCAGGTTTCCTCACGATGTTTTCCTTCACCGTCAAGCACGAGATGAATTATAATCACAAATTAAGCACATGAAAATTCAGTGGTGCTTACCCGGGTTTGAACCCACGATCATCGGTTAAGATTCACGCGTTCTTACCACTAGGCCATCTCGGCTTTTACATCTTAACAAGATTACATTACATTAATTGTAAAATATGAAGAAAAAGTAAATTATTTTAATTTTTGAATTTTTTTTAAGATCCAGATAAGTCGCTGTCCCGCATGGAGGCGATACAGCGCGCCCGCGAGCGACAGCAGGAGATGCTGGAGGCGGCCTCGCTTAGGGCGTTAGAGCAACAGAGGGAGGTAAACGGGTTATCTTAATGATACATTTTTATAAGGATTTCATGTTTATGATTAAAAGCCGAGATGGCCCAGTGGTTAGAACGCGTGAGTCTTAATCGATGATCGTGGGTTCAAACCCGGGCAAGCACCTCTGAATTTACATGTGCTTAATTTGTGTTTATAATTCATACTGTTATATACAAGCAAAACTCGGCAGACGTCCTGCTGCTTATATACCTGTGCATATGTATAATTTGTAGTAATTAAGATTCCTGTGATAACTCGGAAGAGGTGACCCTGTCAGAAGTCGCGTGGGTATGCAATATTTAAAAAAAAAAGACGTAGATAGTCGATTGACGTTTATAATGTTCAAATCCGAGATGGCCTAGTGGTTCAAATCCGGGCAAGCACAACTGAATTTTGATGTGCTTAATTTGTGTTTATAATTCATCTCGTGCTTGACGGTGAAGGAAAACATCGTGGGGAAACCTGCATGTGTCTAATTTTATTGAAATTCTGCTACTTGTGTATTCTACCAAGCCGCATTGGAGCAGCGTGATGGAGTAAGCTCCAAACCTTCCCAAAAAAAAGGAGAGGAGGCCTTAGCCCAGCAGTGGGATATTCATAGGTTGTTGCTACTTGCTGATGGTGTCCTAACGGACGCACCCTCAGGATGCGTGTATTCTGAGAAACAGTGGGTTAATTTCTGAGAAATCTGGAACACGTAAATTGCATTTATTGTCATATTTTAGTTGACAAACTAACATTATGAGCGATTTGATAACACAGAAGATAACTTAGTGCAAGAGTGATCACACACACATGTGCACTCTGTCCCCTCACTCTAGTAATCCGATGGGATGGCAACCCGACACAACCTGAGACAGTTCAGGCGCAGGATCAATGGCAACGGCAGTGTCCACACAGCCCTGGGCCGGCCGGAGCTCGAGGGACCCACGATTCAATATCTGACTCATATAGTAAATAATAATGACGTTTCGTTTTGTTTCAGCGTGAAGAAAAGAAGCGCCAGGAAGCGCTGGAGCGGCTGGAAAAGTACGGCTCCAAGAGCGGCGACCGGCTCGGCTCTGTGGATGAGGGTGAGGCTCGCAGAATGTGTAATCATATGAATTTTAAGTCTTATAAAGAAACATTGATTGATTGTGTTACGGGTACACGCACTTGCAAACGGGCCACCTGATGGTAAATGGTCACCACCGCCCATAGACATTTGCACTGTAAGAAATGTTAACCATCGCTTACATCGCCAATACGCCACCTTGTGAACTAAGATGTTATGTCCCTTTTGTCTGTAAATAGACATTGGCATAAGAAATTTAACCATTCCTTACATCGCCAATGCGTACCATCCTGTACTTGTGCCTTTAGTAATGCTGGCTCACTCACCCTTTAAACCGGAACACAACAATACCAAGTACTGCTGTTTTGCGGTAGAATATCTGATGAGTGGGTGGTACCTACCCAGACGAGCTCGCACAAAGCCCTGACCTAACCTAGCGAACGCACTTTCCGAAGTAAAGTCTGTTGAAGACCGCCAGATACGCTAATTCTCGTCCACGCCGAGCTCGTCTCCCGGTGAAGATCCACCGGTTCCAGTGGAGTTACCATCAGGTAGCTGCACTCAATCCTCGAACCGAAGTGTTTTCCCTATTAACATCGACAACCACACCCTGTGAGAGACTACAGCTCAGCGTCATCCACTATCTACACGATTCGCACGAAGCGTTCTTCAACTTCTTCATTCCCCATGGGCTCATCCAGGATGTAGAGTGGAATGTTGAATTCAAATTACTTTTGTGGTCCAGCGTGTCCGTGTCGCTTCCCGTGCTGTGCTTCACTCGTGACTCTTCGGAGCTTTCAAGAGGGATCTCGCTCCCCCTCCCGTACTCGCTGGTCTCCATTAACTAACTTGGAGGATACCTTCCCATGTATACATAGATCTTGTATGCTTTCCAGATTACTTGCCGCTGAGTGGAGGCGCGTCCACCTCCTCGTACCGACCTCCCAAACGGTCCGCCTGCTCCCGGGGGGGCTGCGGGCGGTAGGGGAGACGAAAACTAATAACGAAACATATATTATTTTAATTGTTATAATATTAATTCTGACTGTTGTACACAATGTCTATAAATTAACATTTAGAGCATGACCCACCATGATGCTTTGTAGCGGGTTTGTGGATATCAAAAAAATTTAAACAATCTCGTAATTTATTGTAATTAGCCAGGAATAAATGATTTATCTATCTCTTTCGCTCCCATGCGTTAGAGAGAGATGGTTATGTCCAATATGTATATTGTACTGGAGAGTGGTCTGCAGAATATAATATATATAATTATATATATATAAAAGTTTTTTTAGCTAAAGTTACTTAATGTGAAATATACAAGTTGTAATTCTATTAATAAATATATAACACAATAATTAGTTTTTATTTTTTCTTTAAACTTTGTTTTCGAAACGTTTTTTTACAATCGGATTCATTGATTGGACAAAATACTGGACGCCTATTGGTCGCGTGTCACGTCATCGGCTGCCATCGACCAATGAGCGTTGAGTTTAGTTAATCTGACTTCGATTGTCGTTTCATAAACTAGAATTAAATGTCATAATAATTAAATGTAATTGCCCAGATGGCCCAGTGGTTAGAACGCGTGAATCTTAACCGATGATCGTGAGTTCAAACCGGGCAAGCACCACTGAATTTTTATGTGCTTGATTTGTGATTATAATTTATCTCGTGCTTGACGGTGAAGGAAAACATCGTGGGGAAACCTGCATGTGTCTAATTTTATTGAAATTCTGCTACTTGTGTATTCTACCAAGCCGCATTGGAGCAGCGTGATGGAGTAAGCTCCAAACCTTCCCAAAAAAAAAGGAGAGGAGGCCTTAGCCCAGCAGTGGGATATTCATAGTTTGTTGCTACTTGCTGATGGTGTCCTAACGGAGGCACCCTCAGGATGCGTGTATTCTGAGAAACAGTGGGTTCATTTCTGAGAAATCTGGAACACGTATTGTCATATTTTAGTTGACAAACTAACATTATGAGCGATTTGATATCACAGAAGATAACTTAGTGCAAGAGTGATCACACACACATGTGCACTCTGTCCCCTCACTCTAGTAATCCGATGGGATGGCAACCCGACACAACCTGAGACAGTTCAGGCGCAAGATCAATGGCAGCGGCAGTGTCCACACAGCCCTGGGCCGGCCGGGGCTCGAGGGACCCACGATTCAATATCTGACTCATATAGTAAATAATAATGACGTTTCGTTTTGTTTCAGCGTGAAGAAAAGAAGCGCCAGGAAGCGCTGGAGCGGCTGGAAAAGTACGGCTCCAAGAGCGGCGACCGGCTCGGCTCTGTGGATGAGGGTGAGGCTCGCAGAATGTGTAATCATATGAATTTTAAGTCTTATAAAGAACCATTGATTGATTGTGTTACGGGTACACGGACTTGCAAACGGGCCACCTGATGGTAAATGGTCACCACCGCCCATAGACATTGGCATAAGAAATATTAACCATTCCTTACATCGCCAATGCGTACCATCCTGTACTTGTGTCTTTAGTAATGCTGGCTCACTCACCCCTCAAACTGGAACGCAACAATACTAAGTATTGCAGTAGAATATCTGATGAGGGTGGTACCTACCCAGACGAGCTTGCACAAAGCCCTAACCTAACCTAGCGAACGCACTTTCCGAAGTAAAGTCTGTTGAAGACCACCAGATACGCTTATTCTCGTCCACGCCGAGCTCGTCTTCCGGTGAAGATATACCGGTTCCAGTGCAGTTACCATCAGGTAGCTGCACTCAATCCTCGAACCGAAGTGTTTTCCCTATTAACATCGACAACCACACCCTGTGAGAGACTACAGCTCAGCGTCATCCACTATCTACACGATTCGCACGAAGCGTTCTTCAACTTCTTCATTCCCCATGGGCTCATCCAGGATGTAGAGTGGAATGTTGAATTCAAATTACTTTTGTGGTCCAACGTGTCCGTGTCGCTTCCCTTGCTGTGCTTCACTCGTGACTCTTCGGAGCTTTCAAGAGGGATCTCGCTCCCCCTCCCGTACTCGCTGGTCTCCATTAAGTAACTTGGAGGATACCTTCCCATGTATACATAGATCTTGTATGGTTTCCAGATTACTTGCCGCTGAGTGGAGGCGCGTCCACCTCCTCGTACCGACCTCCCAAACGGTCCGCCTGCTCCCGGGGGGGCTGCGGGCGGTAGGGGAGACGAAAACTAATAACGAAACATATATTATTTTAATTGTTATAATATTAATTCTGACTGTTGTACACAATGTCTATAAATTAACATTTAGAGCATGACCCACCATGATGCTTTGTAGCGGGTTTGTGGATATCAAAAAAATTTAAACAATCTCGTAATTTATTGTAATTAGCCAGGAATAAATGATTTATCTATCTCTTTCGCTCCCATGCGTTAGAGAGAGATGGTTATGTCCAATATGTATATTGTACTGGAGAGTGGTCTGCAGAATATAATATATATAATTATATATATATAAAAGTTTTTTTAGCTAAAGTTACTTAATGTGAAATATACAAGTTGTAATTCTATTAATAAATATATAACACAATAATTAGTTTTTATTTTTTCTTTAAACTTTGTTTTCGAAACGTTTTTTTACAATCGGATTCATTGATTGGACAAAATACTGGACGCCTATTGGTCGCGTGTCACGTCATCGGCTGCCATCGACCAATGAGCGTTGAGTTTAGTTAATCTGACTTCGATTGTCGTTTCATAAACTAGAATTAAATGTCATAATAATTAAATGTAATTGCCCAGATGGCCCAGTGGTTAGAACGCGTGAATCTTAACCGATGATCGTGAGTTCAAACCGGGCAAGCACCACTGAATTTTTATATGCTTGATTTGTGATTATAATTCATCTCGTGCTTGACGGTGAAGGAAAATATCGTGAGGAAACCTGCATGTGTCTAATTTCATTGAAATTTTGCCACATGTGTATTCTACCAACCTGCATTGGAGCAGCGTGGTGGAATAAGCTCCAAACCTTCTCCTCTAAAGGTAGAGGAGGCCTTAGCCCAGCAGTGGGACATTAACAGAGTGTTACTGAATCAAATGTAAGAAAAGAACCTATTTTGTTTATTGGAGCGACTAGCATGGCTCATAATAGCTACTAGGCGAGGTCGTAAGGCTTTGTCAAACACGAGGGACCTACGAAATCGTTAATAATATGTTATGACCTTTGTGTCTGTTACACTGGCTCACCCTTCAAACCGGAATATAACAATACTAAGTTTTTTATATATATTAGTTACGCGGACGAACATATGGGCCACCTGATGGTAAGTGGTCACCAACGCCCATAGACATTGGCATTGTAAGAAATGTTAACCATCGCTTACATCGCCAATGCGCCACCAACCTTGGGAACTAAGATGTTATGTCCCTTGCGCTTGTAATTACATTGGCTCACTCGCCCTTCAAACCGGAACACAACAATACCAAGTATGGCTGTTTAGCGGTGTAATATATGATGAGTGGGTGGTACCTACCCAGACGAGCTTGCACAAAGCCCTACCACTTCAACATTTTCAGTGACGAGCCGGTTGGCGTGATTGGTGGATGCTTGCCTTTCACGCCGAAGGTTGTGGGTTCGATTTCCACCCAGGATAGATATTTGTGTGCATGAACATGTCTGTTTGTTAGTAGTAAGTCTGGGTGTAATTATCTATATAAGTATGTATTTACAAAAGAAAAGTAGTATATCAGTTATCTGGTTTCCATAGTACAAGCTCTGTACAAGCTTAATTTGGGATCAGATGGCCGGGTGTGAGGGATGTCCCAGGATATTATTATATTATTTATTTATATTTCAGTCAATTTTCACAAAACTAACAACATACAACAACAACATTATACATCTACACCTTCTTTACGAAACACTCCGTCTATTGGTGAAAATCGTAAGAAAATCCGTTCGGTGGGTTTTGAGTTATACATCAGGTAGTTCCTAGTACCTATAACATATTAATGGAGTTATTCAATTAATCTTATAGAAGCACTTTTTAATCGTCATTTCACAGGACTATATTATTGTTTCTTATTATATATTCTACCGCAAAGAATTGGCAAAAAACACGGGATTTACTCATGTCCAATATTATATAGCAATTACAAAGTGAAAATATTATTAATAAAGTAATAGCCTGTGAATGTCCCACTGCTGGGCTAAGGTCTTCTCTCCTTTTTTTAGAAGGCATATATATACAAAGTATATATATATATATACTTTGTATATATATATATATATATATATATATATATATATATATATATATATATATATATATATATATATATACAATTTAACCTGTTTAAAATTTACCTGGAAGTCAATAAGTACTAACCGAGTGTCACCGTTGGCCGAGTTTCGTGAGTTGGGTGTTATGTGAAAACTGTTTCGTGTCGTAATCGTAGGGTTGTGGTCACGGTTTGTCGGTCACCACAAAACTCGTGAACCTTTATCGCAAATCTATATAAAATGAAGCTATCAATTATATAAAATTGTTACGTAAGAACAAAAATAACAATTATTTTCTTTTTATTGAATTGAAAAGTAAGACATTGTAAATGCCTCGTTGGTCTAGTTAGGTCTTAGTGGCTAGATATAAGGCAGCAGATCCCGAGGCCTTTGGTTCAAACACCAGGGCCGGATCGATAAGAAGTTATTGGGATTTTCTGTCCAAAAAAACTCAGTAGCTGCCCGAAGTCTGAAAGTTGGAAGTGTGTACACTCCCGTCTCTCGGAAAGCACGTAAAGCCGTTGGAGTTAGGCATTAGTGTGTGCACACACACTTGTGCACTATATGTCCTGCGTAGTTAGCTAAACTCTCTTGAAAATGGATAAGAGGACATCATTATTACAATCAGCCTTTATTTTCGTATACCTCTTACTCTATAATAATATTATAAATGCGAAAGTAACTCTCTGTATGTTACGCTTTCACGACTGAACCGTAAAGATTTTGATGAAATTCGGTATGGAGCAAGCTTGAAACCTAAGGAAGGATAGGCTACTTTCTTATATAATTTTCCTTCACATCGAGTTCGAACCCGCAACCTTTCGTTAAACTTCAGGTGTAACAAATGATCCATCTCGACTCAATTATTATTATTAGTATGGCGCCGCGTCAATTGTCTCTTATGAAAATTTATCAATCGACAATTTGATTATAAAATAAACTATGATTACGAAAATTTCGCTTGCGGTAAATATAATAGTCACGATGGTTGTTTATTTATTTGAACGGTTTAGAAAGCGTTGTGAAGCCGAGACGAAACCGATTGGCGAATCGACAAAAAAGTAACGACAGTTCAATGGTCCGAGCCTTACCAATGTTGTTAAGTGAAAAGTGTTTAACAATTATTTCGTTCTCAAGCGAAATGTTAGTGGTCGCTCAGTTGTCTAAATACGACTTTAATAATTATTGAATATATCGGGATCACATTTGTGTTTTTCGAACATTTTATAATGAAATTTACACTATTTAAAATAAAATGAAACATAAAAAATTTTAATTGAGAACCTCTTTTTATAACTTGGCTTAAAAAAATTGAATCGGTTTAAAAGTTACTAATAAAGTGTGTAGAGAATGTAGAAAATATTTATAATTGATATGCTGGTATGACCCATTGGTTAGAACACGATAAACTTGACAACAGATTACAGGTTCGAACCCGAATAAGTAATACATATTTCATATGCTTTATTTATAATTCATCTCGTGAGTGTCTAATTTCACTGAAATTCTGCCACATGTGTATTCCACCAACCTGCATTGGAGCAGCGTGGGGGCGTCGCGTTAGCCCAGCAGTGGGACATTCACAGGCTGTTACTGTACTGTACTGATTACTATAACAATATATAATTATCAATCACGATTAGATTTGAGAATGTTATCAAAAAAGTAACATGCGCCATTTTCAGAATCAAAAGGTATTTTAAAGGCCAGCAACACACCTGCCAGCCCTCGGGTGTTGCAGGTGTCCATGGACGGTGGTAGTCACTTACCATCTGAGCATCCTGCCCGATTGCCCCCCTCTTAAATAAAAAAAACACATAACATTAATCTGATCACGCATATATATATGTATATAACAGAAGACAAATTCATGATCATATAATTTATAATTGTGTATTTACTACTTGTTTTTTTTACGAGCATATGGGTCACCTGATGGTAAGTGGTCACCAACGCCCTTAGACATTGACATTGTAAGAAATGTTAACCATCGCTTACATCACCAATGCGCCACAAACCTTGGGAACTAAGATGTTATGTCCCTTGTGCCTGTAGTAAGTAATTATACTGGCTCACTCACCTTTCACACAACAATACCAAGTACTGCAGTTTTTCGGTAGAATGTTTGATGAGTGGGTGATACCTACCCAGATGAGCTTGCACAAAGCTCTACCACCATACCATACAGGAGCAGCAGTCAGGGTCGCTGCCAACAGCACTAACGGTCCAGTCGAATTGAATAAATTAACTAAAGTTATAAAACGATATTTTAATTTTCTATAAAAAATTGTCTTAATATTTTTTATTTATTTATTAAGGCTTACACCGCTACACCGCTACACCGCTTGTAATTAAACATAAAAAGAAAAAAGTAGCGACAGCAAATTCACGAAACACTAATATAAATAAATTAAAGCTTAATTACAACAATAGAAGAATATCCGAGACAAGAAAAAAAAATATAGTCTGTCGTTTAAAATACTGAATGAATTTAATAAAACTGAGCAGTTATATATATATAGCTTAGCTTAAATCCTGGGGAAGGCTATCGGCTACTTTTTAAGCTACCCCAACGAGTGGCGACGAGGGTCACGCGAATGTCGTCAGAGTCAACTATATGAAAGGGCGAATTAATAATAATTAAAAACAAAGCTAGCTAAATTATATTTATAGAATATTTATTGTAAATATTTATTTAATATTGATTGAAACGTATTGTATACTGTTTTATAAATTTAATTCCCAGCGTTTCTCAAACTCTATACGTTTACAATAATTATTTATAATTTTAGTTAATCATTTCAATGTTTTTACTTTGTGTTTTTTTTTTATTGTTCGTTGCTTATAATTTCTAATGTTTATGTAATGGTGGATAGAAATTAAGTTATTGGAGAGTAATATTTAAATAAAGCTCTGTCATGTGCCGACATCAATGTTTATTATGAGTTCAGGTTCATGTTATAAATTCAAAACGATTGCAAATGTTGGTTAAAGTTAAGAAATTGTTTGATACAAGTCACGACCTATCCTATCCGCTTGTGAGTGGGCGAAGTAAAACGTTTTCTACTGAAACAGGTTATGGCCTACAGAGTCATAACCTCGCTGAATATTTGTAACTATTGTTATTTGCGCTTCTCCGCTGCAAATATTATGTAATAACTGATGTATGAAATGGTCGACATTTGCAAGGCTACGCAATTGATTCAATTGATGTGAGTATTTACTGCGTTTAAAATTGACTTACTAAATGATTAGTAAAGCGGTAGGCGCAGCGCGAAGCCCTACAACATAAAAGAGGGGCTGAGCTAGAGACATACGCGTCGCCACCGTACTTACTGCGGACTTGTATTCATCTCTCTTTTTTTCCCGGGGCGAGTAATAGGGACGCTGAAAGTGGCTTGTGGCGTGGTGACGTCACGGCGCGGGGAGGGCGTGCAGTCAGTGTACGGCCGGCCGCCGAACCGAACGGAAGGTTACACGATGCGCGCGCGGTGAACAAAACAATCGCGATGCTGTTCGAGAGTCCCAACGCGAAATTGTACCCGGCTTTCAACATCCCGCCGCCCGTAAGGCTGAGGTGAGCGAGCCCTTACATATCTTACCTGTCCAGCCTGCACGAGTGCGTCAGTGTCCAGTGTCAAGTGTTCTGAAGCCGTAAAAACGCCGATAGAGTGATATTTCAACGGTTCAGCGGTGCGACATTGTGCCTGTCTCGCCTTGCGGCTCCGCAAACCAAACGTCGATACAGTATTACTGTTCTGTTTTTTCTGCGTCGTCGTGATTCTGTGGAACGTGTCGATGTCCTGACAATACGATGAAACCACGCTCTTAGAGATTTTATCTTTTAATACACGATTCCATTTAAATTTCTCGTTGTTCAACGATCGAAAGTCTTGAGATCTTTTGGATTCATTAATGTCGCATTGACGAACGGGGTTCCCGTATTGATGTGGCGTACAGACCGGCCGACACCGGCTCATTGTAAACAAAAGACATTATGTGCCGTGTCGCCCTCTTCCGTTGGAGCAACGATTTTGTTTTTAATAAAAATGTTATAACACTATTCGATGGCTTAGCCGCCGCCCTTGCGAGCTACTTATGTTCCGAAGCAACAGATACTCAGCGCATAGCTCGCATACGAGACGATTTTTCTCGTTATTCCAAACGGGTATTCGAAGTTCCTACACGAGATGTCTAGGAATTTCTTGTAAATCTGTGGCAGTAGCCGAGTGTCAAAGATAGATTTCTCGGAATCTCATCAAACATGTCGTACATTCTTGGTTGATTTGATAGAAATGCATGTACATGTTCCACAACTTTGATAATATTAACCTTGAGTATTTAGTCAGAAGGAACCTTTTGTTGATGTAAAACGAGGTGTGGCTGAAAAGGAAAAGTAAAGATTAATTTCATTTATGTTAAATATTAGATATTAACACATACATATATGTAGCAAATGCGTCTATTTACGAGCTATATGAAATAGCTGCCTCATTTCGCGCTCGAGTAGTTCGTTACTTACATACGCATACGTTTTTTGCTCGGACGAGCGGTTACGAGAAACCTTTGTTTTAATTATACAAAAAAATATATCTTGTCGGTATAAAATTACAAATCTTTTTCACTGTAGTTTTTATAACGAGTATATCTTCCTTCAATGAAACAATAGAATTATTCTATTTGATCATTCGAATTGAAATAAAAATTAATCAGGAAATAACCAACAACATTGATATATTTTATATTTATTAATTAACAAATCCGACAATTGGTATTATTGATTTTAAATGTACACACGTTCACTGTTCATGTGGATGCAAGGACGCTTAAACTCAATCGAGGATATTAAATCGATAGCCCAAGAAACGACGGACGATAGATTTACATGCGAAATGATATACGTTACAATAACAGCTTGCTTTTAAGCCTATCACAATAGCATTTGTAAAATTTTAAGCAATTATAGCGATTATATAAATCTGTCGTTGAAATGTTTTAGTAAATCTTCAATGTGTGAATTTTATCGACATTATCTGTATCTTTTTCCTTCTAAATTAAATAAAAAGCTTGTGTGTGAAGTAAGCTCTGTTTTAAAATGGCAACGACGTTTTCACACATAAATCAAGATATGGCTGATGAGCAGCCTTATACGGTTGGAAGGGTCAAGGTGATTTTAATATATTATCAGTCATCACCAGACATCGCTTGGTCGTTTATAACATATGATATATGTGTGTGCGTCTATTGCTCTTAATTTCAATATCAAGGTCGAACGGAATAATATAAAAATACTTTGATGCGGCTTGATTATAATAAAATAAGAATGGTAAAATATTTTACTTTCAAAATGACTTAATTATTATCATTTACATTTAAAATATATAAAGAGGCATTTGTTTAAAAGCCTGTTTGATTGACTTGCATCTAAATAATAAAACGCTGAAAGCAAATAATTAAAAAAATAGTAAATATGGAATAGATAGTATATGATTTTAAATTATGAATACAAATAGATTAATTGGAAATAGGAAATTTAATTACAAAAAACGAATGTCAAGCAGAGGAGAAAAGTTTTAGGAAGATGCTTTAACAAATAAAATAGAAACGCCATATTGTAATAAGTTCAAATTATCTTCAATTGAAAGTAAATCAAACAATCTAAAAATAGTTCGAAATAACCATAGACGATCGAAGGATAGCTTGGCAATAACTGCAGTGCGCGACCTCTGCTCATGTAACGAAATTATTGTTCTTACACGGTATTTTGGCTCGCGACCAAATAGCCGACGAAGCTTTAGGAAGGAAATGTTTTTTGTTTTATTTGTTAGTTATAATGGATGAACAATTGAGTTCTTTATTCAAAAAACTAACCGCTAATCCTATGTATTCTTGTTTAAATTTAGAACGATTTTAAATTTTAATTGTCATATTTAATACAGTAATCGTGACTCTACGTCTATTACTTTCGTTTTTAATTTTATTGACATATCGAAACGATTAATTCGTTTTTGAAATTGAAATTTCTTTATTAACTGTCAAAGTCTACCAGGTATTTATGTATATTTTTATTGCATGTTTACAAATTGTTTTAAAGGGACGTGACCTCAAATGTAAGCGATATATAACTTAAGCACCACGGCTGACTGCGCACCGACTACGTATGGAGCCATTGCCCATGACTTTGTCAATGTAATTGAGCAGATGTAACCACTTAATATCCAATTACTCATTTCCTAAACAGCATCTGAGCACAAACTTACCATAAAAAAGTACTATTAAAGTTACGGCTACAAAATCTCCGAAATATGACGAAATGTTGTGAAATTTTGTAATTATCGTTGAAAACTCCAATACGAATACTTATTAATATAAAATATATACAAAAACCAAAAAAATCGCTATTATTTTACTCAATAATTAAGCAATTACCATTAATTATTATTGAACAATAAACGTTTGGGAGGCGCTGCCTCTATATATTTTAAAACAGATATAAAATAAACATTGTTCAAGGTTTATAGAAAAATATTATTTTATGTTAGTATAAAATATATGTTAGAATATTTTTATTATAAATATTTATTTTGACATAAAAAAAATCCTCATTAAAAAAAGTTATATAATATCTATTAATGTGAATATTTTAGGCTTTTTACTGTCAAAACAGGATCAAAATAATATATTGTAAAAAAAGGTTAATATCTACAGATAATGTTAGATATTATTAATAATATTTCGATTGAAAGTTGTTAATTTTAAAATCTATTAAAATTTTAAGCATTTATTACATTTTACAACATGAATTGCATAACATGTTTAATGACATTAAAAAAATAGCTACTTAAAGTTTTTTTTAATCAATCATTAGTACGTATAATTTACCTAAAAAAGTTTATTTTTTTATTTGTTTTTTAAGCAGAGATTTAAAATACTCGGTCGTAATGAAAATGTCAAAGACCGTTCACCTACCTGTGGAGTTCGTTCAAGTGTTGCCATTTGTTAAATCAATAACTCGAGACTGGAAACGAGGAAGTGTATACATATGACGTTTCGTGACTTATTTCGTGACTATGATTAATACAGAAATTTGATTATTCTGTTATAAATCTTGCATAATTATAATACATAAAAAAATATATTTTTTTTATTGAAAACAATTGGTATATATTAAAACTTATTAAAATATTACTCATAAGTACTTATTTAAACCAAATTGAAAAGTATAAACTAGCAACAACGTGATGGTAAGTATCACCACCGCCCATAGACCATTGACCCATTAGTATTGTAAAAAATATTAACCATATCTTACATCATCTATGCGCTGCCAACCATGAGAACTAAGATGTATCTTGTGCCTGTTACTGACTCACTCTCTCTTCAAACCGGAACGCATCAATACTAAGTACTGCTGTTTGGCGGTAGAATATCTGATGAGTTGGTGCTACCTAACCAGACGAGCTTGCACAAAGCCCTACCACAATCCTGATCCTGGTTCTGATTTGGGGGTAAAGGTGCTGGTGTAGCCTATATGTTAAATCAATTAAACACTTAGGTATATTTAAATGAGTGTTTGTGTGTCTGTACGCGTTTATCTCAAGAGCTTACAGTAAAATTTTATTAGAAATAATCTTTGCGTTAGAAATAGCCAAATTATCAACGAAGGTTAAGTAGCTTCACGGTATAAATAGATGTAACTACGATATTCATAGATATACATATAGTCTATTGCAATCTAAATAATGAAATGAAAATTTTTCATTATGACCACAGATTATAAAATTACAGCAGTGCAACAAGTAAAACTAATTGGGAAAAAAAAATAATTGCAACAAATTCGGTTATGTTTTAAACGATGGCAACTCCGCGTACATGATGGCGTGTAAGCGATTCATCTTCCTTTGTTCGATGGCCTTTGTTTGAATGAAGTTTTTGCCCGAATGGAAGCACGTTGTATATTCTGACATCGGATCGCTTCGTTCAATAACACTACTTCATATAGAGGAGTTATTACGTAATAACAGACTAGATACTAAGCTGATAAAATGACATGTGACATTGACAGTAATTATCTTTATTTAAATAGGCAAAGGGAAAACAGTTAAATTCCTTATTCACTTCGTGTGTCAAAATAATTTCTTTTTTTGTTTAGTAGATAAATAACATTTATTTTAAACGTAAAATATGTTTGAAATATGCGAATTCATAACTCATATATCAGAGAACTGGGACCAAGAAATTGCAGTGTGGCTGCAAACATAGACACGATTGCGTTGCTGCCGTAATTCGATATCCCTGATGTGTTTTCCGAGGCACGGGAATCTGGATACTGTCAAATTCCTGTTAGCAAGAATTTCTTGGCAGAACTTGACAAATTATCGGCTTAGAAATCAGGATCTTGATATGTGCAGTCATAATAAATAGCAGCTCATGTTTACTTGGAGGTAGGGCTTTGTGCAAGCCCGACTAGGTAGATACCTCACACAAGACATTTTTCATACTTAGTATTTTTGTATTACGGTTGAAGGAAGAGTAAGCCAGCAAATTACAGGAACGACGTACATAACATCTTAGTTCCCAAGTTCGGTGACGCAATGGATATAAGTAATCATTGATATTTGTTAAAGTCCCAATGTTATTTACAATCAGGTGGCCCTTTGCCAGTCCGCATTCTCATCCCCTACATAGCTAATGCTATAACTAGGATGTTATGTTCCTTATGCCTGTAATTGCACTGGCTCATTCACCCTTCAAACAGGAACACAACAATACTAAGAAATGCTGTTTAGCGGTAAAATAACTGATGAGTGGGTAGTACCTTAAATAAACCGTGGAATTGATATACACTAGATACAATCACCTCAAATGGATTAAACACTTGAATCCCTAAAGGTCAAGCTTTAAATATGGGCACAGCAGAGTTCACCAGGTGTTCTAATGTTCAGATTTAATTTCGTGAAAATATCGCGATCACACTTACGTGTGTCAGAAATTAATATCATTAAGGGAATAATCTAAAAAATCTCAAATATATACAAATAATAAATAAATATAGCTTTGTAATTGGTACTTAGACTTTGCTTATTAAGCTACACACTATTTCTGGTTTAACTTAATATGAGAAACACACGTTAATCATATAAGTAAATACAAAAATTATGCAACAAGTGGATATTAGTAATTTCTTAATCTAGTTTGGTTATAATTTAACATTATTGTAGGTGGGTTAAAGGAAAAAGGTAAGGCTTACTATTACGTATCGTTTACATGGCAAGTCTACGGCTATTACATATTTATTTAAATATATTGTAAATACTACAAAATGGTTACACTTGATATATATAATTTTACGAATTTATTGGCATTAAGTTAACTGATATAGACCTTACTGTCACGTAGTGTGGCAGCGGACTGATAATACTATTCTCTTATTAAAAATATTAGAAGTAAACCATAGACAATTTAGTACTTTAAAAGCCGGTTGGCGTGGTTGGTGGATGCTTGCCTTTCACGCCGAAGGTTGTGGGTTCGATTCCCACCCAGGATAGATATTTGTGTGCATGAACATGTCTGTTTGTCCTGAGTCTGGGTGTAATTATTTATATAAGTATGTGTTTACAAAAGAAAAGTAGTATATGTAGTATATCAGTTGTCTGGTTTCCATAATACGAGCTCTGTACAAGCTTAATTTGGGATCTGATGGCCGTGTGTGAAAAATGTCCGAGGATATTACTTTTTAGTGATTTGACATATTCCTGATTACAATACTAATATTATAAATGCGAAAGTAACGTTTATCTGTTACGTTTCTCGGCTAAACTACTAAGCCGATATTGATAAAATTAACTTGAGCTTCATTTCCTATAGACTATTATACTTTTTTTTACCTAACACTCCCCTCTCCCCCTAACACACACACATCCTCACATCAAGTACCTCAAACACTTTTGAATCAATATGTCACGTGATTAAATTCTATGTAACCTACCATCGGTTCGTGATATAAAATACATCGAGAGGAGTCGCCATCTTTTTCTCAAATGTAATACACAGACGGACAAACAGACAAAGGACGGAGACGAAATGTATATTTAGTTTATTATATATAGTTATTTATCATATAACTATATATTCTTGTACTTGTGATTTTAATTTTATAATTTAAATTTTGGGCCGGTTGGCGTGGTTGGTAGATACTTTCACGCCGAAGGTTGTGGGTTCGATTCCCACTCAGGACAGACGTTTGTATGCATGACATGTCTGTTTGTAAGTCTGGGTGTAATTATATAAGTATGTATTTACAAAAGAAAAGTAGTATATGTAGTATATCAGTTGTCTGGTTTCCATAGCACAAGCTCTGCTTAGTTTGGGATCAGAAGGCCGTGTATGAATAATGTCCCAGGATATTATTAATTATTTAAATTAAAATATACTTTATTACTATATATATATGTTCAGTCATCTTTCTTTTTTATCAATTAAAGATTGGATCAAGATTGTTCCAAAATTAAATCTGGAATTCAGATATTTTGTAAAACGTCTTAAAAATATCACCTGAGGCAGGTAGATTTGTTGCGATCCAGACTAGCGCCGACCGTTGCGCCGGCGCAGCTTTAAAAGAAATGTGCAAAATTACGCAGCTCGCTGTGCTACCATCGGTCTTAATTTATAGATAATGGTTGATTATTTTTTTATAAGAGTTTCTCTTTTACTAATATTGGTTCAAGGTTTTTTTATGAATATATTAAAATTATTCGTTTACATAACATCTGAAAAAAAACTCGGGCGAATTCTTAAATAAATAATATCATATATGAGCATTAGTATATAGCGGGTACAATAGTTAATATGGAAGCCTAAATGACTTTTAAAATATTAATATAATTATATGTATATGACAATTGTTTAGAAATACAATTTCTGTTTAAGTCCAAAGTACAGATATAATAAATTAAATAAATAAGAGTGATGATGTTAACTGTAATGGCCCAGTGGTAAGAACGAGTGAATCTTAACCGATGATCGTGGGTTCAAACCCGGGCTAGCACCACTGAATTTTCATGTCCTTGATTTGTGTTTATAATTCATCTCGTACTTGACAGTGAAGGAAAACATCGAGAGGAAACCTGCACGTGTCTAATTTCACTGAAATTCTGCCACATGTGTATTCCACCAACAAGCACTGGAGCAGCGTGCTGGAATAAGCTCCAAAACCTTCTCCTCAAAAAGGGAGAGAAGGCCTTAGCCCAGCAATGGAACATTCACAGCTTTTTTACTGTCACGCCTTCGTCAACGAAGACTGACCAACTGTGCACGAAATATTGTATTGCACTCGTGTGCGCATCAGATACATTGTCTATTCCCTTACTATCATGGGATGACAATTTGAAGATTTAGACGGATTAACTTGTGTCTGAGGCACAGAAGTTTACTGGTGGTAGAGCTTCGTGTAAGCACGTCTGGGTAGGTACCACCCACTCATCAGATATTCTACCGCAAAACAGCAGTACTTGTTATTGTTGTATTCCGATTTAAAGGACGAGTGAGCCAGTGTAATTACAGGCACAAGGGACATAAAATCTTATTTCCCAAGGTTGGTGGCGCATTAGCTATGTAAGCGATGGTTGACATTTCTTACAATGCCAATGTCTAAGGGCGTTTGGTGACCACTTACCATCAGGTGGCCCATATGCTCGTCCGCTTTCCTATTCTATAAAAAAAAGTGGCTTTGAGAAACAAATTTTCAAAATACGAATTTTATTTTCGTCTGATCCCGATTTGAATCTAGGATATCGGAATCCATAACCTTATATTCTAGACACTACACTAAAATACAGTTAATTTTTTTAAGTATTCAAAATGCGGAACTTAAACTTACTGTTGAAATTACAGCGAGCACGAAGCGTAACATCCGACTCGGAAGTTATTAGGTAGTTACATAGTTTAAAACGCCTAATACTGTTATATACAAGCAAAACTCGGCAGACGTCCTGCTGCTTATATACCTGTACATATGTATAATTTGTAGTAATTAAGATTCCTGCGATAACTCGGAAGAGGTGACCCTGTCAAAAGTCGCGTGGGTATGCAATATTTAAAAACAAAAGACGTAGATAGTCGATTGACGTTTATAATGTTCAAATCCGAGATGGCCTAGTGGTTCAAATCCGGGCAAGCACAACTGAATTTTGATGTGCTTAATTTGTGTTTATAATTCATCTCGTGCTTGACGGTGAAGAAAAAACATCGTGAGGAAACCTGAATGTGTCTAATTTCATTGAAATTCTGCCACATGTGTATTCTACCAATCCGCATTGGAGCAGCATGGTGGAATAAGCTCCAAACCTCCTCAAAAGGGAGATGAGGCCTTAGCCCAGCAGTGGGACATAAACTGTACTATGTTCAAATGCAAATATCTTGCTTATATTTAACCCAATTGAATTAAGTAGCAGTGGAAACTAGAACTCGCATATGTGTTAAGAGAGGGGCGGGGATAAGGTAAAAAAGTAGCTTATATACTTAAGGTTCAAGCTTGATTTATACCAAATTTTATCAGAATCAGTTCATATGTTTAGCCGTAAAAGCGTAACAGATAGACAAACTAACTTTCGCATTTATATTAAGTGTAGATACAAAATCACCAATTTCAATAATAACAGGAGACATTTTTAAATATAAATAATTGTAATTTGTTAAAGACTTATAATATATATATGTTAATTATATACAACAAATTAAATCCCTTATTTAGAAATTAGTACTATCAAATATACTTCAATCGAGTTTCGAAGGAGTTACGATAGTAGAGCCGCAGGACAGCTGTCGCATTGTTAGCGAGTTGGCAACATCTCGCTATCCTCTTCTAATCACCTCTCCCTCCCACCTCTGCCATTGTACTTTTTACCTGATCAAGTAACGAAAGGGGTAACTCGGTTTTGTTATGTAAATGAAATATGCACCTACAGCTTAAAAATATTTCCGAGGTTAAGATAATTCTTAGAACTAGCTTTTTAATGTGAAGCTAAAACCGTTTAAGAATAAACGGCAAGATTCTTAGTAGTTACTAGTTTAATACTATACAGTAATGAATCTTATATATATCAATAAAACATTATCGTTTCGCCCGCGGCGTCGCTCGCGTGTTAGTTTTTATGTAAAAAGAAGTAGCTTTTTCGGTTCCAGCCAGCAAAAGCTTAGCCAACAAACAGACTTGCTTTCGCAAAGATACAAAAAATCTATTTAGAATTCTCATGGTTACTACAATGTATTCAATTAATATTAAAAACTGATTTTTCAAAATTAAATTATAAAATTTGAAATACTAACGTTCTCGTCTTTTTCATAATTCTCTTTGATGATTAAACTAGTGCCTTACCGCGCTCGCTTCATAGTTTAGAGTTACTAAGTACCAATGTCAAAAGCAAAAAAAAAAGCCTAGATGGCCCAGTGGTAAGAATCCGTGATTCTTAACCGATGATCGTGGGTTCAAACCAGGGTAAGCACCACTGAATTTTCATGTGCTTAGTTTGTGATTTGTGATTATAATTCATCTCGTGTTTTACGGTGAACGAATACATCGTAAAGAAACCTGCATGAGTTTAATTTCACTGAAATTCTGCCACATGTGTATTCCACCAAATCGCAATGGAGCAGCGTGGTGGCCAAGCCTTCTCTTCAAAAAGGGAGAGGACGCCTTAGCCCAGCCGTGGGACATTCACAGGCTGTTACGAGAATGTCCAAAGCTCTTTCGTCAAAAATGAAGGATTTTCATACCAAATTTCATCCCCTTCATTACTACCTTAGGGGATAAATTTTCAAAAATCCTTTCTTAATGCTGACCTACTATATACAAGTAGCCCGCATGCAAAATTGCATGGTGCCAGCCCTAGTGGTATGGGCTGTGCGTTGGTATCTCAGAGCTTCTATATATATATATATATATTATGAAGATTATATAAAATGTATATATTTATTTATATCCGTATTAAGAGGAAGTTCATTTTCTCTCCAGTTTTTCTCGTTAGAATCTATATTTCGAACTAGTTTTCATTAAAAAACTTTATCAAAGTCCTTCTAAGTATGTATTTGATTAGAATTATGAATGTATACTGATTTTTAAAACAATCAGCTCGAAAATAGTTGAAGAAAATTAAAAAAACAACAATGGCACTCAATTTTAATCCTGTTTGAAATAAAAACTTACTTTTACAAACAAGGAGAAAGATCGGTCCAAGGTGAGGTCCCAGCGGGACGCTCTGCTGTCTCTCTCACACAACAACAGCTGTTGCTTGAGCGAGGGGGACAGTTGTTGTTATACATGTCGTGGGAATTCTATAGTTTGCCGACGAAAGCAAAATAATGTAGTATGTCGGATTTAAGGTACAGGTGGTGAAATTATTAATCAAATGCATTTTAAAATTCCAAAATAAATAAACGGACCTGCCCAAAGCATTGGTATATAAGTATTTTAATATACAAAAAAACCTATTGCAATCATTGTTAGTTACTAATATTAAATAATAATACAGAGACTGGTATTTAAAGAAATATACAACTTTCACATTTATAATTTTTTTATATTTTTATGTAATCTTGTGTCGCTAAGCAATTGCACGTTATATTATTCTTTTAAAATAAAATTAACTAATATGTACTGTTGGTAGATAGCGTTATTGTTCTCGCATCTTTTTTGTATTTATATGTTAGCATTACTGGATGGCCAGGTATAATATATTAAAAACTGTATGCCTGGATACTCGGATGAGATTTCTCTTCCTGTGAGTAATCGTGTCGCCAATGCTATACAGAGGATCGGCGTGGGAGGTTGTAGCCTCCAGGCCCTAAGGCCGGCAGCCGAAATGGTCTCGCGCTGCCGTACGTACTAGCGAGGACAGCTCGGGACGCGTAATATCAAATCGCCCGCTTAGCTTCTCCGATTCATGTCAAAGACGGCCACAGCCCAAGGCCATACTTGGTTTCCTCGCCAAGGGGCAATGTACCACCGGGTAGTCTAAAGGTTATTCCTACATTTTTCAGGACTTGCGAGTGATCAAATAACAAATTCTGCCACGTGTATTTTGACGCATTCCAACTCATTCCAAGCTTTCTCAAAAAGAGAGGACATCGACCAGCAGGTGGATATTTATAATCTGTAGAGTTTAATTACTGAAAACGTACTGGTACTTTTTGTAGGAACTTTCAAGAGGTTCGATATATATTGAAAGAGTGAAATGAGCTAAAGATTATCTTCAAAAAGTAATTAATGTACTATAAATTACTTTATGCCATTTTTAATTTCGTTAACATTGTGTTTTCATAACATTGATTGCGTTAAAGTAGTTTTTTTTCTTTTTAAAAACTCTTTGGTGTTTGTTTTGTTTATTACTTCAAAGATCAAAGTAATATAGGAAGCTTACGTTTTGTTATGTTTTGTCTTAAATCGTCTAAACAATTTTAAATGGAGTCCTATTGGTATTTAAAATGTGTTGCTGTTCGCCCATTGGTTGAAATTCGAGCGAAATTTTGAGGAAAACAAATATGAATTCAAATTTTTTTATTGATATAACTACAGTTAAAATTAGACACCATTCCTTAAAAAATGGAAATCTATTGACAAACGGAGGTGAAAAATGTACAGCGTTACTTCACTTATTCAATAGCGTTGACGCAAAATGCGATTAGTATGGAATGAAAACAGCGCAGATTAAACAATAACCAGAATTCCATACAAGCCACAGGCCCGCGACTTCGCCCGCGTACGAAGAATTTATTATGTAGCTGAATCTTCCTCGTGAATCACTTCATTGGTAAAAACCGTATGGTAATCCATTCGAGGCTTTTTTTTATAGAATAGGAAAGCGAACGAGTAAGTGGTCCCCAACGCCCATAGACATTGCCATTGTAAGAAATGTTAACCATCGCTTACATCACCAATGCGCCACCAACCTTGGGAACTAAGATGTTATGTCCCTTGTGCCTGTAATTACACTGGCTCACTCACCCTTCAAGCCGGAACACAACAATACCATGTACTGCTGTTTTGCGGTAGAATATCTGAGTGGGTGTTACCTAACCAGACGAGCTTGCACAAACCTCTACCACTAGTACACAAAGCACCAGTAGTTCGAGGGGACTTTGTTTTATAATATGCAGTGATTGTAGCAATATTGAATATGTCGATAAAAAAAACTTTATTTCTAACCGTTTATCAGGTGTTTAGTTAAACACTAACTAATTTCTCTCTTTCTGTCATCATATATTATCAAATCGAGAGACTGAGACAACATTATTAACTATCACTCCATGGTGATCATTAATAAATCTCTATATAAAGAACATGTTTATGTAAATCTGAAGAATAATTATATAAGAATTATTGTCATAATATACAAATAAAAATTAAAATAGCTACTGTATAAATCATGACCGCGTGGAATGGCAAGACTGCTAGCAGCGTTTCCCCTTCGAATCACAATTCCGTACGTCTGGGTGAAAAGTGAACCAGCCCTACTGTGACCAGTAGAGGCAATAAGGCGAGGTGTTATATTATTAATGAAAGTTCCTGTACTATTACTACAAGGTCCAAGCGTTTTTACAGCAAGAGGAACAAAGACAAATAATAATAATAATAAATATGTATATTAAAGATAACAAGATGATGATCTATTGGATCAGCGTGGTGAAATGTACTTCAATCCTTAACAGGCCGTTTTGTCAGCAGCATCGTTTGAACAGCAATAGACTTTTGCTGTTTTATTTGTAATAATTATTTATTTCCATTCCACATACGTCAAAACATATTTAAATTAATTCAAATGAAAATTTTAACAAGCTGTCAAAATTGACACAGATTAAATAAACGAAAAACAGATCTATATAGATTGACTATTTAATTTTTATAAAAGTAAATTGAAATGTCGTTTTTAATTAAAATCGAAGCAAGAAATATAACAATGGCGTATTGATGGAATGGAAAGTGACTGAATATCTTTCCGTGTTGTTTTTTATTTTTATTGAGACGAGAAGTTGGCCGAGATATAATATATATAACAAAAGATGGCGGACATAAATCCCAACTTTTAGATTACGATTGTGAATCGATAACAGAAATGGTTGCGATTAATTCTGTAAGTTTTTAATGAGTGAAGTATAATTTCTTGAACAGGAAAAATTGCCAGCAACATATATGAAACTATTTCTGAATATACTAATATTTTTTATTTATCTCGCTAGAATACGCAATCTAGGTGTTGCTTAAAGCTTGTAAATCTCCTAGGAGTACTAAGGAGTATGCCAGAATACCCACTAAAGACCATACGGTTTTACCTTCTCCGTATCTTGGATCGCGCAACGGGATTGCGACTCCGGTCCCGACTCGGCTCTCCTATAATGTCTAGGGGGAGTCTCAGGTACTGAGAACTCATCCAAGCCCAGACGATCAAACTAATATTTTTTTTATTATTATAGAGTGAAATATATACTAACTTTTAAAATTATAAAGACTAACTCATTTGATGAATTCCGATTATTGTCACTAGATGGCACTGTTTTCCAAACAGATCTCAGTTAGCGTCAACGTTATCTAATAAGAAAAAAAAAGTCGAACAACACATTGAACATATTTAACAGCCAAACCTAATATTTTTAAACTAAATTTAATCTGAAAATAAACATGCTATGTAATTAATATAAATAACGAAGAAGCCGATTTATATACGACGCTAAATCTATGAAAACTTCACTGAAAGTATATTAATTATTCGTTCTGAAATGTTAAGTAATTATTGAGAGACTGATGTTACGTGCTAAAGAAACGCGCGACTGTGACATTATAATCCTCTTTAATTAGGACAGTCTTGTTCTATACTTTATAATAATTGTAGTCGTGTATTTTTTTTATAGAATAGAAAGGCGGACGAGCATATGGGCCACCTGATAGTAAGTGGTCACAAACCCCCTTAGACATTGGCATTGTAAGAAATGTTAACCGTCGCTTACATCACCAATGCGCCAACAACCTTGGGAGCTAAGATTTTATATCCCTTGTGCCTGTAATTACACTGGCTCACTCATCCTTCAAGCCGGAACACAATAACACCAAGTACTGCTGTTTTGCGGTAGAATATCTGATGAGTGAGTGGTATCTACCCAGACGAGCTTGCACAAAGTATGTATTTATATTGTATATTAGTAATATAATATATAAGGCTGAAGAAGCCACAACTTTTATCAATATACCGGCCTTTCGTAACAATTTTTCTGTTTAATTCAAAAGCTTAATATTTTTATAAATATTATTTTAACTCTGTCAAACGAATGCTATTAAAGCATTTTTTTTAATTACACATTTAACAATGGATAAAGTTGTTCAGAATTTTATATGAATATTTAAAAAAAAAATACCAATACGGCGACTTCATATATTGTGTTTGATATTTCTGTTTAAGATGAATAAAGATCGACACCGTTCATCCGACCGCCATGATAATTCGATTGGTGGTAGGGCTCAGGCAAGTCTGTTTGGTAGGAAATGGCGATGCAAGAAATGGTTAATATCACTTACAGCGCCAATGTCAACGAGCGGCGATGACTTACCATCAGGCTACTCCTCCGGTCCGCCTGTCTATTTTATTTAAAAAAGAATTTACGTTTTACCTTTTATAGGCATGTATAATATAATTTACTGGCAATAAATTACAGTTGACAGCGCATGGACATAATCTGCAAATAGATTATTTATCCAACTAATTTACAATATATGTAAAAGCAAAACACGTTGCCCCCCTACACCGTCTGTGGAGACTGTTTACGTTGATCGTAAACAATGCGCCGGCGCACCTCGCCTACTTTATTTATTAACTACTTAATGAGTTCACAATGAATGAGTTTCAACGTAAGCTATTTATTATTCGGCTATTTGTCTGAAATGTTAATTTTATATTGCTTTTCCGTATAGAAAGTGAAATTGATGATGAACGATATAACGAGTATATAAGCAACTATAATTTAATTATCGGTAAATATCTAATGCTTTTAACATGTATATAGAACACGCTTGGCTTGCACCAGGTATTCATTGTAACAACGACTTTATATATAATAATAATATCCTGGGACATTTTTCACACACGACCATCTGATCCCAAATTAAGCTTATACAGAACTTTTACTATGGAAACCAGACAACTGGTATACTACATATACTATTTTTCATTTGTAAATACTTATATAGATAATTACACCCAGACTCAGGACAAACAGACATGATCATGAACACAAATATCTGTCCTGGGTAGGAATCGAACCCACAACCTTCGGCGTGAAAGGCAAGCATCCACCAACCACGCCAACCGGCTGGTATATGTCTACGTGTTCAGGTCTTTTTAGTATCTGTTTGTTTTTTTTTCTTTCGGCGTGATCGTAAAGTCTATTAGGGTCTGCCTTTAATATTTAGTTATCTTTTATTATTGTTTTGAATAAATTTTATATCTTTGTGTTAAGTAAAGTGTTAAATATATAAAACTGACTTCTTCTTCTATCTCATAAGACTAAAAGATCTCGAGGCCCTTATCGATTCCCTGAGCAGTTAATTAAACAGTGATGGGGGGGTTTTTTTCGAGACATGATCAGCAGCATTCACAAGTTACGAAGATCACAGTGCTGTCCACGGAAAGGACGTAGAGTCAATCCTGCGCCTGAATTCTATCCGTGTTGGATTGTATCCTATCGAATTACGAGAGAGTTTAAAGAGAATGCATCTGTGTTTACGCACACCATAGAGCCCTATAATATCTCCTAAGGAGTTGTTGCTGCGTTGGTCAATGATGGGAGTAGAGTCTGACTAGGTCAGTAGAGCATCACATCACCACAAATACAAAACTTGGGTTCTATCGACTGTTCCAACACGGCTGTTTCCGTCATCAGCCGTCGAGTTGATTATGACATATCTTCCGGTTTTTTCGCAGCTCACGTCACTGTTTCACATTGAACGTCCCAACTGGGTCACGTCACCACGAACTTGTTTGAAATTCGGACAATTAACGTTGATTTTCTTCTTCAAAACACTCGTCGACGTTTGAATCGTGATAATTTCGCATTTTTAATACTTACCGTAAAATGTTATTTAAATATGTTAAAGTTTCCAAGAATAGTGAAAGGAAATTTTGAAATTGGTAGGCTCGTAAATGTGTTGCCAAGTCACCACCGCCCATAGATATTGGCACTGTAAGAATATTAACAATAGGTAACTACCCAGACGAGCTTGCACAATACTTCCACCAAGTTGGTTATGGTAAGGGTTGCAGAATATCACCACACGCTTACCTCGACGTTTCACCGACGAGATGAATTATACACACAAATTAAGCATATGAAGATTTGTGGTGTTTTTTCCCAATTCGAGCCTGTAGTCTTCGCTACCTATCACTAGTATGTTACTGGATTTATTTTTACCTGGCTTTTTGGCAGGCTTTTGTGCAGGCTTGCCTGGGTGGATAACACCCACTCATCAGATATTCTACCGCTAAGCAGCAACTTAGTATTGTTGCTTTCTGGTTTGAAGGGTGTGACCCAGTGTAACTACAGGTACAGGGGAGATAACATCTTAGTTCCTAAGGTTGGTGGCACATTGGCGATATAAGGAATGGTTATTATTTCTTACCTCGCTAATGTCTATGGGCGGTGGTGATCACTTACCATCAGGTGGCCCATATTCTCGTCCACCTGCATATAACATAAAATGCGTAGAAAATGAAATACGAGGTTGTACAGTAATAGCTTATGTGTGTTTGGAGCTTATCCCACCACGTTGCTCCAATACTGGTCGGTGGAATACACATGTGCCAGAATATCCCCACAATGTTTTCCTTCATCGTCAAGCAAGAGATGAATTATAAACAGAAATTAAGATCATGAAAATTCAGTGGTACTTTCCCGGGCTTAAACTCACGATCATCGTTTGAGATTCACGCATTCTTACCACTGGGCCGTCACGGCAATGCGAGGTTAAGTTGCGACAAAACCCCAACAGCATCTTTTAACCCGTATAAGTTTTCCTTGTATTTCATTCGGAATATTTTATTAAAATATATTTTTCTTGAAAGGTTTTTTCCGAGAATATCCGCAGTTTTCCTATTATTGAGGGACAAGAAGCAAGATCTAACCCTGACCGGCTTCTACCGGAAATACGGCCGCCATTCACACCGACGCTGTGGAATTTTTAGTTTGTTTTTTTTTTACATCCTAATTAAAAAAAATAAAAAGATTTGAAGGCGATATTACGGCTAATGATCTACAAACTTTAGGTTTTAGGATTAACGGCCTAGCCCCCCCCCGGTCCACCTAGCTAAAAATAATTTTTACTCTAAACGCTTCGGAATGGGGGGTGTCTCACATGCCAAAGTGCATAGGGGCCTGGAATCCAAGTCCGCCTTTTGTTTTTAGCACTTTTCGAGCCTTGATAGATATATAGACAATCATATGAACAGACAGATGTATTACACGATATTAAAAAAAAATTGACAGAAACAGGAGTTTACGCTGTCTGTCAACATATTTTAATAATTTACATAAATTCAGTCCCCAGTTTTTTACTTGGAAACCTTCCAGCTGCGAAATCACTTTATAAAATATGCCATAAACATCTGCCTCTTATTACTTTGAGCTGCTTGGAATAGCAGAAACAATTGTTGTATCGTAAAGTAAATATTAAATAGGTACAATGAAATGATTTATTTTATAGTATAGGTAGGTAGAAGCATATGGGCCACCTGATGGTAAGTCACCAGCGCCCATAGAAAATGGCATTGTAAGAAATGTTAACCATCGCTTACTTCGCCAATGCGCCACCAACCTAAGATGTTATGTCCCTTGGGCCTGTAATTACACTGGCTCACTCACCCTTCAAACCGGAACACAACAATACCAAGTACTAACGTTTTGCAGTAGAATATCTGATGAGTGGGTGGAACCTACCCAGACGAGCTTGCACAAAGCCCTACCACCAGTGATAAGTTGTACTTATTAATAATGCTTATGCTATCTCGAATAGCATTTAATTGAATCTCAGACCAATGTTCCATTTCTACAAACAGAATTGATAATGACCTTTTTAAATAGAATTCATATATAAGTATCTAACTTTATAATTAAAAATAAATAAATAACAAGCAAAACTATCATCAATTTCTTTAAATGCTAACAAAAACTAACTGAAACGATAAATATAATTTGACAACGTCGTATGTTTGAAGAACCCAAACTTCGCGCGAAAAGTAATATTCCTCTTCTATGACGTGCGTTTTTTTTTTTAATATTCCGGCACAAGGAATTGATACATTCGGTCGAAGATTTCTAAGACTATAATATATAAGTAGCAAAACCCTTTAGACGTCCTCTATTTGTTATCTATGTACTTATACTTAATATATTATCTGTGTAAGTATATACAAATTGCTTGCTGCAGCGCCATCTATGATATCTGAAATGGTAATATTAGAAAAAAAAAACATTAAATAATTCAAATGAATGTAATGTGTAGAGGAAATAGCGTGTTTAAATGTCAGAGTACAAATCGTTGTTGAAATGTTGGTCGATCTATTTCTATTTAGCAAAATTATTGCTTACGGTCATCCCGCGAGATAAATCTCGCTTTATAACTAATATTAATTACATATATGTTTAAAATACATATTTGCTGTGAAATTCTGTGCAAAGTCACTTCATCACCCGTGAAATGTTGACAACCGGCTTATGTTGATATACTATTTTGACGCGTGTATTCTTGAAATGTTATAAGTATTACGGTCAATATCGCATATCGCTTTCCGACATTTCTTAAATGCTTACTGCGGTTGGTATCAAGTTACCAGATATTCTACCGCTAAATAATACTTACTTAGCATTGTTGTGTTGAAGTCAGTCTGTAATAAGGACAAGGGACATAACTTTTAGTTCCTAAGGTTCGTGGCACATTAATCGCCAATGTCTACAGTGATAGCAACTTACCATCAGGTGGCCCATTTGCCCGTCAGCCTACCTATAACATAAAAGAGTTATATTATTGTATCTATATATAAATATTCATACACAGAACACTTCGGTATATTTTCCTCCTCTGCCGTACTAGTGGCGTGTCTATGGGCTATCAAAGCTCTGCACATTTCCAATGTTTTTATGGCCTTTGCCTAAAAATAACTCACGATAAAAAAAAATTAACCACATTTCATGTATCATTTTAAGCAAGATTTATCAAGTCTCATGAAGTGGATATTAAGATCAGTTACGTGTTGTCGAGGGCTGTCGTGAAAGCGGTCAAGTATCCAGGACACTAAGGATGTCTTGACCGCGATTATCTTTGAAAAAGGCGGGAAAGAGCAACATTTTAATACTAAGATAACGTCAAGTAGCTTTTGACAGCGTGAAATGCGCCATGTTTTTTTTAATAGAACTAAAACCATTCTACATACAGCTTAAGTATGAAAATTAATCCGATTTGGTTGATATTCTATTCCGGATATTAGAAATGTAAACATTCAATTATAATTGGATTCGTTTAAATTTAATGTTTCAATTTGAATCTTATCATTATTAATAATATTTGATTTATCTGTCGCTAAATCATTAAAGGATACTTTTATAATTTGTATAACCGGTAAAGCTTTAAGTCCTTAATACTTAAGTATATATTGATTTCGATTAAAGCTTATATTAATAACAAATCTGATTGAAAATCTTTAGATTTAAGTTAAAAAAAATATCTAGACATGTAGTAAAGTATGTAAATTAGCAGGCTGCAAATGTACTGGGCTAAACCGACTCTCGAGGCAAAGGTCTGGAGCCAGTCAGCCAGGTCCCAGTATTTTTATTGTTTTAAGAAATTACGTCTGTCATAATGTTTTATGTAAAATTGTTATTCGTTTTGAGTTTAAAGCTAGTTTTTAACGTTTAAGTGAACTGACAAGACTGAATACTTCACACCTTTGCTTGTACATGTCAAACTTTTTTTTATAATCATTCTATGTTTCAAGTATGCGTAGTATGTCAAATGCTATGTTTTTTTCTTTCTATAGGTACGTGCTTTATTCTATAAAAGGGAACCATTACTTCATCCTTCATTGAGCTTTAAAATTGATTAACATATCCTGTGAAAGAAAAAGGTAGTTAAACGCCTGCATAATAATGAATGTATTGAAAACTCTACATCAGATCTTTTATTTCATTAAAATAGGAATATTTTTCAAACTTTAAGTAATTTATTCATAAGTAAATATATATGGCAGTATTGGTCTAACGGTCTTCTTGCCTTTTGTGGATAAGGTTAGCGTCTATTCTACCACGCTGCTCCAATGCGGTTTGGTGGATACGCGTGATATATATTCATATGATACATGCATGTACCCCTACTATATTCTTCAACGCTGAGTGTCTGTATCGCGCCCTCGGTTCAAACCTGCAACCTTCGTTTGAGTTTCACGTATCCTAGCCACTAAGCAATCATCGCCTTAATATGTACTATATACAAAAATTATTCTTAAATTGAATTTGACAAATGACAATATTAGTATAACTTTTTAAATCACTATAAAACACAAAGGGAGAAGAGGCCTGAGGCCAGGCGAGGACGAGGCGAGGACATTGACAGGCTACTATTTTTTTGAACTATTTTTTTTTTATAACAACACGTGCATAAACTTAACATATAATAATATATTAATCTTGATATTTTGTTACAGGTATGAACCGTTTTCAAATTATAAATAAAGGGGTTGCGTGTTGACGTATTGACGAGAATACGGTAAGTTTATTTATTTTTTGTTAATTAAATCATATATAATAAATAACACTTCACTTCGGGGTGGACATTGGCATTGTAAGAAATTTCAACCATCGCCAATGCACCATCAACCTTAGGGACTAAGATGTCACTTCCATTGTGCCTGTAGTTACTCAACTCAACTTTGAACGGAAACACAATACTAAGTATTGCTATTTTGCGGTAGAATATGTCATGAGAGGAATGTATCTACCTAGATGGGCTATCACAAAACCTAACCACCGAGAAAAATTCGAAAACCATCTATGTTCGCGTTCCCACTTGTCTGGCGCACACGCCGCGAATGTGGCACCCGCATTACATCTGTTTTGATTGGTGTAATGAAAGACGACGCGACATTGATACAAATTATCGCAAAATTATTAACATTACCAATTTTTGTAAGCTATCTAAAATGTTTTATAAAATTCAATATTATTTTTACATTCATAAGGTATGCTACTCTATATATTCTTCTACGTTTCGGCTAATATATATATATATATATATTGATATAAAATAATGTCCTCTAGACCGATTTCGGCCACGGCGGCCAATCTCAAGAGAGATTAGCCAACTACGCAGGAGATATTATAGTGCACAAGTGTGTGCGCAAACGCAGGTGCACTCTCTATTCCCTAACTCTCATAATCCGATGGGACGGGAATCCGACACGACCGGAAAGAGTTCAGGCACAGCATCAACGGCTTTACGTGATTTCCGAGGCTCGGGAGTGCACACTTCCAACTTCCAGACTCCGGGCTGCTACTGAGAATTTTCTGACAGGAAAACCCAATAACTTTTTATTGGCCCGACCTGGGAATTAAACCCAGGACCTCCGGGTCTGCGGCCTTACATCAAGCCACTAGACCAACGAGACAGTCATATAAAATAATAATTGACTCTCTAGTTGACGTATCAATGCACAACCCAAACAAGCTAGCTAGCACCTTGAATATTTATACACGGTTTCCTTTTACACAGTAAATTAGCACTAAGGAAGATTAGACCCTTTATATATACGTAGGTAGTTAAAAGGGTTAAAAGTTAATCTAGCAAATGATTTTTTGAAAAAAAGAGCTACGGACATTTACGGTATTTGATGATAGCTACTGTAGAATGACATAGTTTTCTGTCATCATCATTAAAAATTTCGAAAATTGAAACCGAATAATCTCATATCATAACTGTCTTCTATTTTATACGTGACATTGGCAGAATATTTGCCCTTAAACAGCGGAGACACACGCCTGAAAAGAGAAAAAAATAATTGGTGTTTGACAATTTGAATTATGACCAGCGAAGCAGCTAAAGCGCTAGTGTGTATATAGAGTGTACAGTACAGTAACAGCCTGTTAATGTCCCACTGCTAGGCTAAGGCCTCCTCTCCCTTTTGAGGAGAAGGTTTGGAGCTTATTCCACCACGCTGCTCCAATGCGGGTTGGTAGAATACACATGTGGCAGAATTTCAATGAAATTAGACACGTGCAGGTTTCCTCACGATGTTTTCCTTCACCGTTAAGCACGAGATGAATTATAAACACAAATTAAGCACATGAAAATTCAGTGGTGCTTGCCCGGGCTTGAACCCACGATCATCGGTTAAGATTCACGCGTTCTGACCACTGGGCCATCTCGGCAATATAGAGTGTATTACTAGTTTATGTTGTTCTGTCGCTTTCTCTCACCCGTTTGTCAAACGATATTTTTTTTTTTTGTAGAATAAGAAGGTGCACGAGCATATGGGCCACCTGATGGTAAGTGGTCACCAAACGCCCTTAGACATTGGCATTGTAAGAAATGTCAACCATCGCTTATAGCCAATGCGCCACCAACCTTGGGAACTAAGATTTTATGTCCCTTGTGCCTGTAATTACACTGGCTCACTCACCCTTCAAACCGGAACACAACAATATCAAGTATTGCTGTTTTGCGGTAGAATATCTGATGAGTGGGTGGTACCTACCCAGACGAGCTTGCACAAAGCCCTACCACCAGTAAATTGTTATTAAAAACACACACACACGTTTCGCTTACCGAAAATTTCAATAATGATTTTGGATTAAGTGAGCATTAGCTCAAACAAGCTAGTAAAGGCAGGTCGCGTGACAAATTTAGTTTATATGTTCGTGAACACTGTCTTTATATATTAAAAGTTAAATAACAAATCATAAATAGAAATAAGGACCATAATTAATAAACTTACTAAAAAAAATATATTGTAAAAGTAACTAAAATAGTATTTTACACAAAATTGCGTGTCGTCGCTGTTGAAGGTTAAGGAGTCACTTCGTCTGGAACCAGTCCTGACTGTAGAATCAGGTCAAACGTGCAATCAGAACGCATTGATATCAAAACTGAACCAATATTGAATTTCAGATCCATAGGATAAGTGGAAGTGGTCCTAAATCCACTGGCAATATTTGACCTGAACAAACAAATTTCAAGTTGAATTAAAATTTTTTTTTTGTTACGAAGTAACATTTGTCTCGAAGCTTTTTCTTCAAAGAGAAGCTTTTCCCAACAATCCTCATTTCCATTATATACTCCTTATTTAATATCGGCCACGGCAGCCATTTTACATAACCCGATGAATTGCCTATTTAATGTGGTAATACCTGGGGCACATCGCTCGTAGAACCGACGGCCACTGGGGCAGAAAAGTTCTAAAAGGGAGATGTAGCTTACGTCCCTCTACAAGGTGGACAAAAGACGCTAGATGCAAGTAGTGCAAGACCGGATGTCGTGTAGCGTATGTTTGTCCAGCTGGACGCGATAGAGTAAAACTACCGAAGGATTTTCGTGCTTTCACTTTTCTCTTGTGACCAATGAACGGAGTAATTCATGAGGCATGTTTAGGTGTACAGTTATTATTTTACTACATACAGTTCCTGACGATATTAGTCTTATATCTGTTTGGTGGTATTTAAAACACATAAATTTGGGTTACGTTGTGCAAATGAACCCGCAACCTTCAGCCGCGTTACACGTTTTCTAACCTCTAAGCTATTATCTCTATAAACTCAAAGTATTCATTCCGTTTACATGTTTACGACGGCGTTTTATGATATAAACGGCGTTTATTATTCTTATGTAAGGATGAAGTATTTGCGAATTGTAGGCATGAACTTAACGTGACAAGTAACATTGTTTTTTTTTTAAGTTTACTTACAAATAAGTAGTCAAAGGAATACATTTGCAATGCTTAATATATTGACATTAATGTATATAAACTATACTTTCGGTCTAAAGGGCTATCTCTTTATTTCTTTGTTACGTCCCGTGTTCTGTAAAACACACTTTCTCACTCTATTACCTGGAACAGAGCAAGAGAAAGCATTACTGTTTGGTTGTACAGTAATTGATGAGTGGGTGGTAACCATCCAGACGAGCTCGGGCAAAGCTCACTACTAAGCATTGTTCATATAGGAACATCGAAGTTTTTATTCATAAATTTTATTTCATTTTATTTTGAATATTCATGTGGTATACAGATAATAAATATCAACAGAGTAAATGTTTTAAATGACAATGAAACGTCATTGTTTTGAGTTCACTGCCACACACCGTGACATAGGTACCTACATCTCGACGCCACGGCCAGAGGTCGCAACACTAAATTTCACTGTCAATGGACACAGATTAAATATTTTTATAAGGATAAAATGACGAATGCACAATTATGTACCCATAATTACGTTATTTTGCCGCCAAACGGCCGTGACATTAATGTCAATGTCAAAATGCTCACAGATAATTAAATTTTAATTTTCATAAATATTAATATATGCAAGTACTTAGATAGTAATTTTAATGGTTTTCTTTTCGACGATTTGAAATTTTATTTCGTTAAATATTATATAAATTTTATTGAAATACTAACAAAAATACATAAATATTCATGATTTTTTTATACGATGTCAATTTAAACAAATATTTTATATATCAATTTTAATTATAAAATTTAATTTTACTAATATACCTAATTTAGTGTTTGATCAATAAATAATTTCATATCAATCTAAAAACTCGTTAGAAGCCTAAATTTACGACTAAGCTTACAAACAGACAAAAATAATATAGTTTTAGTAGTAGTCATCGTGCATAATCCTTAATCTCTATTTATTTCTTTTATTTTAGCTAGTTTTTCAAATATAACTAGATTTGTCTCGCTGTTATACCGCTTGTATTATAAATGCAAGATATGTATATACAATACAAATAACAGCCTGTTAATGTCCCACTGCTGGGCTAAGGCCTCCTCTCCCTTTTGAGGAGAAGGTTTGGAGCTTATTCCACCATGCTGCTCCAATGCGGGTTGGTAGAATACACATGTGGCAGAATTTCAATGAAATTAGACACATGCAGGTTTCCTCACGATGTTTTCCTTCACCGTTAAGCACGAGATGAATTATAAACACAAATTAAGCACATGAAAGTTCAGTGGTGCTTGCCCGGGCTTGAACCCACGATCATCGGTTAAGATTCACGCGTTCTTACCACTAGGCCATCTCGGCTTTCGGTATATGTAACACATAAATTTTTAAATTGTTATAGCTTTTGAAAAACTCAACCGATTTAAATGAATTAAAAACTGAACGTAACCTTCGAATGCTCCCTATAGTTATACAAATCTTTACATTATGCGTGACAAGCCGATGAATAAATGTAATTATCGGTTTTGGTTTTTGCTGCTTTACAAATAGCAATATTAACTTGAAACTTGGAAACCACTTGCAAACATATCTTTATGTATTTTGCATATATAATAAAAATTAATTCTCAATAAAAAGAAAAAAAAACAGATAAAATTCTTAAAAGTAACATAGTGAAATAAAGCCTAAAATCTAGATGCAGGTTATCTATCAAGGGAAGTATGATATTGGTGTACTGTTCATATATGAAGAGTATGCAAGTTGTAGAGCGGTCGGCCGTGAACGAGGTCGATGCCCGCTGCAGAGTAGCCGCCGGCAGACTTGTAAAACTAAGATTTCGTCGTGATATGTCTGTACCGTGGTTACTGAGATATTTGTTAACAAATATAAATGTAAATACAAAACAAAATATATTTTAAGGGATTTACAAAGCAGTTTTGAATCGTCACCGGTTGTATAGTATGATACCGAAAATAACCAGTTTTATTTGGTTGTCATGCTTTGTGCAAGCTCATCTGGGTACTACCCACTCATCAGATATCATCAACATCAGCTAATATTGTTGTTCCGGTTTGAAGGGTGAGAGCCAGTGTAACTACAGACACACACATTACAGTTCCCAAGGTTGGTGTCGCATTGGCGATTGTTCTTATAACGCCAGTGTCGGGGCGATGGTGACTACCCACGGCTGCATAATCAATCTGCCTGCCTTTAATTTAAAAAAAACCGACAAGAAAGTTCGTAAGTACAGAATATAAGGTATAGCCCGTTGAACCGTAACACTGTATTTTCTACATATAATTTCAATCAAAAAAACCCTCCCTCGTCTATATATAATATTAGTATCAACCGCCTCTGATAGGGGAATCCCCTGTAACGTGTATGCAAAATGTCATGATCAGTTGCGTAGTTAAGACTTGAAAGCGTAACAAACATACAAACTCACATCCACATTTATAATAGTATGTTTACTACTATTAGCGATTATAATGGATTTTCATTCTGTCTTAATTTATAAAAGCTGAAAGGCTTTGCGAGTTTCTTTCATCTCACGCCTGATGTCTCCTCCCGAACGGTTGGTAAACTTTGACAATCAAAAAGTAAGATGCTCAAACTCGGACTTGGAGATCCAAGTCCTTAGGAACATTGACATTTGACGCCCTCCTATTCCGAAGAGATTAGAGCGAAATATTATTTTCGGGTGGGTGGTGCTGGCTGAGGCCACTGTCCTAGTGCCTCGTAGACCTAAGCATATCTGGTTATGCTTCTATATTGAAGAATATAAGAATTTTGATACGACATGAGTTTAGTACGTTAGTAAGTACGTTAAAATATATAATTACTTGATCCTATTGTGTCTTGGAGACTGGAGTCAAGCCCCCTAGATATCGCCCACGCATCTGTAGATTGATTGTGTTTAGTCTTATTACAAAAGGTGTAAGGGTGACTCTTGTGTTGTCTCATTTTTTTTATAACACATTGAGTTTAGTACACGAAATATTACTCGCTGAAGAGTATTGTTTTGACATTTTAAATAAAATGAGTAAACAGGTACATACAATTTAAATCGAAAAGATTTTTAAATATTAATAATATGAATAACAACCTACTCAAAAAAAAAAAATTAATAAAAATAGCAACACGATAGTTTAATAAAATCGTAAAAAAATATTTGAAGAAAATAGATGAAGGTGTTATTTATCGTTTTTAATCATTTCGAATTTGTTAAATTAACTTTCAAGTCATTGTACCTTCAGCTAACGTTTCAAAACCATAAGAGTTTAACGTAATGAACGAACGGTTTATGTACACGAACAAGTGATGTATATATATTAACACAATGACATAAAATTGATTATTTATAATCATGTGTTCTACGTCACATTCCTTATGTATTCAATTTATAATCTACTAGCTGACCCGTGTCCACTTCGTTGGGCGGTACATTTTTACATGTGATGAAATTATTGTGTTTCGGTAAGTATTAAGTGCGATTTATTTCCTGACTGGCCGAACATTAATAAAATTCCTTTTCATTTCGGCTTAATATAGCCTATGACACTCACAAATAATGTGGCTTTCTATCGGTAAAAGAATTTTCAAAATTTTTCCAGAGATTACCCCCTACAACCTCACAAACTTTACCTCTCTATAATATGATTATAGATTTTCACTAATTATCTTGGCGGTTCTTCTTTTTATAATCCTATATATGTTTTATATACAAATCCTGATAATAAGTTACCTATATAAAATGGCACTGTATATTAACCATCTCTTACATCGTCACGCGCTTCCTGAACATTGGAAATAAAATAATGTCTCGTGATATTACTGGCTCACTCACCCATTTGAATTCCGCCTACCTGTATTATAATACATATATCATTTGGCGTATATATATTGATTAAAATTAAATGTTTGTAAATAGGTAGTATAAACTATGCAGTATAAGATATTGTACGAACTAAACTTTTTCATTCTACATACATATATTGTCGATAAACCGAATAAATGCTTAACGATATTTTGACGATCGAATTTCGTAACGGCTGTCAGCTTCGAGGCCTATTTCTCTCTAATGTCTTTACATGTTTTCCAAGGCACGGGAGTATAAATGAGAGCTTAACAATTTTTTTTTTTAAATACAATCTGCAATTACTTTTCGCGCGACCCAAGATTCCGGGACCTCGAGAGTTACAGCCGAGCTAGTTATTAGATAAACCAGAAAGAGCGACATTGAATGAACATTTTTAAGATAATTATTTCATTATATAATATATAAAATTATCTAAATGTAATACTAGCTATGTCAATGGCTACAATAATTTATTACTTGCCATGATTAGCCTGTTGGCGCAGTTGGTAATGACCCTGCCTTCCGCTCCGTTGCGGTTCGATTCCCGCCCTGAGTCTGCGTGTATTATGTATAAAAGTATGTAAATATGTATATCAATCGACTATTATTGGAAAAGGCAACCGTATATGTTAAATATTTATATGTTTACTTACCACCCCACAACAAACCACACGATGCCTCTGTGTAGACACTGCTCTGGGCGTCTCGTACAAAAGGACTAGACGCAGAACAGATTATTATAAAACTAGAAGCGCGGAGACGATATGCTCCGACGACCTTCATCTGATTTTTAAATGCATATCTATATTTTATTCATATATTTGGGTTTTAGTGACAAATGTTATCATTATTATGTATTATATAATGCATTTCAATTAAATCAATAAATTAAGTATTTAACTAATGGTTTTTTTAAGGTTTTTAGTTTTCATCTTTCACTAACATTTTTAAAAGCAAAGGTCGGAACTTTTTTTTAATGAGAGCTTTCTTTAATTAACCACCAATTTGATTATTTATTTATAATATCAGTAGCATTTTTTTTCAATACTAATATTCGATGTAAATGTACGTTCTTTATTAAAAAAAATTATCCTTAAATTTAAAATTTAAATCCAATTTTGAACAGCGAAAAATGAAATTGCTTTTTTTTGATTGATTTTTTGACTGTTTTACCGACATTGACGTCGTTAAAACAGTCAGTCTATAATACTCCAAGGTCGGCAAAAGATGGCGTCACGTGTTCTTACTAATAATTGCAAAACAATCGCACATGTTTTCTGTGTAAGCATCGGTTACGCTGTCCAGGTTGTTTATAATCTACGATGGCATTCCTCGAATTCGACGAACATGATGCTAAACGATTTATCGCGTATGCCTTAACGTGGCTAACAAGTCAGTAGTCACAATTAAAATGGCAGACATTGTCAAAAAACTTTTTTAATAAATTAATGAGCAACGAAACAATTTCTTACTGTCTATAAATTAGATTTACAAAATATGCATTTTTAATTACATATTTATCTATAATATAATTGTTCGCAATGTGTTTGTTTAATTTATGCAATAATTTTATTTCATAACGTAGATTTAATTAAATTAATGTTCAACCAGTGGTCGAAATTCAACCGTAATCATTATTGAAAGTTTGTATGAAAATGCTCGTGTCAAATATTTTTATTTACTATTATTTAAATATTTTGTATATAACACTAAAGATTGTCAATAGCCACCAAACAAAAAAAAAAATGTACGACAGATGAAAAAAGGTACCAAGCGAATTTGTTTTTTATTTTATATATATAGACTTATTTATATTATACTCAATACTGTAGACACACTAGTAATTAAATTTGTATATTATGTATACAAATCAAGAAATCTATCTGCTATATACTTTTTTCATTAGAACACCACATACATTACGTAATAAACTTTATTACCCTTATTGACTTATATATTACGACTGCAGTTCAGAAGGAACCTCTCACTTACCCTTGATTAAATCCTCAGGTCATGTACCAATTAACCCCAGTCATGTTGAGGGCTGAGGAGGGTTGGAATGATATTGAACTGTAAATATTTCCCGCTAAAAGATTTAGACGAAGATTTAAGATCGTCTGCCGCGATGTAACTACGAGCTTTAATAATAATTGGTGATTTAAATGTTTTACTACAAAATTCGTATTAATAAGCATAAATCTTATATAAAGTATAGTTATAGTCTGGTTTCTGTTGAGCCGTGTCCAAGATCATGTACTCTATTTCAATTACAGGAGGAGGAAAGATAAACAAGTCTTAGATTCATATACTCCAAGCTATGATATATAATGCACTAAAAACAATTTATGATTGATAAATCTGTACACTACAAAATTATCCCACTTACCTATTAATACCCACTTTAATTTTACTTCTAAAGTTTCAATAATAACTTCGCCGACATTTGAAAAGTCATTTTTACAAAGAATCCCTAACGTTCCACAGAGTTTAGCTTTCGAAAAATATTGTCGTGTTCATTCAAGGTCAAAGTGGTTCGTCCATCTTTCTCCTGTCAAATATCTGTCATTCACTTTAGCACATTTTTTTTAAATAGCATTATAAGAACTATTGACAGCTACGTGTAACTGGTTTATAAGGTCGCTGATCCAGATGTCCTGGACTCGGACATTGTAGAATATATTGGGGTTTTCTGTGCAGAAATTATTAGTAGCAAAAGATAAATCTTCTGGTAAATTTTATTTATATTGGTAGAAGTTTTTTCAGTTAGGTGTTACAAAAAACACGTCTCCTTAGTTTTTAATATGCATCAAACTTGGGTACTATCATGTTATGTCCCTTGTCTCTTAATTTATACTGGCTTACTCACTCTTTAACCGGACAACAAGCTATTTATTTAGCGGTAGAATATTTGATGAGTGGATGGTACCTACTCATTTCCGAAGGTTGGCGGCGCATTGGCGGCATTAATTGCACTAATGTCTTAATGTCTTTGGACGGTGGTGATCACTTCCTTGAAAAAAAAAATGCCAGTTTGTATTCAATATAACCAAAATGCCAAGTTTTCAACCTATTTGTATCTAGATAACTTGACAACCTAGATTTGTTTTCGTTCAACGACCTAGATTCAGCCTTTTATATAGGAACTGGTAATCTTAGCTCATGTATTGTCTAGTAAGTTATATATATATATTATATGTTACGTCGAACAATAGACTCGGCTGAACATAATATGTTTGTTAATAGACTGGTTCTGCTTGCGGTGATATAGTTTTGTCTCGCTTTATCATGATCCCGTCTCATAATAGCCAAGGACGCCTTAAAATGCATAATTTGACGCGCCGTTACAAATAAATATCAGTATTTCTTGCAGTTGCGTTACGGTTTGATGGGTGAATGAGTTTTATTATATACACGCGGGATAGGAGAGTATGGCTTGTAATCCTTAAGAAGCCTTTGATGATAGAAGAAGTGGAGGTCCTGATGAGAAAACAAATATGTTTATCAGTGAAAATTCGTGTGTGAAAGTATAATGAATGTGTTTTTTTTTAATTTAATGTTGAGGCCTAGGGCCTCATGTTGCTTCTCTAAATCTGGCTCTGAATCTTATGGTCGGCAGTGTATACTTACTATATTTCAGCGCTGAATAAATTCACTATTAACGAATTTACCACCACGCTGCTCCAATGCGGGTTGGTAGAATACACATGTGGCAGAATTTCAATGAAATTAGACACATGCAGGTTTCTTCACGATGTTTTCCTCCACTCCAAGCAAAAGATGAATTATAATCACAAATTAAAAACATGAAAATTCAGTTATGCTTGCCCGGGTTTTAACCCACGATCATCAGGTTAGGATTCACGCGTTCTAACCACTTATTCCATCTCGGTTATTGAACAAGCAATCGGTGTCAACATTTCCCGGGTGAGTAATGAAGTGAGTTCGTATTAGTACTGCAGATATTGGAATTGCAAAAGTGAGTGCGTCTGATTGTCAACCGATTATCATGAACTTCTGTTCAGGGGATTACACGTCAGGGATACGGAAAAGTCCATGGGGTACCTAATACTTGAAACCATCACACGCGTGCGAAGACATGCCCCATAGCATAGATAAGTAAAACTATAAAATTACCCTCAAATAAACCGTATGCAGTCGCCGAACATCACTAGTGTAACAAACATCATTAAAACGTAATGCCACGTATCTGGGTCACAGGAAACCGCATCAAAGTTCGTTCAGTACTTTTTAATGAGGTCCGGAAACTGTTTTCTCCTCACTAAAGAACGATACCGTTTTTAGTTTTTAAAATAATAGTGTTTAAAGAAAGAAATTAAATCTTCTAAATATTATATATAAATATCAAAACATAAATTATCAGTTCCTTGTAATTTCATCATCTGAGTACTAGATGGCGCTGTATAATAAGTGTAATAATTCTACATCGCGATGGCAAGATTCTCTATTTTTTTAATATTAGGTCCTTACATATGAAATTGGCGTTTCGTACGGGAGGAATATAAAGTCATTTTTTTTTTTGTAAAATATATTTAATTAATCAAAGTATGCACCGTTGTTATCTATGCACTTTTGCCGTCTCATAGGTAGTGCATTGATCCCTTTACTAAAAAAACCATGGGGACGAGAATCAATAAACTCTTTGAAGGCGGTTTGGACTACCGCATCGGAGTTGAATTTTTTTCCTTGTAAGAAGTTATCCAAATTCCGGAAAAAATGTTAATCTGTTGGAGCAAGGTCCGACCAGGAGCAAGCAAGTACGGTGGATGTCGCAGACATTCCAATTTTGGTTTATTAGTGGTTGTTTGTTGTGCAGTGTGTGGTCTTGCGTTGTCGTGAAGCAGCAGTGGCCTAGAGCGATTGACCAATCTCGGTTGTTTAGCAGCTAGTTTTTTCTTCATTGTTTGCAGTCGCTGATAATAGATATCTGCCGTAATCGTTTGGCCAGATTTTAGAAAGCTGTAGTGAACGACACCGGCGCTAGTCCACCAAACACTCGCAAGTAACTTTTTCTGAGTACATTTTCGTTTAGGGCAGGATTTAGCTGGGTCTCCAGGGTTCAGCCATTGCGACGAGCGCTTCCGATTATCGTACAGTATCCACTTTTCATCACAAGTAATGATTAGATTTAAAATCCCTTCATTATTGTGTCGGTTGAGCAAAGTAACACAACAGTCAACGCGTGTTTACAAGTTCGATTCACTCAATTAGAGTGGATTAATACAGTTTTATCACTTACACCGAAGCCTGCAGCTATCTCTGAAGTGCTTTGTGATGGATCCGCTTCCATAATAGCCTTTAATACTTTATTTTCTACTTTGGTCTCCGGCCGTCCACGGGGTTGGTTCTGAAGGTCGAAATTTCCAGAACGAAAACACATCATTAATCCTTCGAGCTGTATCTGCAGCACTGAATCCACGGTAGTAGAACTCGTACTTGTAAATATACCGATATTTCATGTTATCCATTGTGCGGTAATAAGCGACGCCAAAGAAAAAAATAACGAAGAAAAAACAAAAACTACTGTTTTCAAAACTCAAATGTACCAGCTAAATGAATTTATAAATTTGAATTCGGAATTCTTAACCAAAGAGGAGATATTTCAGATCAAAGTGGTCAGTACGACAAAACGCAAATTTCATATGTAAGGACCTAATATATTTCAAGAAGTTTTTGAAAACAGTATAATAGTGACATTTATTTGTTTCGTTTTAGCGTAATTAATGTACAAAGCATTCAAAGTATAATCATATACTGTCTTGCCTTCTCCTAACAGAAGTTGTACAATTAATTGGAGAGTAAATATTCCTACTAGTAATTTATCATTAAAATGCTTTGTTATCATTCAACTTGCAAGATTTGACACAAACAAACGAAGAACTTTGTGACTTATTTAAAAGCTATTATTTACTTCAATAATAAGATTTATAGCAAACACGATGCCATTTCTAATTCTCTCCATACGTAGTTAATAATATTTTTAGACAGGCATTTTATAGGAGTCGACGTTCGAGATAAAAAAACTTCCGCTTCCGTCCGCCATCTTGGCAACTATCTTGTCAAATTGTGTTAATTTATTGCCTACAAACTTTAATAGCAAAATTGTTTTAGAAAAACTATTTTAAAGTATTTTAAAGGTATTTTAGGAAGGATACCTACCAATTCTATATACTTATGTAGATATATAAGTTCTGTATTAATTACAACTTTATGAGAAGCAATATTTTATAGTTTTTAATTAATGTAAATGAATGTTTGCTAGCAGGCAGACAGCTGGTGGTAGGGCTTTGTGCAAGCTCGTCTGGGTAGATACCACCCACTCATCGGATATTCTACCGCAAAACAGCAGTACTTGGTATTGTCTTGTTCTGGTTTGAAGGGTGAGAGAGTCTGTGTAGTTACGCCTGTAATTACACAGACTCGCCAAGGGATATAACATCTTAGTTCCCAAGGTTGGTGGCGTATTGGCGATGTAAGCAATAGTCAACATTTCTTACAATGCCAATGTCTATAGACGTTGGTGTCCACTTCGCCACCACCATCAGGTGGCCCATATGCTCTTCCGCCTACCTATACTATAAACAAAATAAAAAATAATAAGCCATGATAGTCTGATGGTTGGAAGATGTGAATATGTAATTCTTAAGCGATGATTCAGAGTTCAAATCTACTGAATTGTTTCGTAGTAATTTGTGTTTATAATTCAATGATTGCGTACAATACAACTCGGAGCAGCGTCGTATAGTAAGCTCTAAACCTTCTCAAAAAGGAGAGAATGCTTAGCCTAGCTATGGGCAACATTTAAAATAACAGCTCATTGATAACCCACTCCTGAAAACCTGCACTCTTGGTAAAATGTTTGATCCTTATTCCATCACATCGTGGTACACAAATGTGGTATGATTTCTTCCGACAAATAATTTCCATCATAGATGAGCACGAGATGAATTATAAAGAACAGCACTGCTAATCTGAAATTTTGTCAACCGATTTATGGTGATATACTATTTTGACCCGTGAATCCATGAAAATGTTATAACTATTACGGTCAATGTCGCATAACACATGTGATATCTTACGACCATTTTCTGCGGCGAGTTTCGAGTTTGTATTTACAGAGTAGCTGGACAGATTTTCTTCTAAATCAAAATGATATACATTACAATTTTAAATGATTATTAGTTCATTGGACTGATTTGTTAATTGAAGAAAACTCTCACAACCCACATTCATCTATATAGAATGATGTACAAACAGACGGACTTGTAAAAATAAACCGAATTTTATTACTCGTACGAAGATCAATGAACACCGTTTCAAATATTTCGTAATCTCTCTTTCTATCATATATTTAAACTTATACACAAGAAAGATATGTGTTGTGAAGCGAAATTAATGAAATTCGCCGTCCCTTTCTGGTGTATGGAATTAAATATAGTACGATAGAATCGAATAGTTAATTGTTCATTGTCATGACTTCATCTGTTTCATTTAAAATACGATTTGAATCGTAATTTCTTCGACTGATTTTGATGGAACTTTTTGCATTTAAACGAATAAATAACACTTTATAATGCTATAGCTATAACGAAGTCAGGCCGTGTACAAACTAGTATATTTAAATAATGTGATGTATTTCTGACCTGATATTAGCCAACTGTGCAAGGACATGTTAAAGTGGACGAGTGCGTGCGCAAACACAGGTGCACTTTATATTCACTCACTCTAATCCGAAACGACGGCAAGCCGACACGACCGCAAAAAGGTTTCAGAAGCAGGACCAACTGCTTTACGTGATTTCCGAGGCACGGGAGTGTATACACTTCCAATTTGCAGACTCCTGCTACTGAGGTTTGACTACGGAATCAGCGGCCATATAATAGCGACAAGACCAACGATGCAGTCAGCAGGTATAACAGTGTAGATACTAGATATTTAATCTGAAGAAAACTTAAATTTTCAAGCATTTCATTTTTGGAAGCATATCCTTCGTTATTAAGCATATACTTCTATTAGTATCAGAGGATCCTTCAGGAATTAAGGGAACTCCTTAAATTTTAAACATTCGTATAGCGATTTTGGTATTTTCATCAAAAAATCAAGTCAAATGAGACATGATCACAGACCACAGCTGGCTTCTGGAACTCAAACAGTGATCAGCATGGCATGGACGGCGCCAAGATTTATTTATACTAAGTTTTTTTTAGAGAATTTTTTGTAGACTTTTTTGTTTACTTTAATATATGAACGTACCTATATATCGTAAGTTATTGTTATGTATTTACAATTACGATACAGATAAAACGAACGTTCAGTTATTTATAAATCAATGATGTTACAGATAGAGTATGGTATTAATTTAGCTAATAATAACTGTGACGCATGTTTTGCGTTACAAAATTATATAATTCAGCGCAATCAAGCGATGTGATGCTCAGAGTCAGCCGGGAATACTTCGAGCTGGGGCAAGATTAGCCTTATCACTAGCCCTAGCCGCAGCACAGCATGGTAGCCTTTCCGATCTATTTCGAAGGTTTCCACCACAGGGGTTTTAATGGGTAAGAATTCCATATAAACCACTCCTCCCAAATCCTCATCGTAAGGTTTTCTCTGAGTGAAAAAAAAGTGATTAAAGCTCGCGAATTTAACATGTACGTTAATAGAGTTTAACAATTATTTATATTATAATTTCTTCATTTGTTTAGTTAGTCATAATATATTTCATTAATTAAACATAATTTATATAACTGAAGAAAATTAATGAATAAGCTCCACGCATTTTATTATCTATATTTTATATATAATAATATGTCATGATTATTAATGTTTTACTGGCAACACTGCATTCATGACAGCATTGTTTTAAAAGTCGGTCAAAAAGATCTTCCAATCTCGTTACAAAAATGACGTAACTGAACGAGATCAATCAATACGAATCAATCTTATATTTCCGTCGCATCTGTCGAGTCTGCGCGCGCATCGTTTATGGATCATTTGATTTGAAACGTCATTTGCTTTTTAACCTAGATCCAAAGCTTAGCTATTTATAGTTCGGAACGTAGCTTAATATTATTTTTTTATGTTTTTAATGGGTCATGAATTTATTCGCGTAGATTTTGTTACTCTGCTGTAAAATTAAAATTGTTGTCCTTTTTTTATATAATAGCTGAGCGGACCTGATGGTATGTAGTCACTACAATCATTGACCATAAGAAATACTAATCAACCCTCACATCGCCAATGCTACCAACCTCGGGAACAAAGATGTTACGTGTATGCAGTTACACTGGCTCACTCACGTTTCCGAAACACAACAATACTAAGTAATGCTATTCGGTTGACATATATAATGAGTGGGTGTTACCTACCCAGACGGGCTTTCACAAAGTCCTGTCACAATTTTTTTTTTTTATGTGCGCCGGGATGGCAAATGACTCTACTCCACCTGATGGTAAGTAGTAGAATCCAAACGCGACGACGGCCAGTACATTCGGGAAGAATGTTCTGTACTAGCCGTCCCCGCCTTGCCGGCCCGCAAGATGCCTCTTCACGCCTCGTATATATATATGTACTATATTGAAATGTAATATATATGTATTACTATATTGAAGCTTAAAGAGTGAGTGAGACAATATTATAACAGATAAAAAATATTGTTAATTCATGTAGACACATAATACTTTTGAAGCATTTTACATTATTAAATTTAATATAAACTTTCGGTTCTGAGTATAAAATCTCCCGATAGAACCGACACGATACTCAGATACTCTATTACTAAAACGAAACATATAAACAGTTTTATTTTATTTATAAGGGTTAGTATTTTATTCCCAATGGATGTAATTAATTTTATCATTATATGGTGTATTTGGTCATCTTTTATCTTATTGTAAAATAAATGACAAATCAAATTAATAATTTTAATAATAATAATACTATCCTGGGACATTTTTCACACATGGCCATCTGATCCGAAATTAAGCTTGTACAGATCTTGTACTATAGAAACCAGACAACTGATATACTGCATACATTATTTTTCTTTTGTAAATACATTCTTATATAGATAATTACACCCAGACTCAGGACAAACAGACATGTTCATGTACACAAATATCTGTCCTGGAATCGAGCCCACAACCTTCGGCGTGAAAGGCAAGCATCCACCAAACACGTCAACCGGCTCGTAAAAATATCCCTCGATACAGATAAAAACCTTTAAAAAGTAATAAAACAATTGTGTGTTGCCATTAAGGTTATTATAAGTACCTGTAACGTTTAATACAAGTGTACTCTTTTCTACTTATTTCAGTAACAACCTGTTAATGTCCCACTGCTGGGTTAAGGTCTCCTCTCCTTTTTTAGGAGAAGGTTTGGAGCTTATTCCACCACGCTGCTCCAATGCGGGTTGGTAGAATACACATGTGGCAGAATTTCAATGAAATTAGACACATGCAGGTTTCCTCACGATGTTTTCCTTCACCGTCAAGCACGAGATGAATTATAAACACAAATTAAGCACATGAAAATTCAGTGGTGTTTGCCCGGTTTGAACCTACGATCATCGGTTAAGATTGACGCGTTCTTACCACTAGGCCATCTCGGCTTTTCTACTTATTTATATTTTATTTAATATATGTAATATTAAATAAATACAATTAAATTGTTATTTATTGAAAATCATTATATCATCATTTCGATATAGTTTTTTATACAGTAATACGCCGGATTTATTTATATTTTATAAGCCAATATTATGAGGCCACGCTGTTATGAGTAGGTATTTCTCTATGGAAAAAAACTTTGCCAAATGGCAATTGACTTACGTTATCGCATCTTACGTCCGAAGTAGGGAAGGGGGGAATGAATGAAACAATGGGCTATTCACGGTTCCGTTGCAGATACAATATCTCGATGTATCTGGTCATCCTTTACAAATTGATCTAAACTGTGTGTAGGTTTTTAACGTTTAGAAATAAATGTGATATATTATATGCTGTAGACTTGGATTTATCAATTTTTTTCAAATAGACTTTAAATACGTTTGAATTTACTTTACTTTATACTTTATTGTACACCACAAATAGAAAAAAAAAATGCAAAACATGGTTAGAGTCTAAATAAAAGAACATACAATTTTGGCGACCTTATCGCTACATAGCGATCTCTTCCAGGCAACCAACAGTGTGAGTAATAACTCATAGGATATGAGGTAGATGCTGCTGTCATAATAAAATAACATAAATCTATAATTAAAACAAACTAATAAATAAATGTAAGTATAAAATACACTTTTTTTTTCAACTTTTGCCGTCTACTGCTAGACGAAAGCCTCCCCTATAGTACGCCAACCATGCCGATCTTGGGCAGTCCGCATCCATCCCGAATCTGCCACCTTTTTTAAATCGTCGGCCCATCTTGTCACAGGGCGTCCTACACTACGTTTGCCTAAGCGTGGTCTCCACTCCAACACGTGTCGGCTCCATCGGCCATCAATGCGCCTGGAGACATGACCAGCCCACTTCCACTTCAGCGAGCTAATTTTAAGCGCGATGTCGGTGACTTTAGTTCTCTGGCGAATGTCCTCATTTCGGATTCTATCTGCAAGAGAAACCCCAAGCATCGCACGTTCCATTGCTCGCTGAGTGACCTTAAATTTGTGGACCAGTCCTACGGTAAGTGTCCACGTTTCGGCACCGTCAGTCATTACAGGTAGGACGCACTGATTAAAGACCCTGGTCTTAAGCGACTGTGGGATCGACGATTCAAAAATATGACGTACCCTCCCGAATGCCGCCCAGCCCAAACGTATTCTTCTTTTAGCCTCCTTCTCAAAGTTGTGCCGGCCAAGTTGTATAGTTTGGCCCAGGTAGATATATTCCTGCACAACTTCAAGTGGAGAGCCATTTACGACCACTGGTCTCGGGAATACATGACGGTTTGCCATAATTTTAGTCTTTTCAATGTGCCTCTTACCAGGCGGTGATCACTTCCAGTGTTTACCCTGTTGGTCACGGAGACATCCCTAAATATTTGGCGCTTATTGGATAAAATGAAGTCGATCTCATTCATCGCTATGTTATCGGGGCTTCGCCAGGTCCACTTCCTTTGGGGCTTTTTCTGGAAAAATGAATTCATCAGAAATAATCGCTGAGCCTCGAGGAAGTTTACCAGCATTTGTCCCCGACGAAACATATTATATAACAATAAATAAATTTACAGGATTACTGTGAACTATTTTCCGACTGCGACTTCGTCCGCTCGAGAGGGGTAGGTTTAAATACCCCATGCCTTTCTATCATCAGGTATTCTATCGCCAAACTACTAATAATACTTAGTATTGTTGTGTTCCAATTTGAAAGGTGAGTGAGCCAGTCTAACTGCACGTACAAGGGATATTATAGTTACCACCCATGGTGGTTTGAAAACGACGTATTTATTAAACAGCAACGTCTGAGTATCTTATTGGTTTTACTTTGGCAAAATCGTATCTTATTTCATTAACTTTAATATGAGTATTAATAAGGCCTTGTAATAGTTGTTCTAGAATGAAATTGTGTATATAAATTGCGAAATCTATCGACAGTTTTCCACTAACGACCTCGTCACTACAAGTGACGTTAAACCCCCTCCCCATTTCTATGCAATGTTTCGATTCTTGCTGTGGAGCGCCATTGTGGAGTCAAGGAGCCGCTCAGACGTTCGACGAGGCTCTCGCGGAATAAAGGCACTTGCAACGTCTTAAAAACTACGGTTTTCGATAAAACCTTGGCTATTAGCCGTGATGGAGTCGAGTTTATGACGTTTTGTGGATGTACTTAATTTCGATGTTAGATGAGGCTCAGAACAGACAAAAGAACAGTAGTGGATAAGTCCTAAGAAATCTTTTCCTCAAGAGGCATTGAACCATCGGATTTTAATTGACTGTTAATTTCTTTTTCCTTCACATCGCACTTCCAAAAAATGGAATTCCTTACCAGCTCACTTGTTCCCCTCCTCTTACAACCCGAATTCCTTCAAACGAGGCATGAAGAGGCATCTTGCGGGCCGGCAAGGCGAAGGCGGCTAGTGCAGAACGTTCTTCCCGTCTGTACTGGCCGTCGTCGCGTATGAACTACTACCACTTACCATCAGGTGGAGTAGAGTCATTTGCCCTCCCGGCGAATATTAAAAAAAAAGCAGTAAATAATTATGATGATGTCAAAAATTTTAATACACCTTGCCAAATTTATTTAAAGCGAGTGTTACTCGGGATGAAACCCTATACATCCAAATATGTTTAGACATTTAAAAATTATATGGTATTAAACTTATATACTTTACTTGGTGATAGGGCTTTGCAAGCCTGTCGTGGTACCACCCACTCATCAGATATTCTACCGCTAAACAGCAATATTAATATTGTTTCAGTTGGAAAAGTGAGGGAGTCGGTGTGACTACATTAACAAGGACATGACTAGTTACCAAGGTCATATTTCTTACTATGCCAATGTATATGGGCAGTGGTGACCACTTACTATCCGGTTTCGTCTAGTTATTATAATTAAAAAAAACATGCATAAAATCTATTCCAATTACAGGAAGAGAACTTTTACATTGAGTATTCACACCATTGGTATCTTGAACAAAATCTTTATTCATTTTGGACTTTTAACTTCTTAATGATATTTTGCATAAATTAGCGGCGCAGATAATATATAGTATCTAAGTGTAGGTGTTAGATGACGAGATGGCCTAGTGGTTAGAACGCGTGAATCTTAACCGACGATCGTGGGTTCAAACCCGGGCAAGCACCACTGAAATTTCATGTGCTTGATTTCTGTTTATAATTAATCTCGTGCTTGACGGTGAAGGAAAACATCGTGAGGAAACCTGCATGTCTAATTTAACTGAAATTCTGCCACATGTGTATACCACCAACCCGCATTGGAGCAGCGTGGTGGAATAAGCTCTAAACCTTCTCCTCAAAAAGGGAGAGGAGGCCTTAGCCCAGCAGTGGGACATTAACAGGCTGTTACTGTAAGTGTAGGACGCACGTGGTCGGAAGCTAGTATGGTATAGGAGATAGCTGACCTCGATTTACGTTTTTGGGTTAAAATTTCGAATTAAATTTATGATTTATAATGTAAGACAGACGGCAAGTTTATGGCATGTATAAAATTATATCAGAAATAAACGTTTGCATTGCGCAAAGCAATTAAAGTGGGAGGAAATAATATCGGTACACATTGGAAATAGGGCTGTCGGCTTACTATTTAAACATCGCTGTATATATGTATATTACAAAATGAGTATAGGTTTTTTTTAATATTATAGGTAGGCGGATGAGCATATGGGCCACATGGTAAGTGGTCACCAACGCCCATAGACATTGGCATTGTATATATGTTAACCATACCCTACATGGCCAATGCGCCACCAACCTTGAGAACTAAGGGGCTATGAGTAATAAACACTTCTTTATTACATTTTATTAAAATCCTCATGATTTTCGCCGACCACGAGATGAATATAAACACAAATTAAGCACATGAAAATGAAAAAATGTTTCCTTGTCTGAATTTGAACCCACGATCATGTTTAATATTCTCCTGTTCTAACCTCTGAGCCATCTCGACACTTCAAATATAAAATAACAATAATTTGTTTATATAATTTAATAATTGTTTTTATTTCGTGAGTAATGTCGGGAAGAATTGTACTATTTAGTCTTATGTCGCAGCCCTGCGTATATAAATCAGCCGGCTGTGACGAACAGACGGACGCATTTAGACTAACATTAATATATGTCCGCCTTGATTATTATTACATATTATAGCATGGGAATATTGTACTGTACACATTTATATGTGTATATAGGTTTGTATGAAACAAATGGAGCGAAAAACATAAATAGTTGATTGATTAGATATATATATATATATATATATATATATGAAAATATAATCAAAGCAAAGGCAAAAAAGTTCGAGAGTTTTTTTCTTTAGTTTGGCACTGCCGACCTTCAGTGTTATAAATTAAAAGAATAAAACCAGTGTCGAAGATAATTTTTCAAAACATGCATCTGTTTTTTATAATATATTAAATTATATTTTTACATTCAATAGTAAGCTATGTGCAGACATTTTAATAATATACAAAATTAAAATAAAAAATTAAAAACAAAATACACATTACGAGTTTGTAGCAAAAAAACGTTTAATTTTAAAGTACTTTAAATTAAAATGCGCGCTAGTAATATTAAAAATATTGTTCCAATCATAATTGACGATATTATATCAATCCTAAATATATCTAATAAATAACTTCATCGAGTAACGACATTATTTGTTGACAAACTGCGTAGGAAAACGTTTTATACGATGATCTATTTTATCTTAAGACGCCATTGAAATTAATAGTGGCTCTAAAAATGGTGACCTTCGCCATAATAAAAGAAGAAAATATGTCATGTAATTAAAAATTTTTGCCGAAGCTCCTATGTCATTCAGCCAGTTTATTGTTAAAAAATGTGAAACGTTTAAATTAAATTCTATGGTAGTACTTTGCTTATTAATTTTAAAACGGCAGACAAGCAATGAACCCTCTGGTGGTAAGTGGTAACCTTCTCTTAGACGCTGGCAGTGTATGCAATATAAATAATTTTAGTGGTAACACCATTAATGCCCCGCCAATGCGGTCGTCTGTCCACACTGGCTCACTCCAAGCTACCCTTAGATAATTCTTTCTTCTTATTTCTTTATAAGAAAACATTTAACTATTGTAACATGTATATATGTGCTTAATTTGTGATTATAATTCATCTCGTGCTTTACGGTGAAGGAAAACATCAAAACCTGCATGTGGCTAATTTCACTGAAATTTTGCCCTCGTGTGTTAGATCAACCCGCATTGGAGCAGCGTGGAGGAATAAGCTCCATACCTTCTCCTCAAAAAGGGAGAGGAGGCCTTAGCCCAGCAGTGGGACATTCACAGGCTGTTACGGGGGTTACGGGTATATATTTGCATTATTCCGGAATAATCCACAGAGAACCAGTTTAAACCGGCTAAAACTTGTCGCCAACTAATTCCTAGTAACGTATGAATTTATTATACCACTAAATCCAACCCAGCCATGTCCGGTATTACGTTATGTTGATATATAACAAATATATATAACAAATGAGTCGTGATGCTTGTCCGTACGTCAGAGGCACCTGCGCCTTGACTAATGTTAGCCCAGCGTGCTTATAATCTGTTTATATACATATATAAGTATGACTTGCCCGTGGTTTCGTCCGTCTCAACGTTGAATGTATAATTTTTTGACTGCCAGGCTTGTATTTTTTGAAAGAAACTATATAAATTTGGCACTTAGTAAATTAGTTAATTGCCGTGTTTTATTGACAGACAATACAATAATATATTTTTTATATGAATGATAATAAAATTTCTTATTCTGCCTAGCGTTTTCCCGGCTTAGTAACTCCAGGATCCGCTTTTCTGCATCTGTAACTCCACTTTGCCCGATCTAAAGTATCATCCTTAGTGAGATCTTGCTCTATCATGTACCTCACGAAATCGAGCCAGCGCTTCTTGGGCCTGTCGCCGGATTTAGGGCTTTCGACAACAAAGTCCAGGCATCGGTTTCCGACATAGTTTGGCGGTCTGCGGCTAATGTGGCCAAACCAAAGTAGACGGCTTTCCTGCAACTTATCCGCTACATCGGAAACGCCAAGGCTACCACGGATGTGCTCGTTACGAATGCGATCTAGTCGCGTAACGCCACACATCCACCGCAGCATCTTCATTTCCGCGACGTGAGATGCTGAACATGTTTTCCGAGAGCTGATAATGCCAATAAGATATATACCAATATATATAAAAATATAATTACGTAGCTAAAAACATAAGTATATTAAATATATATTTTTATATATACGTACCCAATAAATTAATGATTATAATTTATGATATGATCAATTAATGAAACCGAGATGGCCCAGTGGTAAGAACGTGTGATTCTTAACCGATGAATGAACGATGAATGATGATGAAAAAATGATGATGAACCGTGGGTGTTCAAGCCCGGGCAAGCAACAAACATCGTGAGGAAACCTGCATGTGTCTGATTTCATTGAAATTCTGCCACATGTGTATACCAACCCGCATTGAAGCAGCATGAAAACAAAACAATAACCAATATAGTTGTAGTAGAGTAAAAATACAAAACAATACAGTCAACACAGTGAAAAAACAACCTAAATCTGTAGTAGACAATATATTTATGATCGAGATGAGCAATATCAGATAAACATTCTATACCTAGTATGTAAACGCATATAGAACATTTTTCATCGAACGGCAGGTGTCATTTCAATATGTTTTTAATGTCTGGCCGTCTGCTCGCTAATTAATCACACATGGCTTTGTCTGACATGTGATTGATCACGTGATAGTGACGATGGTTAAGCGCGAATCGTTTAAAAAAAAACTTTAAAACATCTACTTATCAAGATAAAAAAAAATTGGAAACCGAAGACTGAGTTGAATAATGGCAAACATTTGCCTATCATTGTGGATAAATATTAAAAATATTTATTATCACTGTTTTTAGGTTAGAATTAGCGGCAAATATTATTTAATTAGTAATAAACTAATACAATTTTCTTACAGCTAAAATAAATTTTCTTTTTTAATCGTAATTACTAAACCTATAGACAGTGAAATAGAAGGCAACACTCGCTATTTATCCTAACATTATAAATGCGAAAGTGCGTTTGTTTGTTACATCTTACGTCTTAACTACTCAACTAATCATTGTGAAATTCTGCATACATGTTGTCAGGGATACAGAAAAGGACATGGGGTAGTTAAAACCTGCCCCTCCCTCAGATTGGGGTGAAAACGCGGAAAGTACTAATTAAATAATGCTAAGAAATAAGATTTCATGACTTGGTCAAAGTGAGATCATCTCATGTCGTATGTACGTTTTGACACGTATATACGACTTACCGAGGGGACCAGGACCCCCGAGATGGCCTAGTGGTTAGAACGCGTGAATCTTAACCGATGATCGTGGGTTCAAACCCGGACAAGCACCACTGAATTTTCATGTGCTTAATTTGTGTTTATAATTCATCTCGTGCTTGACGGTGAAGGAAAACATCGTGAGGAAACCTGCATGTGTCTAATTTCATTGAAATTCTGTCACATGTGTATTCTACCAACCCGCATTGGAGCAGCGTGGTGGAATAAGCTCCAAACCTTCTCCTTAAAAAAGGGAGAGGAGGCCTTAGCCCAGCAGTGGGACATTAACAGGCTGTTACTGTTTACTGTAAGAAATAAAATCAGCTTATCTAGTCTAATCTATACTATTATTATACATGCTAAAGTAACGCTGTGTGATTGTCTGTCTGTTTTTGATGAAGTTTGCTAATAAGCAAGCTTAAACCTCAAAGAGGGTAATAGGCTACTTTTTTATAAATTACACCTGAGATTCTACCCCCTAAAACGCTTATACTTAGTTATTTATAGCAAAGGTGGATCCGTGGTGTAACCGACAGGGAAACTGTGCAATAGAATGTTCCAATACAATTCCAACACTATAAATTATCTAAATATTTCGATGGCCATTGTTCTGAAGGGCCGCCATAACTCAGGGACAGAGAATGAATTAATTGCAAGGCTTTGTCTTTTGACATAATAGTGCCATAATATGGACGCCATAATACGCGGACGACTCTGGTTCTGGTATTACGTTTTAAATGAATATTCAATTTGAAATACCTATTACTCTGGTGGTTGGCATTGTGTGAGATATTTTGGGTACCACACGATGATGATGAAGTTCTGAACGATTTCCATCCGGAGTAACTGACTTTCCTTGATGGTATGGCTTATGGGTAGGCATCCACTCATCATACATCAAAAAGCAATACTTAGTATTGTTGTTCCGGATTAAAGGGTAAGTGAGCCAGTGTACTCACAAAGAACAAGACATCTTAATTCCCAAGATTGGTGGGACAATCTCGATGTCAGGAATTATTGCGTCAATGTCTATCGTATATTGCCAACAGGTAGCCCATAGGTAGCTTTTCTATTTTATAAAAAAAAAACTAACCACTTTGTATGAGGGTACTAAGTTACATCTAACAATATGTTTGTCAAACGCCTTCATTGCGATCTATTTTATACAATAGCTTCATACCCGACATTACACGGGTAGAATAATTGTCTACATATATAATCAGTATCGGTTTACATATATAACTGTATTATTATTATTATTACGTCTGTACTGGCCGTCGTCGCGTTTGGACTCTACTACCACTTACCATCAGGTGGAGTAGAGTCATTTGCCATCCCGGGGCATATAAAAAAAAAATAACTATTTACGTCAGTGTTTTTCTGATATCTTCAACAACTATCGCCATGTTTCATCCAAATAAATATTGCTCATGGATCACTCAATGAAAACTGTATGAAAATCCGTCCTGATAATAAAGCCATGAATCCAGAGTTGGATTTCATACCACGGCTGCCCTCGGCTGATGGGATACGATTTTAATAGACGTAATATCCTACCTCAGATCCTATCTGTAATTTCTTACACCGTCGGTTGCCTGGAAGAGATCGCTATGTAGCGATAAGGTCGCCATAATTGTACATTTATTTAGGCAGTATACATGTTGTGTATTTTTCTCTTTGTGGTGTGGTGTACAATAAAGTAAAGTAATCTCAATACGGGTAACTTTTTTTCCACAAGATATGGCCATATTTTAGTTTTTAAAAATTGATGTATGGTTTCACTGAGGACGCAACTAAAAAACCACCAAGTCACCTAGTTTTGCCGCCCTACGCCCGGCCGGGCCTAAAGTATAGAGAGCACGGTTATTCGCGTACTCGAGTCGGACTTCGCTTTGCTGATATGCGTCCACACTTATGATACAAATATACGTGTATTCGTATTCAAACACAGGCTGAAGTTCAAACAACACAAAGCGAATCTCAATGCACGTTAAATAAACAATTAATTACCTAAGCGTACGTGTGCTGTAGCGAGAAATCATTGCGGAGCTAAATTAAATTTAACTCAAGTTCATAGTTAAACTCCGAGCTGAGGCATTTGGAAGTGGCGCGCTCGGAGCGTCACTTATATGGAAAGTTATATATCACAATATTATCATTATTTAATTATCACTTTATTTTTGTATATTACCTTTAATTTACATTAATGCTACTTTTATATACTTCGTTTCAGGATTAAAAAATTGATTGAGATGTGGCATTAAGATTCTGATGCAGCAAAAACGTGCAGACATATTAAAAAAACATAAATAATTAAAGCTAAGAAACACTTGTCTACACAGTGTACACATTTGTAGAGTTATAAACATTTTTTTATATATAAAATAGGTAGGTGAACGAGCATATGGGCCACCTTATGGATGGTAAGTGGTCACCAACGCCCATAGTCATTGGCATTGCTACGCCACCAACCTTGGGAACTAAGATGTTACGTCTCTTGTGCCTGTTACACTGGCTCACTCACCCTTCAAACCGGAACAGAACAATACCAAGTACTGCTGTTTTGTGGTAGAATATCTGATGACTGAGTCGTACCTACCCAGACGAACTTACACAAAGTGCTACCACCAGTAAAATTACAAATAAAAAAAAACACAATTTGTTTTTAATATGTAAAAAAGAAGTTATAAATATCATTTGTAACCAGTTTTCGCCCGCGTATTAGGGGATGGGGGGTTGTTAGGTATTAAAACGTAGCCTATGTACATATCATACAAATATACACAAATCATTTTAACGTTTTAGCCGTGAAAGCATAACGGACAGAGTTACTTTCGCGTTTAAAAATGCATTTATAAACCAAAGTTAATATCTGCATTATACCAATTCCAATTCACTATAGTCTAAGGTTGTAATACCACGTATGTCGTCTAATGTCGAGTATAATTAAAACGTTCTTAATTAAATTTTTCTAACGCCATATTACTACAATGGGTGCGTTGACAGTCGAGTCGCTTTCGCTTCGCTATAATTTATCTAACATTGTGTTAAATGTCCTGCGATTTAAAGCTATTTATTCCAAACGTATTGCTTTTCAAAATTATTATATGACTTAAATGCCGGTATGGAGTAAATACTGGTTTTCTTACCGGTTTTGGTAGAATCTCTTTTTTGGTACATTCCGAATCGGTTTTGAATTTAATGTTTAAAATATAGTGTTGAAGTGTTTATGCTAGTGTCCTAAGCCGAGGTGCGATCTCATAGGAGACACTTTCAGGATGGAAGTCACTTGGATCCCGAGACGGCTCAAATTTCAAGGTGTCCAGTATCCCGGTGATGCTGTTTAGGCTAATAAGACCAATAGCATGTAACACTCATTAAAGAAAACAAAATTTCTAAAGTCATCAAGTAAATTTTAGTTGTTTAATCAGTGGAAAGTATATCCTTAGTTTCATTTACCATACCAATTAATCAACACAGGGCCCTCAATTGAATAACTTTTATAATAAATAAATTGTTACGTGTATGAGAAAATAATTATGCTTTAATATTATCTCGTAAAACATCTTCAAAAATATTGAAAATCCAAATAATTGATTACCAAAAGAAAAACTCTTAAAACGTTTTTTTAATAATGCGATTCTGTGCCCAAAGCGCTTACTTAACAGGAGTGCTCCCGTTTTCATTCGTTCCGCGGATTCACAATACACTTTACACCGCAAACCGGGACACTTTGACAAATTTCAATTCGTTTTATAGAGATTATTTCAATCGTATTGACGTCACAGTGTAATGTTTTTATGTTATTTCAATAGAGTCATATCAGGCTATTCTGTGAGAACAAACTCGATATCGCAGAAAACAATCGTGAAATGTCCAAATGTGATATGCGATATTGACAATAATAGTTATAACATTTCAAGAATATACGGGTCAAAATAGTATATCACCATGAGTTGGTTGCCAAAAATTCACGGGAAGTAATGAAATGATATAGACTGCTGAGCTATTTGAAGTGAAACTTGTTAGACAAGAATTGAGTTAACGCTTGACGACGAATCGTTTTTGCACATTTCGTTACATGAGTGAGAAAGATGACGTAGTAGAGAGAGAAAGAGAACTGTGTATTCCGGATATACATATATAAAGTGGAGGAAAAGAAAGCGACGTATACGGTAATGATGATTATTAATATAACTATAATATTTATAGTTTCACTTCTTCGTGTACGGTGCTATATAAAGGTGTAAATGGTAGGCAAACTGACAATCCAGGTTGGTGAGTGGTCATTACCGCCCATACACATTAGCGCTACTAGAAAAAATAACCATTGCTCACATCCTCCATGCGCAACTAAACTTAGGAACTAAGATATTATGTCCCAAGTGCTTCTGATTAGACGCGAATCGGTTACTATTTAAGGATCGTTAATTACTGGTGGTAGGGCTTTGTGCGAGCTCGTCTGGGTAGGTTCCACGCAAACGTCAGTTATTCTACCGCAAAACAGCAGTACTCAGTATTGTTGTGTTCCAGTTTGGTGACTACTTACCTACGCTATAAAAAATTTTGTCTACGAGGCGTTATTCAAAAGCGTCACAATAAAATTTATAAATTTCGAATAATAATAATAATCATCATTTATTTGCATGAAACATAATTTTCCAGATGTTATGATTTCTTTATAAGTCTCTAATACATTTCGCCCGCGACAGGCACGCAAATATATTTGTTAACAAGTAACAGTACAGTAACAGTAACAGCCTCTTAATGTCCCACTGCTGGGCTAAGGCCTCCGCTCCCTTTTTTATGAGGAGAAGGTTTGGAGCTTATTCCAAAACGCTGCTCCAATGCGGGTTAGTGAAATACACATGTAGCAGAATTTCAGTGAAATTTGACATATGCAGGTTTCCGTCACCGTCAAGCACGAGATGAATTATAAACACAAATTAAGCACAAAAAATTCAGTGGTGTTTACCCGGGTTTGAACCCACGATCATCGGTAACGATTCACGCGTTCTTACCACTAGACCATCTTGGCAGTAAACTAAGTTACAACCAGTAATTAAACTAAGTTACAACCGAAAGCCTATTAACTTTACAATAACAATAATTGCAGTAACATAAAAATCAAGCCAGTTAAGTGAGACGCTCGCTTACTGCTGGCGTCGAGCCAAACATATGACGTCTACTTGAGAACTATTATCTCGTAAATTTCGATTTTGACTGCGAAACTTTAATAGGTCGAACACGGTTGCATTCACGCGAGTACATCGGGCTAAGTTCAAATTATCATTTGAGAGAGCTCGCACTTGGTGGTGCCTTGTGCAAGCCCTCGATAGGTACCACCCACTCATCACATTCTACAAAACGGACTGAGTATTATTGTGTTAATTTAATTTGCAATTCTTAATAACCATTGTTTACCTTATTATAAGCCGAGACTTCATATTCGGGCAAGCACCACTGAATTTTATGTGCTTAATTTGTGTTTATAATTCATCTCGTGACGATTCATTCGAAGCTTGACGGTGAAGGAAACCTGCATGTGTCAAATTTCACTGAAATTCTGCTACATGTGTACTTCACCAAACCGCTTTGGAGCAGCGTGGTGAAATAAGCTCCAAAAACTTCTCCTCAAAAAAAAGGGAGAGGAGGCCTTAGCCCACCAGTGGGACATACACAGGTTGTTACTACCTATGTGTAGTTCCTGTTATATTATTGAGTGCACTATGTAACAATATTTAGTAATTACTTTTTGTGCTTGAAGTGGTCTCCTATAATTGAATTAAATCCAATAATAGGGTGAGTGAGCCAGTGTACATGCATAAGGGATATAACATCTTAGTTTCCTAGGTTCTTTGTGGTTTGCTGGACGAAAGCCAAAGCCTATATTGGTGGGTGGTAATTAGTTTTTTTTTTTAATTTATAAACATTGAATTTGTATCGTCACTTCCTGTATTATATATTTTATAACATTTAACTCTAACAGTAATCTCTCTGCTGGGAAACCACGCCAATTACAGAACACAAATAATAGCTTACCAAACTCCTTAACATTTTTTTTAAAAGCAGACCAAGGTAATATAGTATACAGTCCAAGTAGTCGGTTTCCTATAGTGATTTTAAAAGCCTTAAAATTCCTTAATATCAAATACATCTATCGCTAGTCCACACAGTCGACGGGCCGGTTGACGTGGTTGGTAGATACTTGACTTTCACGCCGAAGGTGGTGGGTTCGATTGCCACCCAGGACAGACATTTGTATATATAAACATGTCTGTTTGTCCTGAGTCTGGGTGTAATTATCTATATAAGTATGTATTTACAATAGAAAAGTAGCTCTGCTTACTTTGAGATCAGATCCGTATCTGAATAATGTCCCAGGATGTCCCAGGCTGTTATTATTATAGTCATTGGCAAGTTCGTATAAAGATTTTTTATTATTTGATTAACTATTATTTAAAACTATTCGCGGTGGATTCGCGTGTCAGGAATGGGGCGGGTAGTAGGTGAAAAAAGCCTATTTTCGTCCATGAGGTTCAAGCTAGCTTCATACCAAATATTATCAATCGGTTCAACGGCTTAACCTTGCAGCGTAACAGACAGATTATTTCGCATTTATAATATTAGTATAAATGTAAAACCTTCGCTTGTTTTACGACCATTTTGAAATTGTTTTCCTAACGAACGATTACAGAAGGCATTGAGCGGTAAATTGAATTTTACTGATTACGTAAGAAAACACGTTTTCATATCTCGGATTAGCTTTTGTTCTTCGGACTCGGACGTATTCGTCACGTGACCTGTGGCTGTTTATTTTTCATTAGAGTTATCACGTGCCTAATTTAATTGGGTGGTTTGTCACGTGTCATCTGAACTTAGTTTTTGTTGTGAAACATCTGTAGACGTAAACGTGACGGCAGGCGACGTGACGCTCTTATGCCATGTACTACGTCACCGCTCTTTATATACACATGTCGAGAAAATAAATTATCAGATGTAAAACATACATAACAAGTATATACTCGTTTTACTGCTCAGTAATAATGTCCTCCAGACTGATTTCTGCCACCGCGGCCAATTTCAAGAGAGATTAGCCAACTGCGAAGGAGATATTATAGTGCACAAGTGTGTGCACAAACACAGGTGCACTCTCTATTCCATAACTCTCATAATTCGATGGGACGGCAATCCGACACGACGGGAAAGAGTTCAGGCGCATGACCAACGGCTTTACTTGCTTTCCGAGGCACGGGAGTGTACACACTTCCAACTTCCAGACTTCGGGCTCCTACTGAGAATTTTCTGACAGAAAAACCCAATAACTTTTTATTGGCCCGACCTGGGAATTGAACCCAGGACCTCCGGGTCTGCGGCCTTACATCAAGCCACACGACCAACGAGGAAGTCAAATCTGCTCAGTTTTTATAATATAAATTGATTGTAATTATCCTAGACTTGCCTTCTAAACGACATGCAATAGTGCACTCACTTTTTATTCCTCATTTTTTTCTTTATATGGTATAGGTAGGCGGAAGAGCATATGTGCCACTTTATGGTAAGTGGTCACCAACGCCCATAGACATTTGCACTGTAAGAAATGTTAACCATCGCTTACATCGCCAATACGCCACCTTGTGAACTAAGATGTTATGTCCCTTTTGTCTGTAATTACACTGGCTCACTCACCCTTCAAACCGGAACACAACAACACCAAGTACTGCTGTTTTGCGGTAGAATATCTGATGAGTGGGTGGTCGTGCTCGTCTGGGTGGGTACCCAGACGAGCTTGCACAAAGCCCTACCACTAGTACCCACTGCCCACAACATTGTTAAATTCTGATTCTAACAAATTAGGTTAATAATCATATAGTTTTATAATTAATCTGTATTTCATATTAAGTGAAATATTATTTTTGAGAAATAAACGTCTTTGAATGTAAGAAGAGCTTATCCCATTGCTGGGCTAAGGCTTGCTCTTTTTCTGTGGAGAAGGTTTGTACCTTCCACCATGTTGCTTCAATCCAAATTGTATACACATTCGGAAGATTTTCATACCTTGCATATAAGTGGATTTAATAATGAACTCGAATCTCGAAACACACGATAATTATACGTTTTGAATCCACTATCTTCCGTTAAGATTGAAGTATACACCACTGGGCCACTATATATATATATATATATATATATATATATATATATATATATATATAATGTGATAGATATAAAGTCAAACACTGAACTCCACGTGCAATTAACTTGGAATATATTAGCACGGCTCACATGCCGAGTTCACAATGGGGAATTGTCGATTTGACAGATTTATCCCCATCTTATTAGCCTATGGGTTCCGTACAATGGGGCCACGATTTATTTCAGTTGGAAGGATCTCTAATTACGTTGTACGTTCGACAAAAGAAATACCTATAAAAGCTAGTCGTAAAAGCGTTTCATTTCACGTTACATTTTAATATCGTGACGGTATTCTGAGTATTTTAAATTCAATTAACGTAAGTTATCGGTGTAAAGGCAAGCATCCTTTTGCAGGGGTTCGTTATTTTACCAAGCGGCTTTGATGCGGGTTGGTTGGTTGGAGACACGTCTGAAAGAGTTTTATACGACCCGTGCAGGTTACTTCACGTTGTTTATCTGCATCGAGTACGAGATGAACTATTTATTTATTTATATACAGAAAACAGATAGTTAAAAAAATACATATAAATTTATAAATATGTAAAAATCTGTATTTTATTCTATTTATTTTATTCTACCGCAAAACAGCAGTACTTGGTATTTTGGTGTTCCAGTTTGAAGGGTGAGTGAGCCAGTGTAATTACAGGCACAAGGGACATAACATCTTAGTTCCCAAGGTTGGTGGCACATTGGTGATGTAAGCGATGGTTAACATTTCTTACAATGCCAATGTCTATGGGGGTTGGTGACCACTTACCATCAGGTGGCTCATATGCTCGTCCGCCTTCCTATTGTATAAAAAAAATTCAGTAAAAGCTTCACAGTTAAAAAATGAAATTATAAACAAAAACAAATAAGGTCTCCCCGCCGCGTCTGTCTGTCTGAACGCGATAAACTCAAAAACTGTCGAAGATATTTTCATTCTGTTTTCATCAATGGACGAAATGATTCGTGATCAAGGTTTGGGTGTATAATTAATTAATTGATTATCGTAAAACGCCACACTGATTAAAATTGATTTATTAATTAAAAAAAAAGATTAATATGAAATAATCATATATGTATATGCGAAAATTTGATATAAAAGCAACCTTACCTCGGGAAGGGCGAATTGACGTAACCGGAACAGTGTTTGAATATTTTTATTTTATTTGAAACAGGTGGGTAAACTGGCAATGAATGGCCACTTATAAAAAAAAAAAATTAACCATCACTTACGATCAACCTTACCTATCCCTTGTACCTGTGGTTACACTGGCTCACCCTTCAAACACAACGGAATAGTACTAAGTATTGCTGCTTTTTGTTTTCGTAACTCCTAAATATTACATTCTGTTTCATTGAACAGCTCGCTGGATCATTAATAGAGACGGACGAACGATTAATTATTTATGTATAATTAGAACGATCGCCTGAATTTCAGCCCCACCTGTTGTGTGAGCGCTGCACGGTTTAATCGCCAATGTACAAATTTATTTTGTAGTACAATAATTAATGTTACACGATTTAAAAAACCGCCTTACTTATGAACTTGGTTTGATTTGTAAACCGACGCTGTTCGTGGTCTTCTTCTTTCGAATGTCAAATCAATAATGACGGGAATCCATTACCACTCACAGGTGGTAGTGAACGCTAACCATCAAGGGGTCGTTTTTTTTCTTTATTAGATCAACAAAAAAGTACGCACAGATGAAATTAAGAAAGCAGCGGTACCTCAATTATACGTGAACAATAAGGCAACTACACATAGCACGAAAAGAAATCCAAATAAAAGATAAATCGAAATTTCAAGTGTCCAAAAAACATTAAACAAAATAATATTTAGGAAAATAATAATAATAACTAAATAGGTGTATTTACGTGTTATTTATTATTGGCGTTATGGACCTTCAATCAGGGCATTTTGGCAAACTGCCTCAAAAAAAAAAAAACAACATTGAAGCATTACAATTATTTTTTATTTATTTATTTTAATTTGGACAAACAACAGTAGAAACATTAGATAGACAATTAAATAGAGGTTGAAAAGGTTTTTTGACAAATGTTCTACAAACAGGTTATCACACAATTTGTAAAATCATCACATTATACATAGTCATTAAATAAATCTTGCTTATTAATACTCAGTCAGTGATATTGCTACGTGTGTCCTCGAAACAACACTCGAGTTGCTTAACAACAAACAATAGCACTCTAAGCTCCGAGCTTTCTCCAGATGAAGTTGAGAGCTTCGAGATCTGGTCGAGCACTTGTCTATTGCGAAAGATTTGTGTTTGTCATCTCGTGTTTAGCAAAGGAGTACATCTTATTTCTTTTTTTACAATCGATAGACAGTCAGCCAGCGTTTGAGCGTTGACTTGCCTGATGTTAAGCATCCACACGGTCTAAGATGTAGCACCCTTGCCTATAAGAAGCCTGTTTACTCTGGATTTGAAGACACAAATCGTGAGGAATCCTACACGGATATTTCGGGTTATTGCCATGTGTATTCATTAAGCCTTATAGATCTTTATCCATAAGAAAAGCCCTTTGCCTGTGTAATTTTGTATACAACATATTATATATATATATACATATAACAAAGTTCCTACGACTCAGTCGGAGCTTGGCCGTAGATACTGGCTAGGTTATTTCGGTCTATCCATTTGTCAACATCCGCGATCTCGAGAACCGCGTTGTTTATCAGATGGCCTATCGTCTGATAAATTGTTCCACGACGTGATAACAACGCCTATATATACGTTAATTAAATAAAACGTTATATAATATATTATTTTTAGAGACTTCGTAGATCGACGTGCCGGTTGGCGTGGTTGGTAGATAATTTTGTACTGGTGGTAGGGCTTTGTGCAAGCTCGTCTGGGTAGGTACCACCCACTCATCAGATATTCTACCGAAAACAGCAGTACTTGTTATTGTTGTGTTCCGGTTTGAAGGGTGAGTGAGCCAGTGTAATTACAGGCACAAGGGACATAAAATCTTAGTTCCCAAGGTTGGTGGCGCATTGGCTGTATAAGCGATGGTTGACATTTCTTACAATACCAATGTCTAAGGGCGTTTGGCGACCACTTCCCATCAGGTGGCCCATATGCTCGTCCGCCTTCCTATTCTATAAAAAAAACTTGCCTTTCAAGCCGAAAGTTGTGGGTTCGATTCCCACCCAGGACAGACATTTGTGTGCATGAACATGTCTGTTTGTCATGAGTCTGGGTGTAATTAACTATATAAGTATGTATTTACAAAAGAAAAGTAGTACATGTAGTAAATCAGTTGTCTGGTTTCCATAGTACAAACTCGGCTTAGTTTGGGATCAGATGGCCGTGTATGAATAATGTCCCAGGATATTATTATTATATATCAAAAACAAGTTTTTTATTCTCTTTTTTTTATCAATTCAGTTTTCTAATTTTTTATGGATGATGAAAAATTATATAGAAGTTTTTTGTTTTTTATATAAAGTATGAGCAAATATAGCACAAGGTGATGTGTACTCATCACCGACCATTGACACTGGCCAAAACGCCAATACGTCACCAATCTTTGGAACTAAGACGTTATGTCCCTTGTGCCTGTAGTTACACTGGCTCACTCTAATACTAAACCATCTTGAATATAGTATATTTTGATTTCATTTCTGAGAAGGAAAATAGATTGCACCTGTTTTTGCGTACACACTCGTGCGCTATAACTCTGTGAGATTGAATGACGTAGCCGGATGACGTAGGGCGTGAGAATGACATTATTCATTATATAATTATTTCAATCAATAAAATAAAGAAATATAAAAAAAATCAATTTTAAATTTCCAAAAACCATTGTATCAATGACGAACGAATGAACCTCGACAGTTATCTATTCCATTCGGCTGACTGCTCGGTAACGCGTCACTGAATGAATGGTGAAGCTGAATGAAGCAATATTACGGCTATAGACAATGCGAATTATATTCATGTATCAACTTGTTTATTTCAATGGTAGGAGTAAAGATAAACAAACCTTCAATTCGCATATACCACACGATTCGCTAACAGCACTGCTGTATTATGCATTACAAACGGTTCTCGATTAAAATATCTCTATTTATAACACAACAATAAATATATATCCAATTTTATTTTCTTGCGGGCCGGCAAGGCGGTGACGGCTAGTACAGAACATGCTTCCCGACTGTACTGGCCGTCGTCGCGTTTGGACTCTACTACCACTTACCATCAGGTGGAGTAGAGTCATTTGCCATCCCGGACATATAAAATATATATAAAAAAAAGACTACCAAATCTCTGATAACAACTACGCCGCCATTTAAAAAGTCAATTACGCAACATGACTTTCTATATTTGACTAAAAATATTGAACCTAATTGCAAACTTGTAACGCCATTTTTTATTTATATAAAATGTCAATCATTAATGTTTTGGGTAATTTTTTAATTTTCATTTTATTGTCATTGTTTTTTTTTTTAATATTAAGTGGTCACCACCGACCATTGACTCTGTAAGATATATTACGAATATAACATGGTCAATGCGCCACCAATCTTGGGAACTAAGATGATATGTCCCTTGTGCCTGTAATTACACTGGCTCACTCACCCTTAAAAACCGGAACACAACAATACTAAGTACTGCTGTTTTGCGGTAGAATATCTGATGAGTGGGTGGTACCTACCCAGACGAGCTTGCAAAAAGCTCTACCGCCAGTAAAGTTTGCCCCCCTCTAACTTAATAAAAAAAAAACATAATATAAGCTATTTTACAAAATATATACCTATATAATCTTTTAAAACTTTAATTTTTTTTAATTTATGCGTGTTAATTTTTTAATTGTTTAGTTTTTAATTTTTTCGATTTTTTTACTTATTTCTATTATAAGAATGATATTAATTTATACATTTTTGTATATATACTAGAGTTCGTCTGTGGCTTCACCTGCATAAGTAAGGGGCGAGTTGTTGGTGTTAGGGGTAGGGGTTGTTATAAAAAAAGTAGCCTATATCCTTCCACGGGGCTTAAGCTTGCTTTATAACAAATCTCATGAAAATCGGTTCAGCTGTTAAGCCGTGAAAGCGTGACAGGTAGACATTATTACTTTCGCTTTTAAAATATTATTATAGATATTAATTTTATGTTATTTTTAAATTTTTATTATTGTAACAGTACAGTAACAACCTGTTAATGTCCCACTGCTGGGCTAAGGCCTCCTCTCCCTTTTTGAGCTTATTCCACCGCGCTGCTCCAATGCGGGCTGGTAGAACACACATGTGGCAGAATTTCAATGAAATTAGACACATGCAGGTTTCCTCACGATGTTTTCCTTCACTGAAGCACGAGATGAATTTTAAACACAAATTAAGCACATGAAAATTCAGTAGTGCTTGCCCAGGTTTGAATTCGATTAAGTACCACGCGTTCTAACCACTGGGCCATCTCGGCTTTTCTTAATTAATAATTGATATACATATTTTATGTTTTATTATTATCATATTAGGTAATATGTAAATGCTTTGTATGTAAAATAAATGATTGACGTATTATTATTATTGTTTCAGGTATATAGACGTTTACTATCGGCAAGCTGTTCCTCAGCTCGCTTGATCATCCTACGTGTAAATATAGTTGGTATATAAGTAGTATATATTTTTATATATAGTTACAAAGCGTAACGGTTTCGCCCACGGTGTACTCGGGTCATTTATAGCACACCTTTGTTTTCTATTTTTAAATAATACTGGTAAGTGGTCGGCTATTGCACCACATTATGGTAAATGATCACCATCGCCCATAGATGGAGTAAGAAATATCAAGTAATACTTCTTGGATATAAATTGGATGCTACCTTGGGAACTAAGATAGGTCCCTTGTGCATTTACTCACTTACCAATTGATACTCAATATTTAAGTGTGAGAGTGGGTGGTACCTATACAGAGCCCGCACAAAACCTTACCACCAAGTCTCATATTGTTTAACGTTTTAGATAACCTTGAACTTTCTCATGATTTTAAGATAACCTCACCGGTCTTCTCTCGTTGGTTAGTGGATAGTTTATTTGATCCTCGAAGTCCTGGGCTTAAGCCCGATATGGGACCCGATATGGGATACAAAAATGATTGTTTAACTTCTTCGAGAAATTCTTAAAAACAGCCTCGAGTCTGGATGTTGGTAGTAGAACGGTAGTTGGTATTCTTGCCTCCGAGTGAACGTTAAGCTGTTGGATCTCTTTCAAGTCTTTTCAAACATGATTCAAATTAAACTGGATCTAAAGTCACCATGTCACTTCGCAACGGAATGTCGGAATAACAATGCTTAGCTTAAAAATAATATATTACAAATTTTAACCTTGGTTGTAATGGAGTGGAGTCGTGGATTTGATTCCCGAGTGACGTTTTGGCAGAGACGACGACATCAGATGATCTTGATGGCTGTCTTTGTGTCGCGCGACATGAATTAATTTTAATGAGCAATTTGAGACTGTGTTTATTAATATTATTAAAAGCCAAGATGGCTTAGTGGTTAGAACGCGTAAATCTTAACCGATGATCGTGGGTTTAAACCCGGGGAAGCACCACTGAATTTTCAAGCTTAATTTGTGTTTATAATTCATCTCGTGCTTGACGGTGAAAGAAAATTGCATGTGTCTAATTTCACAGAATTTTTGTGACGTGTCTTTAACTATCCCACATTGGAGCCTTCACCATACTACAAGCCACAAGCCTCCTCCCCAAAAAAGTAGAAGCCTTAGTCCAGCAGTGGGACAAGATGTTTTCCGTCCACTGCTGGACGAAAGCCTCCCCCATAGACGTAACAAGACTGAATTTCATGTTATTGTTTATTTATATATAAATATTAATATAATATAAAGTATTCGTTATAATGTTTATAGATATATTTAGCATTCCGTATTGAAACTGATTTTATAAAAACCTCGAAATGGTCTACTTATATAGAACACAAAATTATACAAATTTATGTAAATGAAAGACGCAAATACTATTAAAAATCTAAATAACACATTTGAAAACGTTCAACAAATCACAAGTCGCGCCAATAATTAATTACTTTACAGACACAACAGACAGGCTGTTCATCAGCAAAATGGCGGTTTGAAATTAGCGCGCGTATTTTTTTTTTATAACGCTAATGTAGAGACTAAGGTATCTGTACATTGTACATATACAAATATTTATTTAGCAAAATTTAGTTAGCTATTTTGTTATCATGGCGAGCGATCAAAATATTTTTTATGAAATATATGCCAACTTTCATTAACAGTCGAAACAATGTCGCAGGCAACACCTCAAACAGCCAACATCCATTTGTATACATAATATGCTTAAAAATCTCTTAAAACTCTTCTGGTTGGGAAATTAAATATTTAAATAAATTTATGTGAATCTAATTCACAACACGAATCAGGCCAGTAATATTTTTTTAATTAAATTTCTTCAGTAACAGCGCGAATATTCGAATTTTTATTAAAAATCCAATACCTTAGATAGCGCGTAAAGCCGTTGATCCTGCGCCTGAATTCTCCGTGAGAAATGTGTGCAGTGTTTGCGCACACACTCGAAGGCTGGTTATATGATGTGTGCGGCTATTGAACGCGCAAATCTCAAAATATCATCAAGATTTAAAAAATGCATTAATTCGTTAATTGAGCAAGTTTATAGGTTATAAAACTTTATACGAAAACTTTAATGAGCGATGCGGTAACCACAATTTAATGAAACAAGCCCGTTTAAACAAAATTTACAACCGCAAACCGCGGACCGGGAAACTGGGTAACCAAGCTCAAATTCCTTATGTATAAAAATCAATGTTTGTCACGTCCGCAGTCGTACAATTTTTCTGATAACCTTCAACGGATAAAAGATGGCGCGCGAATCGAATAGTATTCTATTTAAACGAAATTCTGTGAAATTATTACTTATAGACGCTGTTTAGCGGGTGAAGTTAGACAATAGTTAAACAAAGCTGTGTCTTTCAAATGTCAAATCTATGACAGAAAAAGAGAAATCATTGTTTTCCGTGGGTAACCTGTTATTGTGTACCGCTTGCGTATTGAAGGATACTTTTGTGACATTTTATAGTAAAAATAATGTTCCAGTTACGATTTTTATTTAATTATTCGATAGCGTTGAAATTACTGCGTATTGAATTTGTATCGAATTCTGATGACTGCCACTAGGTGGCGCTGTTTCCATTTTAAACAAATAGGCTCTTGCACCAGGAAACACTGATATCATTTCAAGTATTCATTACAAAAATTATAAATCAAAATATACTTTAATCAAACACACACACAAAACTAATTTAAAATAGTTTTTAGGCTAAGCAGTCGCTAAGTAAGGTTTTTAAGTAATTGCAAGGTACTAGGAATTAATAAAAAGAAAGAGATTTCCCGTTAAAACGGTAAATTTTATTATATAATATATATAAATATATATATTAGTAATACAAAAATAAGTCAAATAAAAAGCCGTTTTCACCCTTGTCTGATACCGTCAAAGTACTAGGAATGTATAAAATGAAAGAGGTACGGCTTCGCATTTGCTACGGCTTCTAATACGGTATCGACCCCGTTCGTCTTACATTTGTATGTGGGTCGCCGGATTACAGCGTTGATACGGTGACTTTGATGAGCTACTTGACTTTGCTTCGGATCCAGGGAGGCTATTCTCTGCGAAACAATTTCGAAATGTGACTACTTATACGATAAGATAAAGCGAACAGAGTTTTCATCCGAATGTATCTTGATGGAAAAAACATATATATGTATATATATACTAATATTATGAAAAGATTTGATTTATTGCTTGTGATGGATAAACTCAAAAACCGTTTTTAAAATTTCTTAATGACCGCAAAACTGTACTCTGAATTAAGAGTGCACAATTTTTTTATAGTTGGCGGACGAGCATATGGCCCACCTGATGGTAAGTGGTCACCAACGCCCATAGACATTGGCATTATCAGAAATGTTAACCATCCCCTACATCTCCAATGCGCCACCAACCTTGGGAACTAAGATGTCATGTCGCTTGTGCTTGTAATTACACTGGCTTACTTACCCTTCAAACCAGAACACAACAATACCAAGTACTGCTGTTTTGCGATAGAATATCTGATGAGTGGGTGGTACCTACCCAGACCAGCTTGCCCAAAGCCCTACCAATATCTAAAAACATTATTTAGTATTTAACACCCAAGGTGTTTCCTCTTCCATCTGGCAAAACACTCGAGCTCTCATTTCTGAAGATTATGCGAAAATCTTTATTTTTATTTTAATATATATATTATAAATTTATATGTCTAGATTAATATTATGATTTATTGTTTATTTCAAATCACAATATATTCGAAAACAAAGAAGTTTAAAAAGAAAAGAATACAGACATACAGCTTCTACGTATTTGGACCTATTTACTGTTATTACGGGATTCCATGGGAGGCCTTAAAAATCCGACCAATCTCACGGTTTTTATCTTCATTTTTTATGTACTCCTGGTACAATAAATACGGATAGAGTTTTTGCAGCACCTAAATACGGAACCAAAATATATATTTTGGTCTGTAACTAGTATAGAGATGAAAGTTACTTTTTCAAATAGTTTGTATGTTTGCACTTTTGTTACACGATTAAATAATAAAGGTGTAAAAATTGATCAATCAATTTTTTTGTATTATATGATCAATTAAAAAATCAACATATAATTTTTTATCGTCTTATTTAAAATTCGAATCAATAAATAAACTGCTTATGTAGCACTATTTTAAAGACATATGTCGTTCGATAAGCCATTATAGAAACTTGTAACTTGTTGGCACGCTACGCCGTAGCTTCGTAGCGTGTCTACGCATCTGCTACGAGTTATCGGTCTACGCCTTACGATGTTACATAACGCAGAGTGCAGTGATTTATACTAGTGGTATTTCGTGGTTTTGCTTGCGAAGGACACAGCTTGGGCTATGATATATATAAGGACAGTTAATATGTATGAAATGTTGCTATTTAAGTATGGCGCATATTTCTTTAAATATAAATAAAAAAAAATCTATTTATTCATTAATGGTCTTTCTCCTAAACGAGTAGTTCAACAATGCTGTCTTCCTCTTTCGAATGTCAAATCAATAATGACTGAAAGGAGAAAAGTGTTTAACCAAACAACCGCTTAGCAACGTTTATAAGGTAAGGTTTTAGATTTCCTACTAAAATATAGTTTATTTTAAATATATATAAATTAATAACATATATATATATATGTTATCAAGCTCGAGATGGGCTAGTGGTTAGAACGCGTGAATCTTAACCGACGATCGTGGGTTCAAGCCCGGGCAGGCACCACTGAATTTTCATGTGCTTAATTTGTGATTATAATTCATCTCGTGCTTTACGGTGAAGGAAAACATCGTGAGGAAACCTGCTTGTGTCTAATTTCATTGAAATTATGCCACATGTGTATTCAACCAACCCACACTGGAGCAGCGCGGTGGAATAAGCTCCAAACCTTCTCCTCAAAAGGGAGAGGAGGCCTTAGCCCAGCAGTGGGACATTAACAGTCTGTTACTGTACTGTACTGTAATAATATATAGTAAATTATTATTATCGTATTGCTAATAGCTTACTTGGATGAATTATATATTTAATTTGATTTTGATTAAAATAGAAAGAAATGAATAAAATCAAAACTTTCTTTAGTTACAAGTGTGGATTTAGATTATATTTACTACCTTGACGGGCCGGTTGGCGTGGTTGTTATATTGCCTTTCACGCCGAAGGTTGTGAGTTCGATTCCCACCCAGGACAGACATTTGTGTGCATGAACATGTCTGTTTGTAAGTCTGGGTGTAATTATCTAAATAAGTATGAATTTACAAAAGAAAAATATTATATGCAGTATATCAGTTGTCTGGTTTCCATAGTACGAGCTCTGCTTAGTTCGGGATCAGATGGCCGTGTGTGAATAATGTCCCAGGATATTATTATTATTATTATCAATATGTTACCTTTTCTGCACTTCTAAAATCGTGTATGCAAATTTTATTATTATCGATTGAATCGTTAATACGTAAAAGCGTAACGAATAAACTAACATAGAAACTCCCTTTTGCCTTTAGTAAGGATTATACATAGAGTTGACATTAACAGTTAAATAAGGTACAGGCTCTGTCTTTTTCGATAAAATAATAATAATAATTTATTTATTCAAGTAACAAGAGTCATACAAATATACAAAATAAATAAAATAAACATTTCTATCTACTACTTATGTAATTTACTAGTCTAGCTGAAACTTTACAACAGCGGTTTATAAGTAAACAGTCTAGTCTGTTAGCAATCATGATTAGAATTTTGTTGGAGCTGCCCCGCACTCTGAGAACCAAGGATGCACGCCTTTTTCGTATTAATGCGTAAAAACAGTCTATATTCGCTTCAGCAAACATCCCTGAAGCACTACAGAAGCGAGACATGAACATGGCTAATATTTACGTAACTATTGTTACACGAAGTATCTTACGTCGACTACAGTGACATAACACTCGCAACGTTTACTGGTGGTAGGGCTTTGTGCAAGCTCGTCTGGGTAGGTACCACCCACTCATCAGATATTCTACCGCAAAACAGCAATACTTGATATTGTTGTGTTCCGGTTTGAAGGGTGAGTGAGCCAGTGTAATTACAGGCACAAGGGACATAAAATCTTAGTTCCCAAGGTTGGTGGCGCATTGGATATGTAAGCGATGGTTGACATTTCTTACAATGCCAATGTCTAAGAGCGTTGGTGACCACTTACCATCAGGTGGCCCATATGCTCGTCCGCCTTCCTATTCTATAAAAAAAAAAAAAAAAAACGTTATTTTAATATCAATCTATATTAATATTATAAATGCGAAACCACTGATTGCGATAAAATTTAATATGAAGCAAGCTTGAATCACAGATAAGAACATCCCCTCTACCCCCTAGCACGCAAGCGAAGCCGCGGGAGAAAAGTCTATAATAACACTCGAAATTCCGCTTCCGTCAGCACTCAATAGATGGCGTTTTAAAATTCATAAATCCTTTACATCACAAGCACCATCGATGGGCTTCCTGCTTAACATTAAACAATGTAACGGATTACAGTACTTAACACTAAGGGAATACGGATTATATTTCCTCAATGGTTAACACGAGTGGTGTTCAACTTGAGTGCCTTTCGGTACTCGAGATGGCCGATAGGTGGCGTGCGGAGACTCAAGATGAGATAAACACTTTGAAACGATTATTGAGAAGTTTTAAGCGCTATCTGTTCCTTGTGTTCAGGAAATTTTAAAGGTCTGTTAAGTGGAGATAAGGTTGAAAAGTTTTTTTTAAATAATAATAACTGTGCCTAAAAGCCTGTACGTGTCCCACTGCTCGGCAAGGCCGGTGGTCGGTGGGTAAACATATCACAGATTAACAAATTGTAAAAACATATTATAGTGTACAAATATGTACGCAAACACGGGTGCAGTCTTTTTTCCCTCTCTCGTAATCCGATGGGGCGGCAAAAGCGACACGACCGGAAAGAATTCAGGCGCAAGACCAACGGCTTCCTTTCGAAGCACAGGAGTTTACACACTTTAAACTTACAGACTCCGGGATGCTGCTGAGATTCTTTGACAGTAAAACCCAATACCTTTTCATTGGCTCTACCTGGGGTTTTAGCTAAGACCTCAATTTCCGCGGCCTTATATCTAGCCACTAGACCAACGAGGCGGGCACTACTGACATATATATTATATGTGTGTGTGTGTTCTATTGTGCGGTCGAGTAACTCAACACCTTAACACCGTCAACGTAACACAACACGACACGCAAGGTCGCGTTGCTTAACTAGTGTTACGTATCCGTTTTAATAATATTTTGTTTTATAGTATTAAACAGTAGCCACTAAGTTTCTTGCTGTAGAATCCACTTTCCGATCCGTTGTCAGCATTATAATACTATCTACTTGAATAAAGTGTATATATTTTTATTTAGCTAAGCAGAATATAATTTGGCCATTAATGACAAATATTAAACATTCCTTACATAGCCAATGCGCCACCAACTTTGGGAACTGATAAAAAACTAACTAATTGGCACAATATTTTAACTGTTCCCAAAACTTAGCAAAGTCCCGGGCTTCGGTACTACTTTTATGTACACTATTACGCGTTTTGTTAAATTAAGCCACACTTCTCTTGATGAGAAGACACGCTTCATTGAAATTAACTTTGACACAATTATTTTATAATGTGCAATATCAGTGTACAGCTTCTGACATGTATAATGTATTTAGTATAAGAGCTCCTTAGGATAATTATTTTACAGACATTACTATGAGACAGTTATATCTCTTATGTATTTACACTGGCTCACAGAAATGTTGAAGTATATATTGATTTGTATTTTGTATTCGATCTTGAGCGGAGATGGCCCAGTTGTTAGAACACACTAGCGAGGAGTGCGGGAGGCGAGAATACCTTAGAGAGCTCCGCCGAGCCATGAGCGGAGCAAAGCACGGAAGAGGCCGCGGATGCGTTATATCAACACGATCCCGCAGCCTCTCCAATCCGTGCCGAGGACGGCCATCGAAGTGGTTTTAGTGGGTAAGAATCCCACATAACCCAGTTCCCCCCATGGGAGCCGGGTACTTTTCTGAAGGTTTCCACTGCTTGAAAAAAAGTGGTTAGAACACGTCAATCTTAAGCGAAGATTGCGTGTTCAGCAGCAGCACTGAACTATCACGTGTTTAATTTATGTCTATAATTTAGTATGGGCTTCGATGAATAACAAATTTTCTTGTTCTTCCTAAACATTAGACAAATGTTTTTTACATAACTATATCAGCCCTATTCTTTTGAAATTATTAAAGAGAAAATATTTAAAAAGTAATATATTACGTGATGCAATTATTTACTGTTTTCTGGCAACATTGTTGAGTCAATATGAAGAAATATTGCCACGTTTCTTTGTACAATATTGGATTTAAAATATTGCATCATTTATGGCAGAGCTTTGTGCAAGACCGTCTGTGTAGGTACCACCCACTCATCAAATTCTACCACCAAACAGCAATCCTTAGTATTATTCTGTTCTAGTTTAAAGGCAATGCAATAACAGACACAAGGGACATCTTAGTTCCCAAAATTGGTGGCGCATTAACGATGTAAGGAATAGTTAATATTCCTTTTATTGACAATGGTTATCAGTGCTCGTCTACCATCGGGCGTATTGCCCTATTTAATAAGAATGAAATAATAATAATTATAGCTAAATACTAATATAATTATATTCAAATGCGTGGATTATCCCACAAATAAGCTAATTTTGTCTGGCTATTATAATAATAATAACAAAACAATTAATCATCCCTTAATCCCAAATCCTACCCCGCAACACCAATGACCCCGTCAGAAGCAGGTCCTTACGATTCACTGCCCCCTTTATATAACATTAGTCAATGTCATGTGAATGAATGTGAAGTCAGAAACGCATCCCGTCTACACGTATGCTAATTAATGTTACAGCGTAGACGCTGAACTGTTATCGCTTTTTTAAGTTCAATTTTTGTACAATTCCAAGGTCAAATTTGGTGCAAAGTTTATGTGAAACATTAATAACGCAACTATTTTTTTAAGCAAGCCATGTTTGTTTTTATTTAAGTGTGAAGCACTTGTTCGTGGCGGGGATAATATCTGTGACTTTTTTGGCCATGTCGACTCATGTACGAGAGGTTTCGCTTGCTTTCAAAATCATAATTACTACATACCAAATTTTCATACAAACTTTTATTCCCTTTATTAATCTTAGAGGTTAAATTTTCAAATATCATTCTTAGTAACCTACTGTGTAAAAACGGAACCAGTATGCAAAATTTCATGATGCCAGTCCCACTAGTATCGGATGTCCATTGATTTGTCAGTCGGTTATTATTTTATATATGTAATATATAAATTAGTTTGAATGTACTTCAAATCATAATGTTTTTTTTATTAGGATCTCTGATAAAGAAAACACATTATAAAGTTACAATTAAAATAATAAAAGTTATAATGGTTATATGCACAGGTGGATTTGGAAGATTTACCCCTCTACTCCCTGAAACTTGTTATAATTGGATTCTCCCAGCGGGTACATTTTTGTTAAAAAAAAAACACTAAGTTTTGACGATCAAGGCCCGAGCCTACTCGGCCTACATAGCAGTCCAGATACTCCTTCAATGATAATATACCACGGCATCACCAAATATTATAAAACAAAGACCCCGCCGCGTCTGTCTGTCGGTCCGAACGCGATAAACTCAAAAACTACTGAACAAATTTTCATATAACTTAAACAATAAGTTTTTTATTGAAGGTAACAAATTTTAACCTAAAAATAAATACTTAAAATCCAAATCGTATTAACTTTAAACATACCTAATTTAGTAGAAAATAAATGTCAAAAAGGCACAGACGCAAAAACACATTGACCCTAATGGGAACGACCTCTAACTGTCATCTACCCTAAGAATCTATTATAATACAATACCCAGAATGTTGCCAGACTGCTGAAATAAATTTAACTCTGAAAATTCGGAGATCAATAGTGCACGGCTGGAATTATTTTAGTCGAACTTACTAGTCAATATATAATTCATACCTATTTCCAACTGTAACTTCAGTCAGGATTTTTCAGGATTTCTTTCACCGACATGAGATTATATATACAAATTAGGATTTGAAAGCCGGGTTGTCCCAGAGAGAACTCTCTCCCGGCTTTCAAAAATTTATGATAGATTCTTTGGAATAATTTTTCAATAACTTTTTCTTTATGAATTAAACATTAAAGCCTTAATATATACAAATAAAAATAGCTACCGTACAAATGGTGACCGCGTGGAATGGTGGCAAGAATGCTTGAAGCATTTCCTCTGTTCGAAAAATAGAATAGAATTTTTTGGTAAAATTTCTGTATTTTGAAACGCTTATAATTTGTATTTCACACATTGATTTCTAATTAATTTTCTTCTACTTTTAAAATTAAGGAGATTTCGAAGTCCTGCGTTCAAATCATTGGTAGGCGAATTAAAAACTTATTGAAATTTACGTTCAAGATATTTTCATTAGCATTCCGAAGACACGAACTCATTACGCTTCCATGACTCAGAAAACACTTAATAGTCCTGTTTTCTGTTGAGGAACTCTCAATAGCAGCCTGCAGTGCTGTTCTGTGAGAACTCACTTCATTGACAACCATGTGATATATAATACTATATTGACGCGATTATCCTAGAAATGTTATAATTAATGTGTTCAATGTTGCATATCACTTTTCTGAAATTTTACGACGATTTAATGCGATGAATTTCGAGTTTTCTTTTACAGAATTTCACTTCTGGAGCCTGGAAGCTAGCTTTTCGGTAACCTTGCGTCTTTATTCCCTCCGGTCGTGTCAGAATGCCGTCTCAACAAATGATGAGGATTAATCAAAATAAATTGTAAATGTGTTCGCGCACACAATTGTTTACTAAGAAAATAAGAAATACTTGAATTATTATCAATGCTGCATAATATAAAGGATTTATTACCATTAGTACATATAATTTATTATCACTTAAAGTTAATGGATTGACTGTCCATATTCGCGAGGTTAAGTTGAAATACTAAACACGGACAAAGCCACAAACCTAACGACTAGTAATGTAGCTTTGAGGTTTAACAATAACCCCCCCATCTTCTCTCCAATCTCGGGGAACGGTACCTTAATAGGGTATTGTACTAGGTCTCATTTACAAGGCACAGTAATAATTTAATATAATGACGCTGCTACACAGTAACGAAAAGCAATTTTATAGTCTGTGCTTATTTCTGGTTTGCTTATATTATCTGTCACGATTTGTGACACTTTGACAGATGTAATACGAATTGTCGGTGTTTATATATGTCTACGAGAATAGACATGCAGAAGGAAGTGATATCCGTGTTAATTTTTAAATTTAGAATGAGTTGTCAATTTTTAAATTAGCGTCCATAGTTTAATTTTAACGAATAACAAACATTTAGGTGTTCAAGTCCACTTTGTCTACTTACCTAATACGTCACAGACATTTTTCTCTAAGAATTATTACCATTCAAAGGAATAGGTACTATACTCATGTATATTAATAAATTCGTAATTATTTCTATATATATATATATATATATATATATATATATATATATATATATAGTCTATTGTATATTTAAATTTGTTTTTTTATCTAATTAATAATTAATTGTACGGAATATACGCCTAAATAGAAATACTCTTTATGTAATGTATTGAATATGTACTAGTACTTGGTCGTGGGGCTATGTGCAAGCCTATTTGGGTAGATACCACTGACACATCAGCTATTTGGGTAGATACCACTGACACATCAGCTATTTGGGTAGATACCACTGACACATCAGCTATTTGGGTAGATACCACTGACACATCAGCTATTTAACCGCGAAACAGCAATACTTAATATAGTCGTGTTCCGGTTTGAAGGATGAGTGCGCCATAACTACAGGCACAAGGGAAATAACATCTTAGTTCCCAAGGGGGCGCATTGGCAATGTAAGACTAATACAGTTTTTTTTATAAATAAATGTCGTTACTCAATGTGGTAATCTTTTCCATTTATTAGCTAATGGTCGGTTTTTACAAATAAGTATTTACGTAAGTACTTACCACCCACGCCTTTTCAACTGATTCTGATTAAAACATTATATACTAGATATAATTAAATTCTATTCGCAATTAATTTCGTTTTCAAGGTAGCCCTTTTTTAACTTTTCTATAACTATGAATAAATTTAATCTTATGTTAAAAATAAATGGATAAATAATATCCTGGGACGTTATTCACACACGGCCATCAGATTCCAAACTAAGCATAGCTCGTACTATGGAGACCAGACAATTGATGTACTACATATATATACTTTTCTTTTGATTATAAATCGATTTATATAAAAAAATCATATTATAATAAAAAAGGTCTCGATTGAGAACTTTTTTTTATTTTTTTTATTTTAATAAAATAGGTAGGCGGATGAGCATTTGGGCCACCTGATGGTAAGTGTTCACTAATCCATGGACATTGGCATTGTAAGAAATGTTAACCATCGCTTACATCGCCAATGCGCCACCAACCTTGAGAACTAAGATATTATGTCCCTTGTGCCTGTAATCACACTGGCTCAATCACCCTTCAAACCGGAACACAACAATACCAAGTACTGCCGTTTTGCGGTGGAATATCTGATGAGTGGGTGGTACCTACCCAGACGAGCTTGCACAAAGCTCTTCCACCAATACTTGCACAAAGCTCTACCTTGTAAATAGGAAGATAGACAAATAGTCCACTAGGTGGCCCAGATACTAGTCGACCTACCAATTTTTAATAAAGAAAAAGTTATTTATTTAAGCATTCCATAGTTTTCATTTCGTTCAAATCCTTTTAAAATAGTACTCGACTGTGTTTGTATTACATTTTAAAACAAAATTCTATTCATTTTAGTATATCATGTTTGCGCAAACAACGAATGTTGACAATACTTTCAGCTGCAATTGAGATATAAATGTTCGCGGAATTATCCGCCATTTTGTTTTTTCTATTTTATTCGACATTTAAACAGAAGCTTTAGTTAAAGGTTTATCTCCAAATGTAACATGGTTTCTTGGTACATTTAAATATACGTATGTGAAAAGGGAGTAACAGCGCGCAAATGTCCCAATGCTTGGTATTATTAGCCTTGAGAAAATACGGATTTATTGTACACATATGAAAACATAAATAAATCAATATTATGGGACATTATTCACACACACGGCCATCAAATCCCAAACTATGCAGAGCTTGTACTATGGAAACCAGACAACTTATATACTACATATACTACTTTTCTTTTGTAAATACATACTAATATAGATAATTACCCAGACTCAGGAAACAGACATGTTCATGCACACAAATGTCTGTCCTGGGTGGGAATCGAACCAATGACACCAATCAGCCCTTCATTACATTTTTAATGTATTTGATAACTCGTGGTAATAATTAAACAGTGGTATTCAATTGATATTATAGAAGTTATTAAGTGTATTATAATTTAATAATTGCTATTATTACGTATTTTCACCAAAAAAGCATCACTGAACACATTCAATTTATCTTATTTAAACCGTTTGTACTGACTGATGGACGTACAGACAAAAGTCCCGATTATTGGAAATTGAAATTTGGAAAATCGGTTTATACCGCAAATATCCGTTAACAAATGATTGATGGGAGAAGTAGCTTTGTATGAATTTTACCCGTACAAAGTCGGGACGGCCAGCTAGTGAATAGGTAATGTTTATTTGATACAGTTAAAAGAGTATCAATAGTGTAGGGGGAACTGTAAATTAATTAATATATTATAATACGATGATACTCTGTATAAAACGGTTGTGTTTGGAAATTACTCTATGGTTTCATCGTGTGAAATCTGCACCTTTATGTATCGATATTTTATATTATGAATGTTGTTATAACAATGCCTATTACCTTTACCAAGAGGAAAAAAATCAAATATGTCAATTAATGGCAAGTGACAATGACATTATTTTGTTTATTCCTTCCTCTTAGAAAAGGCAAAAGTATTACACCAAACAGCCTCGTCTCCAGTATGACATATTTGCATGTTCGCCTTCCTCCTTTCAATAATAAAGAAATAAAAAAAAATACGTGCAAACTGCTGCAACCATTCATCCATCTTGACATTAGCGTATTTTTTGTTATCTGCCGTAGGAATATTAAGTAGCATTATATTGTAATTTCCAACTTTCAAGACGGAACAGATGGCTTCATTAAGAAACAATCAGAAAATACACAACACGAATAAGACTATATATTTATGTAATATGATACAATATAATAATTATTATTATAATAGAAATAGTGTCTTGTAAAAGGAAACGGATAAATTCAAGGACGAATGCAAATTTTCGCGTAACATTTCTCTTTGACGTTTCTGACGCGAGAATATATACCTTCACGTGTAATGAGTTGAACTTACTTTTTATATTTTTATTCAGTGATCGTTTTATATTAAAGTTTTCGTTTAGAAATTTTTATTGTTACAACGTTTTTTAAGGTTACAACGCTTGAATGTTAAGCAATGATCGCGGATGACCACACTTAATTTTCATGTTCTTAATTTGGGTTAGTGGAGGAAAACCCCGTAAGGAAACTTGCCTGTTTACACTGATATTCTGCCATAGGTATATTTATGAACCTTCGTTGGAACCGCCTCAAAACGAGCTGGCCTTAGCCCAACAGTGGGTCATATACTTAACTTTTTTTTTTCGCTTCGTTAATGTCAAATTGAATTCTATTAAATTATATAAATATTACATAACAACATCTCCATACATATCTTTAACTGAGTAGTGACAGCCGTGGAGCCCGTGACGCGGAATAACATTAAATAAAGTACTTCGTCACTCGGTTAGAACCACGACGTCTCTCTTTTTTAAAAGTCATGTTATCATTTCTGTGTTTTACTTGGAGCAGACTCGGCCTATGTAATTTAGGGATGAAGCATTAAACACCTTCGCCTGCTTTGTTTAAAAAAAAATGTAACGATTCTCTTTCAATGTGACAGTTTTAACAGTTACACAATTATTTTTGAACCCTGGCGACAATATAACATGGTACCATTGCATTGGTACCATATTTTATCGGTGGTAGGAATACTTAATAATTAACGGTATATTTAATATGCGGTTATTTAACTTGGTACAGGATATTTTTTTCATTTGATATAAAATATATTTTTTATTTTATTTGTTATTATATTTTAAGTTAAACTATTTGTTAAAGGGAAGTTATCGAATGTAACTTATAATGAATGACTTTACAACCAGGATATAAAAAATATGGCGTTTTTCGATGAATGAAAATATAAAAGATTACGTAAATAAAAATTTCGATATAAACAGAAAAATGTCGAAACGAAACATAAAAACCGCAGTTAAAGTCGAATTTTGAACTTATCAAATTACTAGCACGAAAGGCGGCGATGTCTCCTTATTGATCGCGGCCATTAATAATTCGCTTAAATTTACTATTTGACAAACGGTAGCACGCGATCGCTTGAAAAATCGAACATAATTTTAATTAAAGTTACTTGCCAAGCCGCACATCAAGGTATATCCGTTTAGTGTTATCGCTGTGGCAACACCGAGCTTCGAACCAAAGAGTATGAAGGTCTTTCCGTCTGACGCAGTGGCAACACTGATCTTTGTCATCCATTGCCATTAGCGTAACCAGGTAACATTTGACCAATAAACGGCTAAGATATTAATGATATATAAATGTAATTGTATAATTATTTCAAGTACATTATTTTGATTGTTAAATAGAGTAGCTACTGAGAAAAACTCGGCCGATTCTTCTTGGTAGAATTTACATTCCGCACCGGTGGTAGCTTTATATTAAATTAAAATCATAAAATGATGATTCAAAAGTACTTGTGAGTCTCAAATAAAATATATTTTGACTTTCACTCGTAGTTTTAGACCAAAATTTTAAAATTATTATTTAGAAATTAAAAAATCTATATGTTATATAGACGACACAAGTTTAGATAATGTACTGACTGTAAATATAAAAAGGTCAAAATAAAATAAACAGTCCGCGTCCGAAGTCGAGTCTATTAGCATGTTTTTATAATATAACGATAACGCGGGCTTGGCTTCTAACATATAAATGTACTATCTCGGGCCCCCTAATTTAGGGGATGATGGATACGGCGCCACGGCGTCTCAACAAAATAGATTATTTTGTTAGCCTCCGGAATCTCCGGAGACATGATGTGATTTCTGTTGATCTATATTATATACAAGTCTCCACCAGCGAAGGGGACGATCAGGGGCTAGGTACCCTATATCCTTTCCTGACAAGGTGTACGCAAAAACTCATCATAATTGGTTGATTAGTTAAGTCGTGAAAGCATAACAAACGAACTCACTTTCATATATATAATATTAGTATGACACTTAGGCCAGAACTTAACAATTCTAAATATATGATGAGTGTGTGGTACTAACCTAGACGGACTTGCACAAAGCCCTACCATATAATTTCATCATGAATAAAAACAACGCCATCTAGTGACAATAATCAGAATTACGTACGTACGTAAATCGCAGTTAACTTCAACCCAATCGAATAAATAAAACGCACGAATTATAAGTAAGGCTGTGATTTCGCTCTTCCTGTCAATATTGGTTTAATATTCGAAAGAAGAAGACAGCTATTGTTTAACTTATCACCCGCTAAACAAAGTTTATCAATAAGGTCGTTAAACTTTAACAACCAACACATTTGCAAATTAAAACATTTACGAATTGATTGTTTTTCAAATAAGCTTTTATAAAATGATCTCAAGCTATCCGACACTACCGAAAAAAATTCAGTCGTAAGACCAATTGCTTTACGTCCTTTCCGAAGAACAGGAGTGTTCACACTTCCAAATTCCGGGCTACTACTGCGATTCTTTGATAGAAAAACCGGAATCCTACTATAATTGCGAAATAAGATGTTTTGCATTCGAAACGTTCTTTGCAAAACAATAATTTGTCATACTTTTTTTCATACATAAAGAATACACCTCAAACTTGCTCCAGGCTCGACCACAACCGCTGATCTTGTATTTCATGAAACAAAGCTTCCCAAAATGAAGCCCTCGTCATATTCTCTTTAAAAAAGAAACGCAAAACTTCCTTTACTATGTAAATTGAAGAAATGATTTATTTCTGGGGTGTCGCTTTAAAATTTACTTTGTAAATAGTTTGTACCTGTTTTTATGTTAATATAACATCATGACTATGGTATATGGGTCGCGCCATTTGAAAGACTCGAGATCCTGACCCCTTGGGCTGTTTTACCCACTCCCGACGTACATCTTTACAGTTGAGGGAAATAGGCTGATAGTATTCTATGGAAAAATACGTACCGCTATTCCTATGTAGTGACTACTAAATTTCTTTCCATTTTTACTCGGTAGAATGTCCGTTTTTATTCTTTTTTAAAATATAAAATACTGGTAGTAGAGCTTTACGCAAGCTTGTCTAGGTAGGTACCAGCCACTCATCAGATATTCTACCGCAAAACAGCAGTACTTGGTATTGTTATGTTCCGGATTGAAGGGTGAGTGAGCCAGTGTAATTACAGGCACAAGGGACATAACATCTTAGTTACCAAGGTTGGTGGCGTATTGGTGGTGTAAGCGATGGTTAACATTTCTTACAATGCCAATATGGGCGTTGGTGATCATTTACCATCAGGTGGCCCATATGCTCGTCTGCCTTTCTATTCTATAAAAAAAAAACGTAAACATCCAGGCAGACAAGTCCAGGCAGTAAGTGATCACCACCTCTCATAGACATTGACACTAAAAGCAATATTAACCATCCCACAAAACAGTATTTACCGTTTTGTCGCTACAAAACAAACAGTTCACATTGTGTAGATAAGTCCAACACACGCCATTCCTAATTCCATCGCTTCTCGGCAATAAACTCGAAGCCTATTTAGTACACAAACAAACACACAGCAACCGACTGGATATCGTAAATTGCTTCCTAATTATGCGACGCGGTGTTCTCGTCTTTCAAACGTATTGAACAGGCGACCAATATTTAACATTACAAATCTTTATTATCTATGGATTCATTGTTGGTGTGAGGCTGTGGGGGGTTTATTAGGAAGGCCGGAAAGGGGGTTTAAGTGGCTAAGATTGTCACTTATCAGTATTTTTCGAAGATATCCCTGCAAAAAAGGAGTGAGATTCTCGCAGAGCCGTATGTGGTTGTTTCATGTTGCGTTTTTTGGTTATTTCCTTAAAGAAATTTCCTTTTTTATCACATCTAGGCGTTTAACCGTGAAGTTACCAGATGTTAAGCATCGACACGGTCTAGGATGTAGCACGCTTGCATACAGAAACCTGTTTACCCTGGATTTGACGACACCAACGTTGTGGCTTCTCCGGTTGTTGGATTGTTGTCCAATGAGATAATAAGATTAATGAAATAGATAGCCTGTATTCGCATGCCAACACAATAATATCTCCTATGGATTGGGTAGCCTTCAAATTATCGTCATGCCTGAAATCGGTTAAAAGATTGTATTGTTTCATAGTAAAAAAATAAAAGTATTAGAAGTAAAAACATGATAATATCGATATAGGGTTCTTCTTATTAAAGTGTGTCGTTGAATGTTACCATGTAATAAAATCCCTTTCGTACTTTGAATCTTGATTAGAATATGTATGAAAGCACTAAGATAAAATTCCAAGTGTTGTGATGTTTTTGTCTTACAAAAGAATATCACCCTGACTTCGGTTCTGTGCTGTGGCGCTGATTACTCCTTTGTGTAGAATTCTAACTTGGAAAAGCTAGACGCGAAGTTCTTAGCATTCTTTGTGTGTGTTTTTTTACATATAACAAAGACGAAAGGCTGGTAAATACTATTTATGATTGATACTGTAAACATTTATGACGCTTATCGTCAATGACGTAATTATTGCGTAACAAACACACTGGCACTCAGGATATAGCATTAGTTACCGAAGTTGGTGGCGCATTGGCGATGTAAGTAATGGTTAATATTTCTTACAGCGCCAATGTTTATGAGCGATGGTGATCACTTACCAACAGATGGCCCAGGCCTATCTGCCTGTCTTTTCCATATAAGGTTTAATATTAATATAACATAAAAACAGTGTATATTAATATGACTATAAATCTCTAGTCTTGTGTCTATTATTATATACTTACATGAATATTAATAACAATAGCCAATTCCAACCCCAAGAGGAGTACAAATAAGCAACTTTGACATTTAATTGACATTATCATCTTGAATAATCTGTGGTATTCACGATGGATTCGCGAAATGGCGTTTTCAATGTCCGTTGAGTTGTAATCGGAACTTTGGAAGTTAAATTCGTGTGGTTACAATTTGTTATGTGCAATAGTGTTTAATTATTAAAGATAAATTAATGAAGAAGTGTTTGTAGTGCATAATACAGCAGCGGTAATATGTAAATCTAAGGATTATTTATTATATTTACTTCTTCGATTGGAATAGAGAGATATTCGGCATATACTAGGATCTTGGGTAGGCCTAATACTCATACGTCGGTCTTGACGCGTACTGTCAAATGTCAATCTGACGTAATGTCAACTACTCGAAGATTTTTATAGATACACGCCAGAAAAAAAAAGTTATTTGACACATGCCTAACAATGCAGTTGTTTCCGGTTCTTTTCGTTATAATCTACTTTGCCTACCGGTGGTAGCTTAATTGTATTTAATATTATTCTTGTAAAATTTTAAAAATACTTTTAAGAAGTTTCTTTAACAAAGTATAATATTGATTTGTATAAAAGCGTTATATTTTTAAAAAAAAACATGCCGGAGTACATTAAAATAGGACAGTAGATATTTTATTATAAATTTAATGATATTCTTTTTACATTTTAAATGTAAATTTATATATAACTTGCACGGGTATATAAGAAGAAAAATGTATTTTGGACATGATTTGCGTAAAATCCGTTCTAAATGACCGTCTACGTCCGGGAAATAACTGTGACAACTTTCAAGTCAATCGTGCGGATAGTTTAGGAGACCTCGTGATGAGTGGCAACGAAATGCCACTCATTTACTTATTATACCTTACAATTTTCGCAAACAAATTATCTAATTAAGGTAATTCATAAAATAAAGGACATCATGTCACTTTTCTAATAGCCAGGTGTGAGCTATTGGCTGAACGATGACCGATCAAATGATTAATGAATAAAGGGACCAATTTAAATATATAACCCATAAACAACACCTGTGTCTATGGGTTCGGTTCCGGTGTGATTGCGCGTGATTAACGTATAAAATATCCCAATTTTTTCGTGATGTATTTTTTTTTAAATAAAATGACTGAAATCTGGAATCGGCGATCAAATTTTATTTAAAATTTTGTTACAAATGCTTTTGACTGATGTATATCGTTACCACCCATTCCGTAACAGCATGTGAATATCCCACTGTTGGGCTAAAGGCATCCTTTTTGTTTTTTAAATATATAAGCTAGCGCTTGACTGTTATCACACCTGATGGAAAGTGATGATACAGTCTAAGATGGAGCGCGCTTGCCTAGAAGATGCCTATTCATTCTAGACTTGAAGGTACCCATAACCTTCTCTCCCAAGGATAAGGTTTGGAGCTTATTCCACCACGCTGCTCCAGTGCGGGTTGATGCAAAACACATGTGGCAGAATTTCAGTGAATTTAAACCCATTTATGAACCCACGATCATCGGTTAAGATTCACGCGTTCTTACCACTGGGCCATCTCGGCTTTTTACCACACATTAATCAATAGAATATCCAACAAGTTACTTAGTATATATAAGGTAAGTATCGAGAACAATTACATACGAGCATTTTGACACATTTTAGTACAGATAAAATATATTACAGTTTAGTTTCACTTACAAGAAAGCTCTTAAAAATGCGGCTTAGCTATAGAGACGAAGGTCTTACTGCATCTATTAAAAAATTACTTGCACAAAGATAATTAATAACACATATGTTTAAACTTAAATTAAAACCCATATATTCGTTACAATAATGTATTAAACATATAATACACTCGACTTTCCATTTTCTTGCTGTCTAATAGTTCCATGGAGACAGTTCATAAACATTTCCCGATAACCCAGCCTTACTGCATATTGGAACCATAATGTAACCACGGAACAGACAGTAAGTTATCGTTATAAGTAAAATATTTGTAACAGATAATATAAGATATTAATACCTTTGCCATAATGTATATTAAAAAAAAAGACAATCTTCTAGTTGTGTATATTATATTTGTTGATACTAATGCGAGAATTATACATTGAAATGAAAACAAATGATTTATATATAAATTTTCTATGCTAATATTATAGAGAGGTAAAGTTTGTGAGGTTGTAGGGGGTAATCTCTGGACCTACTGAATCGATTTTGAAAATCCTTTTACTAATAGAAAGACACGTTATTTGTGAGTGTCATAGGCTATATATTAAATTATAAATAACTTTTTCATGGTAGTAAGATTTACAAAGTCGTAGAAAAAACGGTCGAATGAAAACGTTTCTTACGAACGCTGCCTTAACGTTGAGAGATATATTATTGAGTTCAAGAGAAAAGTTGTAGAACTTGGTAATGGCTACAAAAAAGTCAGTGACAGCATATGTCTAACTTTTTTTTTTAATTCGTTTTTTCCACTTTGTTTTTTGGTTGCATAGTTTAAGAGATAATTTCAAATATCAAATACGCGTGAAAATTTTATTAATGTTCGGCCAGTCGTTTTCAAGTAAAAATGTTTATCGCCCAACGAAGTGGGCACGGGTCAGCTAGTAAAGAAATAATTTGATACATTAATTTCTTTTTTGTCTATTCGTCTTGATTAACAAACAAAATGGCGGTACCTTCGGTTATTGGTACACTTAAAAATAACAATTCCAAAACTAGTCTATTTCTCTTTTGTTACTAGTCTTCTCTAAGATATTTCATTTAATGTTTATTTCATTATATATTGCAACTAACTCGCTTTTATCTCCAAACAAACAAGTCTACAATACGTAGGTACATTATTCGCTCGCTTTCCAGCACAATGCATAACTTTTCATTGTACACACATGAGAATATATGTCGCAGGCTTATTGTAAAAGCACTCATATTATAATTTCACGAGAGATATGACACTGAATTTTGTCAATCAAACAATAACACAGCAATTTCTAATTGTAATTTCACTAGGAATAACCTTTTTTTTCTTTTTCTGGCGTGTATCTACGATATTTGAGCGCAAAATATTCTGCCAATGTTTCAAATAGGAATAACCTTAATTAGGTTTAAAAAATAGTATTAATATACACTAAGAATTGGGATCATAGGATGACAGATGGCCCGCGCGTTTTGACGTGACCACAGAGTACATAATCGCTATGTTTGATTAGCAAAAACTTGAAGCGACCAATCAGGTTTTAATGATACCCGATTAAATAATTAAAAATGCGATTCATATAATAAACATATAAATAGAAGGTAAAAATTAAAAAAAAACGTAATAATATTGTGTTTGTCTAAATAAAAATTATTTGATGAATTTTTATATAATTTTGTACGTGAATTATTTTTAATCCATGAATGACGATGATGAAGGCTATGGCGACCTTTCTCACGGGAGACTGGCCAACGGCACAGAATATAAAACAGTGCACAAGTGTGTTCGCAAACACAAGTGCTCTTTTCATACGATGGAACGGTAAATCCGACACGTCCGGAAATAGTTCAGACGCGGGATCCAAGGCTTTACGTGGTTTCTGAGGCATGAGAGTGTTTTACATGCATTTATTTAACTCACAATATTTATTTCTTAGTTTTTTAGTCAACTCTTGCAAGCTGAATTAAAACCACTTCCTCTTAGCCAACTGAGTTGATATTTTACATGTCGGTTAAGTTACGATGACAATACATTTTTAAGGCAAGCATGACCTGATTTTACACCCAAGAGTACACAGAACAATAATTTTTTTAATAGTTAATAGCATAGATAAGACAAAATTTAGTCAATATTATATTATATTTTTTGCTATTTTTTTTCTAATCATATAGAACCAACGAACTAAATACGCAGAATTATAAGCTAAACATGTTACGTATTAGAATTATATTGAGAAAGTCAAATATTTCTATTCAATGTAGGATTACACTCACTTTTTGATTTAAAAAATTAACCACCGGTTCGGAAAGAAACAACCCAGATCTGATATAAACCGGCGAAAGAAAATTAGCGGAATTATTCTTTAATTTTTTTTTCCAATAACTGAATTAGCAATGGAATTATTCATATTTTCATTTCAATCGGCCTGGAAACGATCATTTCATTCCCAAGATGTGTTATCATCTAAGAAGTCATTAGTTTTATAGTATTGATTAACAAGCAAAAACGTTCCTCAGTAACAGCCTGTTAATGTCCCACTGCTGGGCTAAGGCTCTCCATTTTAAGGAGAAGGTATGAAGCTTATTCCACCACGCTGCTCCAATGCGGGTTGGTAGAATACACATGTGGCAGAATTTCAATGAAATTAAACACGTGCAGGTTTCCTCACGATGTTTTCCTTCACCGTCAAGCACGAGATGAATTATAAACACAAATTAAGCACATGAATATTCAGTAGTGCTTGCCCGGGTTTGAACCCACGATTGGTTAAGATTCATGCGTTCTAACCACTAAGCCTTCTCGGCTTCCTAACGTTCCTCAATAATATTTATTTTCTAAATTATTTATTCATTTATTTGTAAAATCACACTTACAAAATACATATAAAGCATTGAATAAATGAATTTATAAAACAATAATAGTATATCTAATGTGCATGTCAGTTACAAGTGTGCATAGCACTTCCAGATTCAATCTAATCAAATTCAAATGAAAATTAACAAAAAATCTGTATTTTAAATGTCAAAATTAATTTATGAATTAATGTCATTGTAATAAAAATCATCACTTTTCTAAAGATTGAAGGAGAGTCATTATTCTCTTCTACTCCTTTGTCTTCCACTTCTATTAATAATTCGAATAGAAAATTCCTTAATATATACGTCTTTTTTTTTCGCTGGAAAAACGCCTTTACGCGTTTCACTCGCCGGCACTGAAGGCGCCGGAATACCCACTTAAAAAAACCAGCGATACCCACTCCGTCTTGTCGAAGGGGCGTACAATTATAAAAAACTTATAATATCGTAATTTTTCAATCGCTTTAACGTTTTTTTTTATTCTTTATATAACCCGCTCCGATTTAGCTTGACTCGAAATATATTTTAATCCAGACATTTTACATAGATGCCATTTTTAATGTGCCCGAAGCTTCTTCGAAATAGACAAATTTTAATTTTAATGTATGTATAATGTTTCTTCATATTTTAAAATAGTTAAAATAACTTTAATATAATCTAAATTCTAAAGTATAATATCATTTCATGTAAGGTTTTCGATTACATTTAATTCATTAAGCAATGGTCGGAATTGATCTGCCAGTCTAATTACCACAGATCATCAGAAAATCCTCGTTGAAATTAAACTGTGTAAAACTGTGTGAAGCTTATTTATTTTTAATTTAAACAAACCAGAACCAATTATATTTTTAAGCCTGAAGTCGCGTTACATTTTTCAAATTAATTATATTTGGTTTTTCATAGTGTAAATTTATTAGTTCATATTCATATTTCGAACGACCAAATTAAAAACTGTTCGCATAATTTTTAACGTTTTCGCTACTCGTAAAATAACCTAATTTTTGCCTTTTCGAATGTTATATTTTAACTCAGTTCGTTCGAATGGCTCTTTATTTGTAGTCCACAAAAATAATCAATACTACAAGAGGTCCGCGATTTCCCTAAATATGAAACTAGGACTTATTGCAATACAAATAAGAAATATAATACAATAAATCCTTTCATTCCTCTATTAGATTTCATTCTTAAGCAAGCAGAGCGCTACCTAGTGGTAAAAGGCAGTACTAAGATGGAATTCACTGACAATATACTCCTCTATGTGTGACGATAGATGGCGTTGTACCTTCCAAACTAGCAAAGCTTTGGAATGATGATAAATCGCAAAATTTAATGCAAAATGAAAAAATGTTTGCAACGTGCCTAATTAATAAATTGTGACTAATTATGAAACAATAATGTAATTTTATACTTTTTATTTTTTAATTGTAATTTTTTACTTTTTTAAAGTATTATTTTTTTTTATATTTCCAGATTCAATGATTGTAAAAAAAATATATAAAATAGTATTTGTATTTTTCATGCTAGATTTTATTTTAATTGTAATTTTTATTAAGATAAAACCTTAGACCGAGGAATTAGATTATTATATGGTCTGAGAATTGACCCTAGGCCGCTTATTGCTATTAATCAAAATGCTATCGTTACATTATAGTAAATTTTATTCGCGCAAAATATTAAACAGGACCTATAAACAGAAATAATAGAAATGAAATTAGAAGTGATTTTTTTTATATTTGCCGGGAGGGCAAATGACTCTACTCCACCTGATGGTAAGTGGTAGTAGAGTCCAAACTCGACGACGGCCAGTACAGACGGGAAAAACGTTCTGCACTAGCCGCCTTCGCCTTGCCGGCCCGCAAGATGCTTCTTCACGCCTCTTTAGTGAATAATAGGAGTGAATTTAGAAGGCCGCCATTTTATTTTACTCAAATGTAAATATTCGTAAAACCCCGCAGAATTTTTTTTACAGGTAATATAATCCAATAGACATAATTAATATTGGTTAGTAATTAAGAAGTAAATAATAATAATAAATTAAATAATAAATTATTATTATTTCTAAAATATAACGTAACATTATTACTATTTGCCTTCAAATAATTAAAGGTTACCGTCAAAATCAAAAGTGGACGTTGCGTGTGGCATTAACTTAATCGATGAAAATTAAACCCTTAATTAGCACAGTTTCACGAGCATATTAAGTAATCTTAATTTTATTTTATCAACATTATAATATTACAGACGACGAAAAATTAATAACCTAAAAAAAGGTCTATAAAATGTTTTCATAGACAAATAATATGTTCGTTAAATTAAAAAAGTAAATGCAATAGAACGTAAATGTTTTATGTCATTAAATATTTTTATTTATATAATATTATTTATATATTTATTTATATAAATTTTGTTTAAGGAAATGTCTTTTTAAAATATTTAGTTTTATTGTAGTCTGTTAATATGATTTAGAGTACTTATAAAAAAATAAGATCGTTTGTCATTGAGAAGAAATATATATAATGTTTATTAATTTAATTATTATTTACGAGAAATTAACATTAAGATTAGACTAAAAGATTATTAATCTAGCTTTCGCCCACGCAATCGTTCGTCGCACACGATAATAGACCGTTAGTGACGATCAAAATGTAATATTTACTTTATTATAGAAATAAATAGAAATGCACACAGAAGTTTTTTTTATAGTTGGGTAGGTGACGAGCATATGTGCCACTTGACGGTAAATTGTCACCAACGCCCATAGACATTGGCATTGTAAGAAATGTTACATCGCTTACATCGCCAATGCACCTTGGGAACTAAGATGTTTTGTCCCTTGTGCCTGTAATTACACTGGTTCACTCACCCTTCAAATCGGAACACAACAATACAAAGTACTGTTGTTTTGCGGTAGAATATCTAATGAGTGGGTGGTACCTACCACCAGTATTGTATGTATGCAGATATATACACACTTTTGTTGTTTTTTTTTTTCATATTGGCATAGACCAATTGTCGGTGCCTTTAGCTATACCCACTATTATATATAATTATGGCAACATTACTATCAAAATTCGTGACTTTACTGTTGTATGTCACTTCTATATTGTTCAATTGATTCTTATATATTGTAAATAAAATCTTTAAAGCGTCAATTAACAAATGATTGGAATATACATTGAAATAATGTAACGTTTGTATATTTATCCAACGTACAAATTGATTGATGAATTGACATAGACTATATATTACGTCAATACTATAAATACGATACCACAAACACGATATTCGGCGCCAATCTCCTCTCGTCGGTTCTTTCCACGTCGTTAAACCGAATATCAAACGCAGCCGTCTATAAAGTATAACATTATGATATATTCGTGAACTGTAGGCTTGCCAGCCGTGTTTCTTTACACGGACACTTCTTCTTCTTTACGACACACGCAGACAGGAGGGAGTATAGACGAGATGTATTGGAACGCGTAATAATAATAGTTGATCTTTCGAATACATCATTTATAATATATAATATTTAGGTATTTTAACGTTTTCTTAAAACTAAATCGACACTCGATTATAAATATAATAGCTACTTATCTAATAAATATTTTCCACATAGCATTTAATGTTTCTTTGAAATTAAATTAGGCGTTGTAAAGAAGGAAATTTAAAAATGAAAGCTTAAATATTTTGCTAATAAGCAGTGTTTCACTTTTAGCATTGAATCATAACATTTCCTATATCTAAATATACACTATCATCATAATTTTAAATTACATTATATTACAATGATATTTGTTGAAGCATCATTTTCATATTTAATCATGGCAACCCTAGTGAACTGTCACTTGCGTGGGTTGCCATAAAACGCAGGCACCACTTGAACGGGCGGTTATTGCAAAAAGTGCTGAGATAATGTCTTTTGTCTCTTTGTTGGTGACGGTAGGTGGGGCTTCGATGATTAAGTGTTTACGAAGAGTTGTTTAAAGCGCTTCATTCGTTGTTTAATTAATTATGGTAGTTATCGTACGATAAATTTTATGGTACTTTATTATTTTGATCATTTCCTGTTTTCATTCGAGAATAAAGATTATAATATATATTAATAAGATAAAATATGCTTATTACCATAGACAATTTGGTACTTTTTAACGATTTGAAATATTCCTATCAGCTTTAGTAAAACTTATTAGCACGGTATATGGTGAATAGATCGTTGATTATGTTGTAATAATAGTTTATTTAAAATATGTTTAAATACAGGCGATGACGAAAGGAGTCACTAGTTTCAATATAATTGTTTTAGTTAGTAGAAAATCTTAATAGACTAATCAATTATATATTGTTTTATTTAATAACACTATGCTAAAATATCTCTCAATTAATAGAAATATACATATATAAATATATATATATACAATAGAAAACCCTGGATTTACGCTTAGGCCAACAACGCCTAGGGCCTCCGTTGTGGAAACAAAACAAAAAAAAAACACTAACAGCTTTGGAATGGGAAGGCCTCAAATCAAAGTGCCTAGTGGCCTTGAATCTCTTAGTTCGGACCTGATAAGTGATCCAAATTAAGGCAACATCAAGATATTGATACATTTCAACCATAAGACACAACATAAGTTATAAATTTTAACTCGTAACGTAAAAACACCATAAATAAAAACATTAAAGCTATAAAATTACAAGTTCCACCATTAACTAAATTGAAAGTGTCATTAAGATCGATCAATGGACACAGCGAATCGTCTCTTCCTATTCCACGCTGACACGGTCGTTTGGAAACCGCTTACATCACCAGGACCGTAATGAAAAATGTTAGGAGGAACCGCGATCGTTTACACTAGATCGTTTTAATACGCGAAAGAATCTGATGTAAATATAACTTGAATTTCAGTTTGCAGCGTCAAACATTATTTAAGAAAGCACTTAATTTATATTTTAAATGAATTTTATGTCTTATTGATGGTGAACTGGTAAATGGACCTCCTGTATACCGCTCATAGATATTTATGCTGTAATAAATATTAATAATCCGTCTCCAATACAGCACCAACCTTGGGAACTAACATATTAAAGCTTAAGTATTCCTGTAGGTATACTGGCCGGTTTGTTTGGCAGTAGAATATATGAAGAGATACCTGCCCGAGATGGCCCAGTGGTAAGAACGCGTGAATCTTAACCGATGATCGTGGGTTCAAACCCGGGCAAGCACCACTGAATTTTCATGTGCTTAATTTGTAATTATAATTCATCTCGTGCTTGACGGTGAAAGAAAACATCGTGAGGAAACCTGCATGTGTCTAATTTCACTGAAATTCTGCCACTTGTGTATTCCACCAACCCGCATTGGAGAAGCGTGGTGGAATAAGCTCCATACCTTCTCCTCGAAAAGGGAGAGAATAAATTTTAATAGCTAAGCTTTCGATAAGATCATCGAGCATAGATAATTTGATTTATTTTATGGGATACTTCTTAAACAACTACAGAATAGTCGAACTAACGTATAATTGAAATTTCAATCAATCAAATTGAAGATAAAATCCTGTCGTCCTGGGGAAACTAGTTAAGGTTTACAAATTTAATTATAAATAACTATAAAAGTTTTTCGCAACATCGACTCAATATAGAAGACGAAAAAATAGACTAATGAACTCGGTATAGTTCCGTTAAACAAAAAAGCGAGATAAAAACTATCCCTTAATGAGCGCTGAGGAAAGGCGTTGTCATCTTCTCGGGACGGTTTTTTACTATCAATCTCGATTGACACATTTCTCCCTAGTCATCAATTGGTACTGTCGTGTGTTTGAAATTTCGTGAACTTAACTTTTTTTCCGAATTTTCCGAACATTACTCATGGCCAGTCTTTTAGTGGTGAACAATTTAGAGCACTCAAACTCAAGTTAGAAGTACGAGTCGCTGAAACTTCAATTCTTTTACGTGAGACCTTTCGTAATTTTTTTTAATTTAAAACTATCAAGTAAATAAGCCATTTGTTCCAATTTTGTATCTTTTCAGTTCCGTTCAAAAAATTCTTTGAAATTTCTGGTCACACCTGATCGTTTAGTCTGCTAACTGCTGAACCCACTTTTGTATTTAGACAGTATCCTAACTAATAAAACCTCAATGAACCAGTATTCAAATAAAAAACTTATCTGTAATCTTTATGTTATTATTTTTTTCTTTTACCATTTCGTGTTAAATTACTTGAGCTATTCTGTGTAACTCAATCGCATTATTAAAAATTATATCATTTTAGAATTCACGCATGGTAATACCATTTACTGATGGTAGGGCTTTGTGCAAGCTCGTCTGGGTAGGTACCACCCACTCATCAGATATTCTACCGCAAAACAGCAATACTTGATATTGTTGTGTTCCGGCTTGAAGGGTGAGTGAGCCAGTGTAATTACAGGCACAAGGGACATAAAATCTTAGTTCCCAAGGTTGGTGGCGCATTGGCTATAAGCGATGGTTGACATTTCTTACAATGCCAATGTCTAAGGGCGTTTGGTAACCACTTACCATCAGGTGGCCCATATGCTCGTCCACCGTCCTATTCTATAAAAAAAAAAAAAAAAAAAAAAAATACCGTACTTTACTTCTAGGATAAGGCCGGACTTAGGGAAAGGCATCCAGGACAGCCTTCATAAGAAAGGGCCCCTCATAATAGATTTCTATAAATACCATTCCAATTTCCACGCATAAACAGCTTTAATATAGTAAATAATTAAATGCAAGATTAAATTATTTTCGATATCTGTATATTTGGTAGTAATACGTCAAATAATTAAAAAGTAGTAAATTGTCTATAGGAAAATCTTAATCTATTTGATTTGGACAAACGACTTTACTTGCTTTCTGAGGCATCGGAGTGTACACACTTCCAACTTACAGACGCCGGGCTGCTACTAAGAATAATCGACATACAAAACTTAATTAATTTAAGGGTCCGACATATGGTTCGAACCCAGGACCTCGTGATATACTGCCCAATATCTCAATTAGTATATAGTTAATTAGTAGGTAAATAAATCACACTTTATATTGTTAAAAGAATTTAATTTGTTCCGAAGTAAATGATTGAAAATACCCAGCTCTAAAAAGTTATTCCATTTATTTGAGAAATAAATTGGTCCTCAGACCACTAAATCCTGTAAATAAATCGGTGTTCAACATTTCACGTGTGAGTTACGCAGTTAGTATTTATAGAATAGCACTGCGGAGGAATTAACTTCCGTGATAATTTAAGGTTACTCTTCTATTGAATAAAAACTTTTTTTATATATAATTGATTGCCAGACGATCGAAGGGCCTGATGGTAAGTGATCACCATCAGCCATAGACATTGACTGTAAGACACATTTATCTTACATACATGATGTGCCAACCACTTTAGGAATTAGGGGCTAATGGTGTAAGGGTGCCTAGAAATGTAAAACTCATTCCCGCTCCTAGTACAAGCTGTACATACATAGTAGGTATATTTGTATTCCTTAGAACAGGCGGTATGTTTTACATACGATGTATTGTCCCTTGTGACTGTAGTTACACTGGCTCACTAACTTTTCTAACAAGAACAGAACACAACTAATTATTGCTATGTTTTGGTAGAATATTTGATGAATAACTGGTACCTACCTAGACGGGCTTGCCCATGGCTCTACCACTAATAAACGTGATGACTATATCAGTTTTACGTAAATATTATAATGTTTAGAATATGCCTAAGTGAAATAAAGTAGTCAATTGTCTATGGTAACATCTTAACGTCTTTGATTATATCAATTTAATTTGACAGCATACCAGAAAGCTGTGTGAGTAAGGTAACACCGAACGGATTACAGATAAAATATGACACAAGATAAAAATAAGATATAGTAAAAATATTAGTCTGCATTAATCTTATGTTTAAATACAGTCAAGTGTAGTTACGTATGTAATCGTGATACAATGAACTAAGTGAATTGAATCGATTCCCGAATGGAAAATTTTGCGAAACATAACCCTTATTTGAAGGGTGTGTTCACAGTCACACCAATGTAATGAACGTTATATTTAATTACTCTACGTAATGTATTGATTAAACCAACTGTAACATATTAAGTTACGTTAAACTGACATTTATTTACATATTTAATATTGTATTATATTATATCTGAATACAGTAACAGCCTGTTAATGTCCCACTGCTGGGCTAAGGCCTCCTCTCCATTTTGAGGAGAAGGCTTGGAGCTTATTCCACCACGCTGCTCCAATGCGGGTTGGTAGAATACACATGTGGCAGAATTTCAACGAAATTAGACACATGCAGGTTTCCTCACGATGTTTTCCTTCACCGTTAAGCACGAGATGAATTATAAACACAAATTAAGCACATGAAAATTCAGTGGTGCTTGCCCGGGTTTGAACCCACGATCATCGGTTAAGATTCACGCGTTCTTACCACTAGGCCATCTCGGTTGTTATATCTGAATGAAATATAATAATTGAACAGTTTGATGTAAGATTTGGAATGTTGTGAGTTGGATGTGTGACAAGAAAATTAAATGGCTTACAGAAATCTATTAGTAGAACTATTTAAATGCAATATAATATTTTTCTAATTTATTGTTTTTAATTATCTTTATATATGTTTTTTTTTTAATTAAAATGTATAATGTCAATGGCTTAAATGATTAAATTTAAAAAGAAATAAAAGTATATTTTTTTTAAAAAAATATTTTTATTTTCTCAAGAAAAATCATGAATGTAAATTATTATTGATTAGATAAATACATTATTTTAATTTTGAACGTTTAATTAAACTTATACATGTTTTAACCATACGATTTAATTTTGATAAATATATTTCTTTTCTCAAAAAACGTATACGTTAGCCATGGGCCTTCAAAAAAATTTGCTTAAAAACTAAACTGACATTTAATTTATATTTTTATTTACTACATAAACAATGTACTACTAATTGAAAAAAACTATTAAAAGAAAATTTATGTCTATTGGCAAAATTATTACGTACTTATGACATAATTTTTTTTTTGTTTGATGGACGAAATCAAAGTGTTTAAGATACAATTGATTCAGCCTTTGTGGACATAATTTTAAAAAGTTAATTATCTTATTATGTCATAATCACCTACCAAAAATGCGAACGTTAAACTCGAGCGGTGTAATCTAAATATTTTAAGAAAGACTTACACTGATTAGCTTCATTAACTATAAATTTGTATATTTTAAATTAATAATATAACTCCCTTTCACAATATACCCCATAGCAACAAAAGCCTAAAAGTGATCAAATATATTCGCACGTCCACCCCAAGAAGATGGCCGTGGCGCCGACGGATGCAGCCAAAGATGGCGCCCGCATGCGCATTACTCCGCTCGATACGTTCACCCTCTGGCAGTCATAAACCATTAATATCACTATACCCTTTAACCCATTGATTGTAATATAATATACATGCATTAACACTTCCACAAAAAGCAAGCACAACACTCAGGCACTGACACTCGTCGTCGATCGAAGACCAAGTATTCGCCGCTCCCTTAAAACAACAAGACCTGTGAACAGATAATAAAGGCACAACACAGAAAAAAATATATACGTTCATTTTTAGAATGTATCCCGTTGTTCCCTTGTGATGCAAATGCAACGAATCAGCCGGGTTGTCCCGACGCAGCAGTAGCATGTACGTACTGCTGTGACAGGACAATATGGCAGAGACGCGCGAGGCGGCGGCGGCGGGCGTCGAGCAGCGTGTGAGGCAGCGCGTGAGGCAGCGTGGCCGACCACCGCGCCCCGCTGCTTCGCGCACGCGCCAAAACCACCCCAACCCCTCCGACCGCTGACCGACCTCCCCTTCCACGCCCTCAATGAACGCCACCCTCAATCAACTATCGATTTTCCACTAGAAAAAAAAAATGTTTATTCATTATCTGTGCATTTTTTTTACAATTCGATCAAGCACTTTTACCTTCTATATCCGATTACGATTAAACAGAACCTTGTCTATGGTCAATGCCTGGGAATTAGGTTATAGGTCAGTGACCCCGCCGATGCTCTCCGCGCACGTATCACGGAGCGAACTGCAAAATATTCGTGCCGTTGTCATGAGTTTTCGTTGAGTGGATCCCGCTGGAGCGTATTCCATTACATTTGAAGTGTAATTCACACTACAATCCGGTTGCAAAGGTTACTGATTCTCTCCACTTTACTACTCAAAAAATTTCACAAAAAACTCGTTTCACTTAAACGCTTACAGGGCGCCATTCAAAAGGTTAAATTAAAAACGTAATCGTAAATGAGAGTGCTATTAAATTCTTTAGCAAAACAATTTTGCGGCAAGTTTTCACTAAATAGACCATTTTAACAGTTACATGGCAACAAAGACGCGGAAATACGGAACAATTAATTTTACGTACCGCTTTACCTACAAAGCTTTTGATAGTATTCGTGTCGGGTTTTAATAAAAGAAGTATATTACACACATCTACTTAATTGATGTACGCTTAGGTATTATTGCTTCGTCGAAATATTCATGTTACTAAAAAGTTTCTATATCGAAAATATATAAGAATTAAAAACTTGGGACAAAATTAAAACGACACATTACATTAATTAGGATTATTTGTATATGTTAATATAAACATTAAGCCAAATTTTCATTCAATATCAGACACAACTGAATTTATTTAACTAAGTTCGATCTATTACTTAGATATTTATCGCTTGTATTTTTAAATATCAAATGAACAATAGGTTGTATTAGGGCAATTTCTATATTCATAAAACTATTGGTTTTGCTTGCGGATAGTAAAATTGACAAATTCACTTTTTTTTTTTTAAATTAAAATTCTTTTGTCTGTTCTCTTCAAACTTATGCACTACTATTCGTAATAGATTTCTGATCGGTAAGTGTGTTTATCAAAATACAATCTATAATCAAAACAAATTGTTTATTACAAAAATTAATTTACAAAATTTGTTTGAATAAACAACGAACAAGTGATGACAAATTAACAAAAAAATATTGATCTAAAAAACAAGATGGACGCCTGATAAATCTGTACGACATTAAATGTATCTGTTGACCATTTGATTTCATTGAATGACATTTTGACAATTACTGACGTAATTGCTACACTTTCTCGTTTCTACCGTTTTCAACTGCTACCGAATTATCAGATTCGTTCTACGTCTAATAATTTTTGCAACTAACTATTTTTAAAATACTAGCCATTGAATACATTTCTTTTTGTTTAATGTTAAATATGAACAACAATTAATTTATCTTGTACCAATTGAATGTATTTAAATATATAAAAGCTTTGCGTTTTTTTACAACATAATTGTCAACAAATTGAAACTGTAAGACGGATAGCGAATTTAGGATTTATAATATGGTATCATTTATTTTTATAAAAAAAAAAATGTTAACCCATAGTATTATTTTCAACGATATTAAATTACCAAAGTTTCAATTAATAAAATAAGTAAATATTTGCTAAAGGAAAAAGTCTGAAATTAAGAACGAAACTAACTTAAGTATTTTTCAAGATTATATATTTAAACTGTGGGAAGAATCGTGGAAATGAAAGATCCCCACATTACTTTCTGAAAAGATAAATTGCCCGAGTCAGCACTGATTTATAGTCGGGGAGGAATTCTTAAAGGAAATATCTTTACCGCGCGGACATCTATCAAGCAAGTTTGTGGCAGGCGATTAGCGGACCTTAGTATTTCTTGCTTTTACAAATTTATATAAAAAAATTCTTAATATCAAGTAGCAGGTGCAGTTTTATTAGCATTTTTTTTAGAAATCCCTGTAAATTAAATAAATAAAAAATTAAAAACCCAACTTCGATATTACATACTACTTTAATAATACCTTTTGTCAAGCCACATATTGTGTTCCCTGTAAAGAGTTTTCAACGAAAATAAAGTCTAATATTTCAAGACAACCGCACGTATGTACTAGGAGCTCATAGCGACAAGAGAATTCTTTTACACCCTGTGTAAAAGCGAGAGAGCGTTAAGAACAAGGAGGGGTTCACTTTGTGGATAAAGAGGTCATACGTTTCTTACGTGAAAACCTCCACGTTTGAAAGAGATAGAAACAGCCCCGTCCACCCGGTGAAGATGAAATGCGCAACGGAGGAGGGTAATTTCAGTGGAGCAGCTGGACTACACCGGAATAAGTTTATTTTCAATATAATAATGACGCTTCCCGCCGGCGCTGTATTTCCATTACATGAGCTTTTGAATGGGAGATTATTTTCTCCTTGCCTGGCTAATGATATACTATCTCAAACTAATATTCTTATAAATAGTAAAACAAATATATATTTTGTTTTATAAATCATTTTAAAGTTATGTTCAAACTAAAATAGACGCAAATATATTTTTAGAACAAAGGTACACATCCAAACTTTATACTTGTTTGAATAAAGTATTGAGAGCATACTTTTGAATCGTTAAAAAATATGTGAAACATTTTCATATTTCAAAAGCTAAATAAATATCAGTTCACTTCATGCATAAATTGTTGTACACTATCACTCTCAAAGAGATAATGAAATACGATATATTTATTTAAATTTAAAGTAAAAATAATAAATTCTAATTGTTTAAATTTAACGTAAGAAAGTTACGTTCTATTGTCTAATTATCTGTCAATGACACTTGACAATTTAACAAGACCGCGACGCAACACAGCACAACATTCATTTGAATAACAACGAAAAAGTTTTGATTTAGTTTCAATTTTATTTTCAAATGTTCGCGTTTATCGATATGTAAATAATACTTATTTTATAACCATTTATAAATAAAATAAAAACCAACTGAAAGTTAATTTTATTTTTTTTTAATACTGGCTAATAAAAAAGTTAAATTTTACTGGTTTCTTTGTTTTTTACTTTTTTAAGAAAGCGTTTCCCGCGATTTACAAATCTGCGACGCTTAGTCGTCCGTGACGTTACGTAAATTTTATAGTTTAGTTAGTTTGTGAGTTGTGTTAGTAAGATGATGGTGTATTCCAGCGGTGCGTTGGGCGGGCTGGAGGTAGTAGACGGAGGTCTGGTTGGCGGCGAGCTGGCGGCGCACGTGCTAAGCGCGCAGGCGGCCGCCCACGCCGCCGCAACAGCCGCACACCAACAGCAACAACAACAAATTGCTGTTCAACAAATCAGTAAGTTAAACAAAACCCATTTATCCTCTTATAGTTATGACGCAGTATACTTTCTTATATTTAAAACAATTAGAAACTTTTGTTTGTGATTGTTTTCAACTAAATTGTATAAAATATTTGTTTATACTTTGATCAAATACAAACAATGAAAAGAACATTATAAACATTTATCATTATAATTCTTTACTGTTTTTGAAACTCATAATTGTAAGAAAATTTTTATTTTATGAATCAATGATAAATGATTTTCATCTTAACAAATTATTGAACATATTTGTTAAAAAGGACTTGTATTTTTTTAACTATCAATTGTTTAATGTTTCTTTCTACATTTTTATTACTATCACATTCATTCCTACAATAGTAGAAGTCTCTTTATGTATCACTAATGATTATAAGTTAAGGAACCACACAGGCTTTTAATTATATTTATTTTATTATTATGTGGGTCCCATATTATTATTTTTTAATTTCAAATAGGTAGGAGGATTGGAAAAGCAAATGGGTCATCTGATGGTAAGTGGTCATCCTTGGAAACTAACATGTTATGGCCCTTAATCCTGTAGTTACACTGGCTCACTCACCTTTCAAACTGAAACACCATAATACTGAGTATTGCTTATTGACTGTAGTATATATGATGTGTGGGTGGTACTTACCCAGATGGATTGATTCAAAGCCCTGCACCAAGTTGAATATTCTATGTTAATGACAAGAAATATGAAATATAAATATCCACCAGTTCCTGAAAAGGCCATATTGAATTAATTTATCAAGAAATGTTTATAGTAAGGCTAAATAATGTTATAATTAGATATTTTCTTAAGCTTAATGTATGAAGCTTAATATAAAACATATTTTATTATATAAGTATTGCATAATTACTTTTTTGTTTAGCGTAATGTGATAACTACTAATTTACTCAATGTCTAATTTAGATACTTCTTATATTATAAATAAGACTATATATAATAAATTGAGGAGAAGCTCCAAAGTTTCGCCTCAAAAAGAGAGAGGAGGCCTTAGCCCAGCAATGGGACATTCACAGGCTGTTACTGTACTGTATAATTAATTTAATATTTCGCTCTTACAAATACCTTCTGCTAAAAGCATTATTAGAAAGAGGGTGGTACCCACCCACCTTCTAATAATGCTTTAGCCAGATAGATACATTTTTTATTGCTGACTGGTTTTTAGGTTAAATAAAAAAATAAGTAAAGCAACTGCCTGTTAATGTTCCCCACCATGCTTACCCTGCGTGGGTCACGTATACAGACGTGGCAAATCTTCATCCAACACATGTAGGTTACTTCAGTTTTTATTCACCGCCAAGCATGAAATAAATGATAAACACAATGTGTGTGGATTGAGTAAGATTTATTACAGGCACAAGGGACTTAACATATTAGTTACCATGAATGTACATTTAAGAAAAATTTTTTTTATATATCTAGCATTAGATATCTGCCTGCTCTCCTGTTTCATGATCATATTGTATATTCATATATCTTTTTTTGTTAATTACATTAACCTAATTATTTACTCAAAAGTCCCACCGTTAGGCTAAGGCTACTTTATCGTCTCCATTTGAAAGTTTTGGTATTTGTTCCACCAAGCTGTTTCGATGTTCATTGCTGATTGACTGACACTGATATATGCAGGTTTCCTCACAATGTTGTTGTTTAGTGCCAGCTACATAAATAGAAATTAAGCTCATGAAAACTAAACTTGCCTTTCACGGCGTAGGTTGTGGGTTCGATTCCCATCCAGGACAGACATTTCTGTGCATGTACATGTCTGTTTTTCCTGAGTGTGGGTGTAATTATCTATATAAGTATTATTTACAAAAGAAAAGTAGTATATGTAGTATATCAGATGGCCGTGTGTGAATAATGTCCCAGGATATTATTATAAATTATTACTATTTTCTAGAAGATTAAATTAGTCATTTAATTTGGTGAATTAATACAAGATTAAACTAAACAAAAGAGATATACATTTGAATTTCAATTAATAGCAATATCTTCACCCCTCACAGAGACTTCACCGTCATCGGGTCGTTCAACACCAGTGGCTACCACAGCAGGAACCACGTCACCGTCACCGAGTAAGCTGTTCGTCGGCGGTCTCAGCTGGCAGACCAGCTCCGAGAAGCTCAGGGAATACTTTGCTATGTTTGGCCCAGTCACCGATGTGCTTATCATGAAGGATCCGGTCACACAGGTAAGGGTTATAGGTGAAATTATTTATTAATTATTTACTGATATTATACGTAATATAAAATTAAGATGTATAATTGTATATGTTAAGTATTATTAAGTTAGGGTCAGTGGATTTTATATCTAGTCAAGTCGAATTTGAGGGCAATTTTTAAGTAACTTTTGGATGAGTTTCTTCTGATGATTTAAAGATTACTATGACGTGTAGTACGCCGCACGTGATCTCATCTGTATGTTTGTTTGTCTATTTATTTTGATATATCTACTGTTAACGATATTTTTTATATATATTTTTTTTTATCAGACAATCTTATTTCATTTTAATAATACTTGATTTATTCTTATTTATAAGCAACGAAATGTTTAAATTTGTACAATTATGTAAAATGAAATTTAAATTTAAATCATATTTATTTTAATATTTGATAACTCGATACATTTTTTTAGGGGAAGGTTATTTTACTGTAGGGTTTTTTTTCTTTTTGCGAGAAATATATAAATCGTATTTTATAAATTTTTTTTTATATTTTATATAAGGTAGTAAAGCTTTGAGTATTTTTTAATAAATGTACATACATTAGTCAAATTAATATATATATTTTTTTATAAAACTTTTAGAAATTTAGATTTTGTAGTTACTAAAAGTAAGTGCGGCTAAATCAAGGAGTTATTTAATATATCAATAAAATTTACAAGTGTATTATAAAAAAAAAAGAAAATGAACACGATAGAGATGTAATAACATTTTATAAAAAAAAAACTATAACAATGATGGCAAGATGAAGCCGAGATGACCTAGTGGTTAGAACGCGTGAATCTTAACCGATGATCGTGGGTTCAAACCCGGGCAAGCACCACTGAATTTTCATGTGCTTAATCTATGATTATAATTCATCTCGTGCTTTACGTTGAAGGAAAACATAGTAAGGAAACCTGCATGTGTCCTACCAACCCGCATTGGAGCAGCGTGGTGGAATAAGCTCCAAACCTTCTCCTAAAAAGGGAGAGGATACCTTAGCTCAGCAGTGGGACATTATCAGGCTGTTACTGTTACTGGTGACAAAAGGGACTTGGTGGCACCATTGTATAACTTGTATTATATACTCATCATCACCGAAATGTCGCAGGTTCAGCTTGAGCGATTCAATGTAACTTGTATCAAAAATGCTTTATTGTAAAGCTTACTTGAAAAAAAAATATTTGATTTGTTTAAAATTTGTCTATAAACAGCAGATGTTAAACAAAAGCTTGACTGCGTAGAGTCTATGTAAAGGCCCGCAACGCACCTTTAAGCCCTCGGGTGTTGCAGGTTTTGGCCTCCTGCTCGTTTGCATAAAACATAAAAAAAAGTCGGCATAGATATATTTATAACCAGCGTTGATAGACGTTGGTACTGTAAGAAATATTAACCATCTCTTAAAATGTCCATGTGCCACCTACCTTGGAAACTAAGATGGTATGTCCCTTGTGTCCGTAGTTATACTCTTTAATTAGTACATACTTACTAATATTAATTATTAAATACAATTTACTTTGATGAAAAATATAATGGAGGACTTAAATCAGGGCAACTCCTTGCAAGCCACAATGTAATAATTCATTGCAAAAAATGGGTGTATATAATAAAAGTACTCTAAGCTTTAACCTTAATAATTTTATTAAAAAAATTAAAATTAAGTACATCAACCACAGATAATAATATAATTTCTCAGACAGCATAGACTATGAAGCGGAACTAAAGATGGTCAGTGTTTCAGCGCCTGTCATGGCGGTTAGGTGATTAGACATAGGACGGATTGGTTTTTTGTACCATAAACAAAATGTTTTTTTTTACAAAGACAGAGATTGCTTTGATACCCGACTCTAGAGAATGTTTATTATATTTTATCAAAATATAAGCAATATAAGTCTCTTTGGTAAACTCCAAATGATTTCAAACGAAAATCGTTCCTTACTGTTAACTAAGTTGGGAAAAAAAACGTAGCTTTTTGAATGAAGTTAGTATGTTTGTATATTACATTATCACATCTTAACTACTTAAGTGATCGTCACGAACGTTTCGTACACGTTCAAGGCTACAGAACAAAATTAAGGGTACCTATCGCGTGTTGGTACCCTACCCCTTACACGATGGGGATGTTGTGAGTCGAAACTGTAATTTTATGAAATGTCTTTAATAAAATAATAAACAATATTTAGGCTATGATGAATAATAAAATTGTTTATATTAAGTAATTTAAAAAGGTAAATTAAATGAAGGTGAACACGGCCCTGAGAAGATTGTATTTTCGTGAGATATTAGACGTGTATTTTATCTTTTTTAATAAGATTTTTGTTTTTTTTTTTTTTTTTTTTTAATCAAGAAATATGAAATAATCGTTTTTAATATTCTTTCTATTTGAAGTTTCGAAGGATGAAATGTGACCTTGCCTACTTGTATATATAATACTATTAAAGGTAAAATATAAATTATATGCGAGCAATATTATGTATGTAAAATATAAAAATGATTTTTGTTTATGGTACCGTAGACGAGTAAACTAGTTGGGCTATGGTTGAGATGAAGTATTTAGGTACACTAAAAACATATTTAAATATGATAAAAGCATGCTAGACTCACTAACATTATAGAAATTGTTAGGCATAGACTAAAAACTTTCCGACTCTTGGCCTCTTATGTTTCTAATATTTGAAAACTGCGTAGAATCCCGTCTCGGAGGTTGGTGTTGCCATGTGAGATACAATCAATTGTCGATAATAATATGTCATCCACATTAAAATTGTAGAAATCGATCGATTTTTGACTTTATTAAATATTATGTTGTATTTCATTTTAAAATACATACTCTTTATTTGTTCACAATAAATTTTGTATTAAACATTGAATCGAAATTTATTTGGTTTTGATTTTATTTAATTAATAAATTTGCATGCAGCAACACTAACTATGTATAATTTTATAATAATAAATAAAAGTACATCACTCATTAGATATATAGCTAATTGCCGGTTGTATCTTATGAAACAGTTTAGATAATAAAAAAAAAAGTAATTTTAGTATAGCAACACTCGGGTTAACATTGACATACTTCTAAATTAGTAGAAATCTCACGAGGATGATTGCTCGGTAGGATTTTTTAGAAAAATTTTGCTAGCATAGAACTTGAGTATATATATAAATATATATATATAATATATATATTTATCACGAATTTGGGTTGTCATACGAAAAAAATTACCATAATGTATGGTAGAGTTATTTTTGTGAATTTTATAAAGTGATTGTAAATCCTGTAATAGTTTTGATAACGTATTTCATATTATATACACGACCACTAGTAAGAATAGATGATTAATTTAAAAAAAAAAAACACGCATGAACGTAATTTTTTTACCCGTATATACATTATCCCTGAATTTGAGTCAGAATTAACAAGTAATGTAGGTTTAGTAGGTATCTGTTAATATTTAGAACCTTTTAACAGTATATTTTTGAGTTTCCCTCGTTGTTGATGTCATATAAAAGTATTTTAATGTTGTAAGTTTTTTTTTTTTTTTTCGTTTTACGATGTTCACCGTTTCGGTAAATCTCCTAACGGATTGTATATCCGCTGGATTGGAATATTTTTATATGACATTGACAACTATCGTCGATAAATGAATGTAGTACATAATATTGAGCTCACGCCGCGCGCAGCGCTCGCGCGGCTTTGGCTTCATCACGTTTCAGGAGGCCTCTTCCGTCGACAAGGTCCTCGCCGTGCCGGTCCATACACTGGACGGCAAGCGCATCGACCCGAAGCACGCCACTCCCAAATCGGCCCCCAAGCCCGCAAAAACCAAAAAGATATTCGTCGGGGGCGTCGGGCAGGACACCTCCGCCGACGAGGTCCGCGCCTACTTCTCGCAGTTCGGTCTCGTCGAGGACGCCGTCATGCTGATGGACCAGCAGACGAAGCGCCACCGCGGCTTCGGCTTCGTGACGTTCCACTCGGAGGAGGCCGTCGAGCGCGTGTGCGACATCCACTTTCACACGATCAAGAACAAGAAGGTGGAGTGCAAGCGCGCGCAGCCCAAGGAGGCCGTGGCGGCCGCGCCGCTGGCGCTGGGCAAGCGGCTCGTGCTGCGGCCCGGGCGCGGCCTGGTGTACGCGGGCGGCGTGGGCGGCGTGGGCGGCGTGCCGGCCGCGCACGCCTACCGCTACGCGCCCTACGCGCTGCCCGCCGCCTCGTCGCTCGTGGCGCCGCCCGCGCCCGCGCCCGCGCCCGCGCTGCCGCAGTTCGGCGCCGCCTACTCGCTGGCCGGCGTCGACATGTCCTCGTTCCAGGGCGTCGACTGGAGCGCCATGTACGGCGTGCCCATGTACATTTAAGCGAGCCGCGGCCCTTTCGTTTTCCGAACAGTTCCTACGCTTCATTTCGGATTTGGCGTCGTCTTGCCGCGTCGCGCGGTCCGCGTCCGGTCTCGCGCGCCCGGCCCGCGGTCGCGTCCGGCCCGGGACGGCCGCGCTCGGCCCGGCGCGACCCGAAGCGAAGAATACGCATTTTTTTAAAGTTAAATATAAGGCGAAGATCTCAGATAATTTAGTTTGAAATTTGAGAAAGAAGAAAACTGATTTTTTTCTTATTATATTTTGTCTTGGATTTTGTAATAGTTTGTAGCATAGGTAGTGCACGATCGTTGGCAATATGATGAATAATAATTATTTATACTTTGTGAGGAGTGTACGCGATGAATCTCATGACAGCTATCTTGTATCCTCTCGGAGCCGCACTCGGCGCGTCCGGCGCGTCCGGCGCGTCCGGCGCCGTGTGACGTGCGTCTCGTTCGGTGGCGACATCTTCCCTCGTACGTAAAACTCGAATCAGTATTAGATTTTCGTGCCATTTATGAGAATTGTGCCAAAATGACGTACCGATTGTCGGGCCGCGTCTAATCCGTCGGCGGTTTACGATTATCCTGTGATTTATTCGAATCGGTGACATTTTTCGGCTAAATTATTCAAAAGACATTACCCGAACGTCGCAAAGACGTCGCTGACGTCACGCTAATGTCGGTGTGTCCGTCTGTCACACGCACGTCACGCGGCGCCAGCGGCAGCTCACTCATACATATCTAACTCGTAAAGCAATCATTACATGGCATTGTATGTATGTATGTTTTAAGTAGTTATTATACCCTTGATTGCAGTGGATTTTGATGTGTGCTCTGTTTATTTTCATTCTTCTTTCGAACATTGCGTTGTATGTCATATTTTCTTAGACATAATATATGACAAGATTCAGATTAAGCTATATAGATGTTCTCTCAATGCAAGTGTTGATGTTTTTTCTCTCAATTTATTTTTAAAACATATATATCGCGAAGGGATCACTTATGGTGTCGTTTTTAAAATTTCTCATCGCCCTGATATATTGTCAGTATCTTCTAACTATTTTTGCTGCGATATCCAATTATGTAAGTTATTTAAACGGTTAATCTAGAGAGAAAGATAATGCGGACATAGATTTCATCACTGTATATTATTTACATTAAAATAGAATCGAAAAACAAAGCCTAAAACTGAGAGGCTTCACACAATGGGTATATATCAAAACCACTGCAATTTGCGGATAAGCCAACTCATGTCTGTCAAGTTCAAGCAACATTAGATCTTATGTCAAAGTTGTGATGGAGGTAATAGTTTGTCTTGATAGATAAACCATGAAATGCACGTTTTGGGCGTGTATTAGAACACTTTGAATTCATTTTCATTCGTTCCGTAGCAATACACTTAACGATTGTCTAGTAAAACAAATTTATGGAAAATATTTATGTGGATGAAAAATCGATTTTTATGAGTATATATTTTTTTTTATTAAAGCTCCGTATCGAGTAATTGCCGAAATGAAAATGGTTATGCGAAAGCAAAATTAAAAATGCTATATCTGGCAGCTGTAACGCGTAAAACGTTCATTTCGATGGTTCCACGGCGCCGTTTATGGGTGATTTTTAGTGAGTACGTTAATTAATTAGTTTAGCAGTTATAAGGGAATGCGAACTAACACCAAGAGTGTACCGTGACAATAAGCTAAGTATTAAGCCGCTGTAGTGGCCGCTTGTCTATGCCTGGATATTAATTAAATTTAAAAAAAAAAAAACATTCTTTTGTATCTATGTGGTTCACTTAATTGTTATTATCTGAAAAGTTTGCCCAACGTCGGGTGCCACTTTTATAAATGCTCTATACAGCCTGTGAATAAAGGCTTTCGGTATTACTAGGTAGGTATATTCTCTTTTGTTTGAAAGTAGGTGCAGGAAAAGTGACCTAGATTGTCGTTGCAGCGGCATTGATGTGCTTTTATCCTAATACGCCGTACTTTGCCACGCGAAGAAAATGTTTTTCTTTGACTATTTAAAAAATGTCCCACATTGGGCGCCAAATCTTTCTATTATTAATTTTTTTAACGATGTATGCTCAGTGAGTATATTGACTCACATATCCCAGTGATTTCGTTTTAAATTTTTTAAACGAAGCCTTTTTTTTATTATTTATTAATTCAGACGTGCAAAAATCTGACTGTTTGTTTACAGTATGCGAAACTTTTTCATTATAACGATTCACGTTAACAAAGTACTTAATCTGTAATAACTGTAGGTTAGGAATTTATAAAGCAATACTCGAATCTTAAACACTGTGATTAGAAAAAGTATTATATTAATTATTATATTGAAAAGACGATTGATGGTTGTGTTCGTGCAATTCCTAGTTTTAAGACTAAATTTTCGGGACGTGGTCCCCGCAGTATTGTATGCACTCTCGAGTACTTAAAAGGTGAACGAAATTGATAATGGTCATGTCTATATCTCGTACCTATCAAGGGATATGAAATTAGCAGATAATAATTGAAGCAATAATAATCATAGTTTTTTTTTATCTAGACATTATTTAAACATACACAATACAAGTATATTCAAGTACGAACTATAGACAGGATAATCGTCAACTGAACTTAGTGACATGTACTTGCCAATGCCAGGCAAAGACAAGCGGCGGAGTAGAGCTATGCATGCGGTAGCTTAGTCGACCACATTCCCTCGCCGGTCGACTCACTTATAGAAATTTTGGCTTGTAGAGTGTTTATTTAGAAGATTTTAGTATTTTTTTTATTATTATATCGACTTATTTGATTTTTTTTTTATTTCAATGAAGGCAACGACTTTTTATTTTATAAGGTTGAAAAACAAGGATCGCCTGTGATTATTTTATTGCTTCAAGAGGAAGAATCTCAATTTGTTTTAATTTGTTTATTTTTCGTTTTAAGTTAAACGTTCTATAAGCCAAAATTTTTCGAATGCTATTTCACATGTATACACATCCCTTATTATTATAGCAGTATTCTTTATATTATAAGTAGGTTAGAACCTTCTGAGATTGCTTGCGATTGCTGCGTTTTGAGTGTTTATAAATATTATCTATCCAAAGTTTTAACGATTCATTTTTAATATTGACAATCGTATATGTTTTTTTTATGATTTGGTTTCATAATGACACTTGAAGACGCGGTAACCGCTTCGCCCATTGATAACACCTTTTGTATATTAGCATTTTTTTCCCTGAAAATTTCAGTATTAGATGGTTGATATAATATTATTGTGATGTCTTATATTTCATTAGTAACCCCTCCGCGGGCGGCCGCTCGATATCTTGCCAAAGTATTGATAGCAGCGGACCCGTCTCTAGAAATATGTACTTAATTTTTTATATCCATATGTATATTCAACGAAATTTCGACAACTGAACAGTTGTTGGCATTTCATACGCTAACAAATATTTATATTTTTTTCTTTTTTTAAAACACTTGTATTAGTTTGGTAACAGAGCCGGTGAGTGAGATGAGAGTGTCGCTCGCTGGCTTTTAGAAGTAGTTTTGTATTTAGTGGTCTTAGTGTTTTGCCCGTACATAACTTGTATGTAATGGAGCACCTAGATACCCAATGTGTCATTACATGAATAATATTAGAAAATGTGTGTTTTATTTCATAGAACCGTGGGAAGGTTTGTGCTGGGTTACTATTTCACGGAATCCATAGTTTAGTTTGCACGTTGAGTTTACCTTGTGTTTACGTAGAGTTAATTTTTAATAAAACGATGTCCCAATTCGGGCGCCAAAACTTCAAATGGAGTGGGGGAGTATCCGCGGGTCATCGCGATGGTAAGTCGGCTTAGACAGAACTCATCGAGGCATGTGAACTCATCGAATAGTCGTAGAAAAGCGTCTTTGTGACTAACAAATCTCAATTTCCGATCTCCTAAGGCATGGTTGGCATGGTATATTCATACGTAAACGCAAACAAATATCTTCCAAATTCACTGTCAATTCTTTCAACGGGCGTTTGCCACACGTTGGTTGTGAAACGTGCTATTACGGTATTTTTCTTAAAGCCAAATTGTATATTGGATTTGAGAGAAATATTAGGACCTAGACACGTAGTGTAGACCTTTATAGTGACGCTTCGCTTAATAACTACAGTCTTCCTGATTTGCCAAAAATAGGCCAAAGTTTGCATTTTTGCTCAAATTAACAATTTTCGATGTTTAAAATGATCGCAGCCTTGAAGCGTTGAATCAGAAACGTTGTATAGATATTGTGATAAAGCCGTTTAGCGGAACAGAATGGCCGTTGGCTGCGATGGAACCCTGGCAGGAAGATCTAAAGTAGATTGTTTTGCCAAGAAAAGCCCGCATACGCCAGAATAGTATAAGGATAAGACAATAAAAAAGGGAGACGTTGCCAACTACGACGCTATAATCTAATTTATTGCCGTAGACGAAAATTACATTCCTGTCTAGTCATTTTAAATAGGTTTTCTTTTATAATTCGAACGTTGTTGGTTATTGGAAAGTTATCCACTAAAAGTCTAATCTTGCTCAACTTATCTTGCCTAGTTGTAGTTCGTTCTGTATTTTATCTACGAAAGCTTCGCAGTAGTCATGTGCCATACACCATACATGCCATAGCACAGCAACGGTGACATTACGATAGTGATGTACCACATTGCTTCACGCGATTCCAGGTTTACTGGACCAATGTAAACAGAAGTAAAAATATATTCTTAATTATTAATAAGGTTATAATATATACATGGATTAATATACAACTTTTGGATTGGTATAATATAAAGTATGTTATGAAAAAAAAAAATTATGTTGTGTGTTTTAAATGTACGGCAGATGCTAGAGTAGTGATGTAGTGTAGTGATTTTGAAAATTTACATATATAATATTAAACATAAGTAACTAATCGAAAGCAATAACATTATTATTATATTAATACAGCACGCGCGCGCTGCGGCTATACGACACGTGTATGATAAAATACTTAATTAAAAAAAAAAAACAATTGCACCTCTTTCGAACGCTCAATTCAACATGGCGGACACGGCAGCGCGCGCTATACATGTTAGATTATTATTATACACACATGCATACAAAATATTACAATATTTTTGTATAATAGGATTGGTGTAATCAGTAGCGAGTTGGTATTTGTATTTTAAAGTTAATAATCGTGATAATTATTCGAACACTTGTTGATAAGTGGAATATGTGATTTAAATATGTTTAAAACGTAGAGCGTGGGATACGCCGCTTGAGGCGTGCGGTCATGTTCTTTTAATAAGACGTGCGCGCACTGTGGTAATACCGATTGAAAACCCCAATATAAACACCCTTGAATGGGTTTTCTATTTTTTAAGCATATATCGTTACCTACAATGCGCGTTAAATCTCAAACATGGCGGCACATATAGACTTCAAATTGTGTTTCACATCGCGAAACGATACGACGCGAATATTTTAAAAAAAGTTTTTAGATTTTTGCGATGGAAATTGGCTTAAAAAGTTCTTAATAACTTAAGTACACGTGTTCTAAAGGCTAAAGTTAGTATCATAATGTGGTATCGAGATGGCGTTGTCGTGGTTTATCGCGATAATCACACTACGTATATGTATATAACATCGCAATTATCGTGAAACTTGTATTTGTACCCTAAATAGAGGCTGTATTTACATTCCTTTATGTATATTATTATTATTATTATTTGGTTGATTGCATTTTATGGTAGTACCTACTTAAAACAATAGTTTACCATAGACAACGTAGATATGGGCTGTTTTTTTATATCCACAAAATGCTAATAGGCAAACATTGTGCAATATATAATCAATTTTTTTAATTGTATAATCTGATAAGGATGCCCGTAGCTTGGGATGAGTTGGGGTCTGTAGATGAAAGTAGAGTTTTCGTTTTTTTTTATATACATCAGAATTATTTCCGGGCATAGACAATTTTATTTTCTTAGGCATATTTTCATGCGAAAGCACGTAAGTGAAACTTACACAATTGGTAATATGGTACAAGAAAACTAAATTATTCGTAATTGAAAATTAATAATCATATATTACTGAAACTCTAACAGTGTTTATTACAGTTATATGTACTAAAATGAGACTGTCTATGCGCTTGAAAACACATTTAAAATTAGCTTCGTTTGCCGAGTAATTAAGTTAACTGAATGTTATGTAACAGATATCAGATACAATCCATATATGTAGATCTGTATGTATTTCGGTACTGCGTCTTTTTTGTCTGGAAAGCAGCGTTTGAAAAGACGTCGCTATCAAAAAAGACGTAATAGTCTATAGATATCCGGGCCGTCTAGAGGCCCTAGCTAGACGCAGTAGAATGCGTTAGCGCCGGCCGCGCGCCTCCTTCAACGCCTTTAAATATCTATGGTTCATCTTCACTTAGTCGAATATTAGAAATAAATGGTAAAAAACACAGCTGATCTTTCATTTATCGCTTTATCGTACCCTACATTTCGATTAGTTATCAAATATTTTTACGATTCGATGTAGATTAGACCGAGCTTCAGGTCCCATGTTGGGCGCCAGTTTTTTTATTTAATTATTTATTTAGTTAGACCTAATAAACCCCAGTTTTGGTAGACATTAGTATATCAATGGATAGTTTGGATATTTCTACCCTTGGATATAGATGCATGAAACGAAGTTAACCGAAGCAATTATAGCGGTGAAGTGTGCATGAGTCGGGTGTCTCCGAAATCAAGAAAGCGCGGCATCTGGAAGACTCGAAGAATCCATAACAGTGTTTTTAGTGTGGGACAATACTGACTTGATCTTTTACATTACACAAACAATTGAATCTTCAAAATATTCATTTTCACGATTCACAAATTTTCTTAGATATGGCGCATTTTTCTGTTCAATACGATTATATATAGACAGCTATTACTCGAGTAAGTTCATCGTAATGTTTTATATTGCTTAAATAAAAGCTTATCACATAGGCAAGCTCCCTGTGATCAACAATCAAGGTGTATATTACAAAAGATCAGTATTGTCTTCCATATACTACTGCTGTTATTTGCTTAGATTTTATTTTTAGTATCCTTTCTAGTAAAGTGCATCCCAGTATATAGCAATGTAGATATATAGACGAAAGTTGGTTTTGGGTGCTGGGTTTTTAAAATCTAAAAAAAAAAAACGTAGTGAATGGTTTAGACAAGTTTTTAATTTATAACATAATATAAAATGTGATGATGTATACAAAGTAATTTGAGATGCTTATGAAGAATTTATTTTTCAAATCTCGTAGACGAAATTAGCGTAGTTTAGATTGAAATAAAAGGCATATCACCCACGTAAACCTTTAAGACACAATCGCATTGTGCCTTAATTTTAGGTTCTCATTTATTATATATTTGTTTCGATAAAAATGCTAGCATCGTTTTAGAGCGTAGTATACGGACCAATATTAGTTTGGAAAGAAGACAATATTTTTTGTACGTTTTTTATTTAACCCGTTATATCTTGGTACGGTATCGAAGTCTAAGAAACGAATTAGTTCACATCGATAGCGTTAGTTAATTAACAAGTAAACGGAAATTATATAGATCTTCTGTAGAAGTACAAACTATGGAATAAGTGTTTTTTGTAAACTTTGTAACGTCTCATGTCTTCCTTGACAAATGATAGACTGATATTTTAGTCTCGTCTTAATGATTTTATTTTAATCAAAATCCCGATTCGCTGGGATGCACTAGATTTCGTTTACCAGAACCTGTAAGGGCACTTGTTTAGGTCATATTTTGTTTCATTGTCTATGGACCATTTTAAATATTAAAAAAAAAAACAAATTTTGGTCTGAAAAAGTGCTTCTTCATTAAAGAGATTTATAGTATGTTTTTCCGACGTAGCATAAAATGTGTTCAGTAGAAATATACCCTGTTGAACATTGATTATAAAGCAGTGCCTCGGTGTGTGACAATACCTTTAAAATCACACTAATTTTCAAATGCATTTATATATCTATACCCAGTACTATTTCCATTATAGGAATTTTGGATTTAATTGTTTCATTTATGTAATAAAATAATGTGTGAAGTAAATTTAATTTTAAACGCTTGTTAAATAGTCTAGTCAAGAAATTATTGTTATTTGAAATTTGTTTGGTAAATTTAGTTTAGTTGGTAATTAATTTACTCTTTGCGCGATTCCTTTTTTTTCAATGAACATATATATTTTCAATGGATTCGCGTAAATATAAGAACGTTTTAGTTAGATTTGAATGTAAATAATAATAGTAATAAGATGTTATTCAAATTATTGTGTGTATTTTAATGTACCTTCGTAGGGTTTAGATTTAATCTTTCTCTTATTTCGTCGTGAAAATTTGATAATAGTGGTTCTATAAGTAGATTCTTCAACAAATACTAAAACGTTTGTTAGTGAACTTGACCTAATTATAACGAAGTGATTTTTACTTGAAAGTTACTTTCAACGAACTTATATATTATCTGTGGAATTAATTATAAAAAATATAGATAATAAATAATCGAATATTACTGTGTACATTTAACACAACGTTGTTTGAAGGATTTGTTCACTAACAAGCGCCATGTTGGTAACTGAATTGAAATTACAAAAGTGCTCTACGAATTTGTATAACATAAGCTCATAATAACCGAAATTATCGTATTTACATCTTAGCAGTAGTTTGAATTTGTAATTCATAATTTACCTGGAATGTATAGATTTTTTACGACATTAAAAAAAAACATTTTATTATATGGCAACACAGTTCTATACATTTTTTCTATATAAGATTATATAGTTATTTATCACCAATTAATCTTCGTGTTAGTTTATAAGTCTTTAATAAAATTGTCTTAACGAAATCGGCGTTTGAATTTTTAAGAAATTTAAACTGTGTTGCCGTTACACAATCATGTGATTTGATCATTTAACACTACACAAAATGAATACTTTGGCCTAATATATTTATCATAAAATCAGCGCTACGTGTCTAGGTCTACATTAATTAATAAAAGTACAATTTCTTAAACCCTTCATTCGTGTTTTAATGGCAGTTGATGCACTAATTAAAAAAATGGTCATTTCACATGATAGTTATACTAGTCGAGGGTAGTTTTTTATTGTGAAAAAGATTGGATGTATTGAGAGTTAGCTTTGATAATTATTTATCTACGGCGCAGGAAAGCGCGACGCTGCGACAGACCTATCGGTTTAAATAAATGGTTTCAATTTCAATGTATGTTTTATTTATCACCTATTTATTTTAATCTTCAAAAATAAAAGTGAATGCGTTCTTAAACTGTTTTTTTAATGTGATAAAACTTTGGAGAGGTGTTTTGAAGTCCAGGGGTAACACTGACCCTTAAAAATGTATTTTTTTCATGTTTCAATATACACGTTTCATATCCCGTGCGAAGCTGCGAATATCAAAAAGTCCAACCTGCACACCGCCATCCTTCGTATATAAAAAGAGATTTGTAAGTCTTATGAAACGAAGGTTTATTTGGCTTCTTATGGTCATAAGCAAAATTTCCTTTGTCCAGCCATAGTATAGGTTTTTTTTTTTGTAAGCGTGCCTTCTAGGAGATTGGAAACTTACCCTCGATATTACACACAGGTGTAGGTACAGCTTAGCAATTCTGTAAGAACTCACTCACGCGTGTAATGTTGACAAGCGACTTACGATGATACTATTTTGACGCGTGTATCCTTGAAGTGTTTAATTATTACTGTCAATGTCACATATAACTTTTTGACAATACTTACACCGTATGAACAAAAATTCTGTCTTTTCAACATCAACCTCAAATGACAAATGAAAATATACTTAAAAAAACATATGTAAATCATTGTAAAATAATAATCTTGGTTCAATTCGTATTCTATGAGTTTAAGCGCCTTTCATACGACGAGTTGAAATTTTGTACAATAGACAATAAGTTTTGGCACTTGTGCGAATGATTTTTACCCTGGCAATAGAATTAGTTTATTTCTAGAAAAGTACTATCTAGTTAATGGAGTGGTATCTTATAATTGTTTACTAAAAATTATAGAAACATGTGCACGAAGCCCTACTACCAAGTAAAAGTTATGCTTTTTACCACAAGCGTTGTTAGGGTCTGTACACCTGATAGGACATAAGGTACCACACACAAGCGAGCGGAATTAGTTTACTTATGTAAAGCTGAATAAGTAACTGAATATAAATGTATATAAGACGTACGTATAAAAACAAAAACATACACATTATTGAGCCTACCATATACTTTGTACTATATTCATAGAAATATTTTCATAACAACATCGTGAAAAAGCATTTTACACAGTAAATTATTGATACGAAGAATAGTAAAAATATACTAGCGTCATACTAAGTCACTTTTGCCTTATTACCGATACAATAAATTAATCAAAAGTTCTCTGTTTATTGTCTTCAATATAACATAATAACAATGTAGGCTTACGTCAATGTTGACGCCTGCCCCGATTTACGAGCAACATCACTCAGTAGCGACGATCGACAAAACTGACATCTAACTCACATCGTGCGGCAGGAGACGATGCAGTCTTCGAGAGAATTTTTTTTCATTTATTGATATAGACGAATACATTACATATATAAAAAATACTATATATAAAAAAATAAAAATAATAGTGGTTAATTACGTAAATTTGCATGTATCTAATATTATTTTACTCTTATTCCCATTTTCAAATTTAGAACACTAGTATTAAGTTCGTCAAAAACATAAAAAAAAATTTGAGAAACCGAAGACAAAGGCATTGAACTGTTTTGTCTTTCCCTATTTATATATAAATATTAAACAAATATAAGACTAGTATGTCATTAACTATAATTTACTTCAGTTGTTTTTTTGTCGAAATTTCTTTATTTTTGTATTTAGTAAACTACTAGTGAAGTTATAACGACGGTGACACCGATTTTATTTAATTTTTATTTTTTGATAACATAATATGGGAAATATTATGTTTTTCCTTGAATTACAACGTATTTAGGAAATCGGGAAAATTAACTATAAAATTAATAAAAAACCAAAATGAGTTGTTTTTAAATTTTTAAAGAATTATTAGTTATTTATATTTTTAAGTCAATTATTTTTTTTTTTACTTTGATGTAGGTATTAACATGTTCTGCCTATAAAAGTTACTTATAAAGTAAAACCTATTTCTCGATATATAGGACTTATTTATTGGAAGTAAGGCATACTATCTAAACTATGTTGTTAATGTAATCTAGGACGCAGTCCTTAATGTTTTATTAGGGCAATATTATCACTAATAATAATGAATTCACGTGAGCATTTACAAATTCATAATCAAAAAAAAACTGAAAAGTGTGACATACGTATTGTGTTTTTTAAATTATTGATTTCATTTTAATATATTTATTTAAATATTATGTAGGTAGTCTGGCAAGTGGGTCACCTAATCGTAATTGACCACCGCCCACAAATATTGGTACTGTAAGAAATACGAGTATTAAACATCCCTTGCATCGCAAACGTGTCATCGACCTTGGGAACTAAGATGTTAAGTCAAACGGGAAACAATAGATAGGTACTAAGAATAAAAATAGGTAATAAGGTATATATTTTTATGTATAAATAATATAGGGTATATATTCCAATCGGAGAAGGAAAGGTAAACAAACCAAATTGCATGCGATTTTCTAATTGTTCTGCTGTATTACGGACTATAAACAGTTCTTGATTAATTTACCTTTATTTATAATACAGCACTATTCCACTTAACTGGAATTCCACTTTCACTGGTGGTAGGGCTTTGTGCAAGCTCGTCTGGGTAGGTACCACCCACTCATCAGATATTCTACCGCAAAACAGCAATACTTGATATTGTTGTGTTCCGGTTTGAAGGGTGAGTGAGCCAGTGTAATTACAGGCACAAGGGACATAAAATCTTAGTTCCCAAGGTTGGTGGCGCATTGGATATGTAAGCGATGGTTGACATTTCTTACAATGCCAATGTCTAAGAGCGTTGGTGACCACTTACCATCAGGTGGCCCATATGCTCGTCCGCCTTCCTATTCTATAAAAAAAAAAAAAAAAACTAGTTATAACCGCATTAATTTAACTTTCGAAGTTCCATTATAACTTCGTGGACATTGAAAGCGCCATTTTTTCGCGAACCTATAACATTGATATTTCGTCAATTCGATGTCAAAGTTGTTTTTTTGGACTTACTCCTCTTGTTGTTGGAAGGCTACAGTTATCGCATCGATGGCATTTCTCTCTATGGTTTTTCCGATGTAAGTAAATTGATTTAAAAAAAAATGTTGCATATATTTTACTATTAACTACTAACTTTAAGCTATCTAGTATAACTATTATAAATATAATATATAAATATGCAATGGCAAAATTACAATCACTTTTCTCAACCGTTGTCAACCGATTATACTTTTTTTATTCGATTTAATTTACAAGATTTAGTGTTATTAATAAAATAAATAAGTTAATAATAAAATAAATAATTTGGAATAACACTCGATTCTAAACTTCTTTTCGATGAACACATAAATTCCATAACTTCTAAAGCGTTTCGTATGCTAGGATTTGTGCTGAGGATTTCCAGAGAGTTTAAGCGTGTTTCAACTTTTGCTCTTTTATATAAATCATTTGTGAGACCTATTCTAGAATACGCTTGCACTGTCTGGAATCCACGGTATAGTAAATATATAGAATTCATCGAAAATATTCAGGAAAAGTTTTTAAAATATTTAAAATTTTCGTCTATAAATAATTTGAATCAAATAGAAAAGATACCGACAACTGAACAGAGACGACTTGAACGTGATATGGTGTTTTTATATAAATTGATCCACAACATATTTGATTCCCCTTATCTCCTTTCTAAAATAAATATCAAGTGTCCTCGCCCTGGTAGTCGCAATAAATCTATTTTTGATTTTCCATTGACAAAGACTAAATATGCAGCAAATGCATTTATTAATAGATCATCTAAACAGTATATTAAAACATTTATTGAATGTGATATATTTCATCTCTCCCTTAAAAAATTCAAACTGCAAGTAAAAGAAATATTATACTCTCAAGAGCCTTAATTTACTCATGCATTTTTAATTAATTAATTATAAATTGATTATTTATTATTAAATTATGTTTTCTTGATTTAAAAATTAAATTTATATTAAATTAAATTATATAAATGAATTATATAATTTCATGCACCTATTAAATATAAAAAATGTCTTGTTTTGTAATTACTTATGATTAATTTATAAATGGAAACTGTTTTGGTTTATGAATTGTTTTATATTTTTTATTTTATTGTAATTATTTCACTGTTTGTTTCCTGTACACTAAATAAAAATAAATAAATAAATAAATAAATAAATAAAAAAAGATTAAATATGGCCGCTTGAATGTTACAATTGTATTTTTGAAATTACGGTCGATTTTATAAACATCGGAATTCTGATCAAAATATACAAAATTATAATAAAACAATACATAGGAGCTCACGTAACATTATATGTTAAAATAATGGAAGTATTAAAACACCATTTCCACGTATAAAGCTCCATATTTATACGAACGTTTCACCGCAATTAAAACTCATAGTAAATCCTGCAGGTGTCTCGCGTTTTCTAAACAGCGCTGTAATGGAGCGAGTTTTTTTTTTAATATTTTTAAAATGTCGGCATGCGGGCTTATGTTTCCATTGTTACGGCCAAATCTTTACTATTACGTGTTGAAATAAATTAACTTTACACAATCTTTGTTTTCAATTTATTTAAATTAATTTCATAAGTTACTTTAATAATTTTTTTTATTATAAGATAACTACTGAAGAGTAAAACACTATAACGAAAAAGCAACGTAAGAAATAAAGATGTATGAATGAATACATGATTCAACTCATATTATAAAAAATAAGTCTTATTATACTGTACGGGATTATATAAATGAACCAGAGATAATTTATATTAAAATTGTAAAATGACAATGACTTGCAAGTATATTTTGACATTTAACTTTTAATTTAGAAAAATAAAACTATATTGCCTGCGTCGTTGATCTAGTGGCTGTCCAGCTGCCAATCAACAGGTCCAATCTCGAGCCAATGAAGTCACAGGGGTTTTACGGTCAAGGACTTCTCATTAGAAGACCGGGATTAAGAGGTTTATACACCCGTAATCTTGGTCAGAACGTGTAGGTGATTTTCATTAATATTATTAATTAGAGAATCGTATTTTTTTTCTACTTTTTATGTCTGGTCACATTAATAGTTATTTTTTTAAATACCGAATTATATAATGCTAGAATTATATATTTGTAAAGCAATGTCTCGTTCGCAGATCACGATTTATATACGCTTAACATTTGTGTGCAAATAAACTATAACTACAATTATAAGTATCTATATAATAGTGTTGTTCTGTGCTGAAGCGCTTTAAGACTTTAAAAGCCTTCTACCCGAATCCTTAACAAAACGTAATTTCATCCGTATGCTTCAGGACTCGGTCCCTAATCATAGCGATAGATGCGACTATAACGAGCGACCAGCTAATAAGATTGGTAAAGCAAAAGTCAAATTAAAAAATCCTTATTCAATATAGAAGCGCTACATTCGCTTACTGATTGTCATAAATCTACCACCGGTTCGGAAATAAATACCTCAGTCCTGAGAAGAAACGGCGACAGATACTCGGCGGGGTTATTTAGTTTACTATGTTTCATATGATCAGGAAACACGTCACTAAAATACTCTGGTGGTAGGGCTTTGCGCAAGCTTGTCTGGGTAGGTACCACCCACTCATCAGATATTCTACCGCAAAACAGCAGTACTTGGTATTGTTGTGTTCCAGTTTGAAGGGTGAGTGAGCCAGAGTAATAACAGGCACAAGGGACATAATATCTTAGTTCCCAAGGTTTCTGGCGCATTGATGATGTAAGCGATGGTTAACATTTCTTACAATGCCAATGTCTATGAGCGTTGGTTACTTACTATCTGGTGACCTATATGCTCGCCTTCCGTATTCCATAAAAATAAAAATAAATGTAATTAAAGCATCGCATATGGCCTTAAGCCGAGATGGCCTAGTGGTTAGAACGCGTGAATCTTAACCGATGATCGTGGATTCAAACCCGGGTAAGCACCACTGAATTTTCATGTGCTTAATTTGTGATTATAATTCATCTCGTGCTTGACGGTGAAGGAAAACATCGTGAGGAAACCTGCATGTGTCTAATTACATTGAAATTATGTCACATGTGTATTCTACCAACCCGCAATAGAGCAGCGTGGTGGAATAAGCTCTAAACCTTCTCCTCAAAAAGGGAGAGGAGGCCTTAGCCCAGCAGTGGGACATTAACAGGCTCTTACTTTATATGGCCTTAACTTAAGCAAGATTCAAGAGCTGATAGGTTCGTGGATAATTTTAAAACACGATCTGATATAAGATCCTTATATACCTACTTATATAATTCTTCTATATGTGTTATTTTTTTTTATTTTTAATATATATTAAAAAAGTTAAAGTATGTTTTGGTCAATAGAGTAAAGATTATGTGTACAACTTTTGAAGCGTCTCAATCGAACCCTCCAATAAAGTGAGTTATGGGTCTTCGAAGTATGTATGCAAATTCAAGGCGTGTTAAAACATTTTAATGGCTTAGATTGTACACGCAAGGTGGTGTTCGATTTCCGTCTTTTTTTATTATTATTTTTTGTTTTATTATTCTTATCTATTCCGCCGGGCAGCTATTTTATGTGTTATCTGTTCAAATTAAACATTCCACAGTTCACATACAATGGAAACGCTTGCACACATTTGAAGCAAATACTTCTTATTTTGGCGAGCCACCGCGGCTAAACGACGCGATTTGAATTATGCCCACGTACCGACCCCGGTGGAATGTCCTTTGATTTTTTACAAAGCAATTAAAAATCCGTAATATTATTCCGCTTTCAAACGGATTTACGAGTAAATAAAAGCTTTTCGGAAACTTTTCATTTTAACTCGCCATTTTTAATCTATGGCTAAACGCAATTTGACAATCAAAATAAATTTATCATATCACAAAGCACAATTGTAATTTGTTAAATTAAAAAAAAAACTAACGACGGTTTGTGTGTTAAAAAATATTAAAAAACTAATTACTTTTTAGCTTAGAATTTTTAATGATAATCCTGCTGGTAATGAAACGATAGCCTCCAAGCCGTTTTAAATACTAATTATAAATAAATGAATAAATTGAAAACAAAACATTTAAAAACAAATATATACATATAATATAATTTTTCAAAGAATATTAGCAATTTATCCTCCTACGACTTTTACCTCGCTGAGCCCGCAAACCATTGCGCCATTGACAATAAAATTTTCATATTTATATAATACTTTAGTGGTGGTAGGGCTTTGTGTAAGCTCGGTTGGGTAGGTACCACCCATTCATCAAGTAACGTCTTAGTTCCCAAGGTTGATGGCGCGTTAGCGATGTAAGCGATGGTTACATTTCTTAGCCTATCCTCTCTCGGGGTTCAAGCTTGCTTCATACCAAATTTCATCAAAATCGGTTCAGTGGTTTAGCCGTGAAATCGTAACAGACATACTTACTTTAGCATTTATAATATTAGCTTAGATTATAAAATTTAAATACCCATTATTTTTTTACATAATATCCCGTTATTCCTATAAAAATGATCGCTTTACATAAACAACTCGTATAATGGCATCGGAAATAAATAATATGGATTGAGATGACAAAAACAGTCGCCCCACAACGACACGCGCTATTTGTTCCCTGACGTTGACAGTTGCGCAATTTTTCCCGCCGAATGGCCAATGCTACCAACCGTATAATGTCACGTCACGAACAAGTTACAGGGAAATTTAATGGTAATAAAAAATAACATAAAAACCGTGATATTTTAAACGTCAAAGTATATAACTCTAACGTCATTAAATCGTAAGGTTGGGTTGTTGATATGAGTTATATTAATTTTTTTATCGCTTACTATTCAAAAAATTACCATCATGAAAGTTTTAATAATATGTATATAGGTAGGGACTAGTTGCGTTTATTATATATTTAAAGATTTTATTTTGTTTATTTTATTTATTAACAATAAAATATAAATATGACACAACTTGACACTCATAAGCCTTGTCAGCTTCTTTGGGTGCTGCTTAAACTAATAAAAATAAAATCTAGACAAACTAACGGTAACAGTAACAGCCTGTTAATTTCCCACTGCTGGGCTAAGGCCTCCTCTCTCTTTTGAGGAGAAGGTTTAGAGCTTATGCCACCACGCTGCTCCAATGCGTGTTAGTAGAATACACATGTGGCAGAATTTCAATGAAATTAGACACATGCAGGTTTCCTCACGATGTTTTCCTTTACCGTAAAGCACAAGATGAATTATAAACACAAATTAAGCAAATTAAAATTCAGTGGTGCCGGCCTCACCCACGATCATCGATTAAGATTCACGTATTCTAACCACTAGGCCATCTCGGCTCGACAAACTAACATAAATAATTAAAACACACACACATCAAACCTAATAAAAAGAAAGACAAAAAAAACAACTAAATAATATACAAGTGAACTTACAATAAATGAAGCAAAACAAAGCTATTTTAATATTGTACGTGTTACGAGCGTACAACTTACAAAATGAAATATTATCACAAAAGTATTATTCGTTATGATATTTAACGGTTTAGGAAATATTTTTCGAGATTATTTGCCTTAAAATTTAATGGTAGTTCGTTTATTAGCTTCGTTAGGAGATAATCGTTGTGGGCTTTTGTACAAGCCCATCTAGGTTGGTACCAAACACTCACATATTCTACCGCCAAACTGCAATACATAATAATATTGTGTACCGGTTAGATTTTTAGTGAGTGAAATTACAGGCATAAGGGACATAACAACTTAATTCTTAAGGTTGGACGTTTGGGCGATGTAATGAATAGTTAAACTATACTAATATTATAAATACGAAAGTGACTCATACCACTACCCCTTCTAACACGCGAGCGAAGCCGCGAGCGAAAACAATACATTAAATATTTTCTTACAACCTTAATATGTATGGGTTGTTGTGACAATCAGCTGGTCCACTTCCCCGTCTGCCTATATTATTTATATTTTACTTTAATTAATTAGTTAATGGTTTCATTAATGAAATATTAGTTTGCGCGTTACGCGAGTAAAGCTTATATTATGTAAAACAACAAAATGAATGATATTTTGTAAAGCAAATATCTAACACTAATATTTCCGCAGATCATAAATTATCTTCGTAAGCTTATCTGTTTCCACGCCATTAGCCATGGCGAGTTCACAGCGTTCATTTCGCGCCAATGTCATAGTTCAATCCACAGATTAGAATAAAATAGGCGCTTTGTATTGAAAATGAATTTAATACAAATCTGCTGTATTGGTTTTTAGACGCCTGTTATAAACGACTTTTTAAAAATAAAGCTTGCTTAAGGGTATAGGGTTAAATATACTTTACAGTATATTTTATATTATTTTGAATTAGAAAAAAAATACGTAAAAAAACTCGTGAAAAATTCGTTCAACGTTAATTTATATAGAATAATCAATAATAGCTCAATTGGTTACAAACAAATTTTAATTAAACATTAAAATATTTTTTTTATTTAATTTTTTGACAGCTCGACCTCTGCGGCCATCTTAAGATTTTAACATAATAAAAATTTGTTTCCCTGTAATCTTTTCGAATTTCTTTGCACCTTGATGCTATATAATTAATGACAGTAAACAGGTGTGCTGTCAGTCCGTCTTGCTATTCATCACGTGAACCAATTAAAGATACAACGAAGTGCCCTTAATACCGAACTATTAATTCTTTTTATTTAATTTACTTATGTGATTTAATTGGAAAGTGTAGTTGGTAAATTAAATGTTAATTAAAATCTCGATAACCAGGTTGATTATTATTATTAAGTACGTGAAAAGACCAAATAATTAATTATTTTATACTTTTTATGTTTCTTACACATATATGGTTTTTTTTATCTGGCCATTAATCAAGATTTAAATTAAATATTAACAATCGTCTGTTCTTAAGGTAGGCAACATAATACCTGTGTTAAATAGTAACAGCCTGTGAATGTAACATTCCTGGGCTAAGGCCTCCTCTCCCTCTTGGAGGAGAAGTTATGGAGCTTATTCCACCTCGCTGATCCAACGCGGGTTGATGGAATACATATGTGGCAGAATTTCAGTGAAATTAGACACATGCAGGTTTCCTCATGATGTTTTCCTTCACCGTAAACCATGAGATGAAATATAATCACAAATTAAGCATATAAAAATTCAGTGGTGCTTGCCCGTGTTTGAACTCGTGTTAAATAATATACAATATATTAATTTGCCTTATACATTTTATAATTCTAAATAGATGTATAAATACATAAGACATACTTTTATACATAAAACACTCAGACTCAGGGCAAGAATTGCACCCGCAGCGGAAGGCAGAGTCACTGGCAACTGCGCCAACGAGTCAGTCTATTTAAATTTCGAACAATATGTAAAAAAAATACACAAAGTCATTGCAATATTCATCCGAAAATAAAAATCCTCTAAAAACATTAAATATCACCCTTTGAAATCTGAAGACCATTAAGTAAATAATTATCCGCTGTTTGTCCGCTGTCATTAGTACCGCCATTTCGCGGTGCGACAAAATGGCCGCGGGAAATGGACTGTGCACTGATAACCGACGGGCGAGGACTCGGTGATGAGATAAGCGTAGATTATGAAAAAGAAAAAAAAACGTTTAGGATTAAAGATTATTTATTCCCATAAAGACAATTACATCACTTACTTGAGAACACAATTGAAGAAAAAATACAAACAATTAAAAGACATTCGTTGTCGTACTTACATTTTTCAATGGAGAAAATAACACACAAATCATCAAACACAATTTGAAATAACACACAAAACATCACCACGATTTGAAAACCACTCTTATTCCATTCTACATACTCAGACAGGTATTTTTGTAATAATATAATGAGACGGTCGCTTTTTGAATATATCGAAAGAGTCAATATTTTTAATGTCTGAGGGTATCTTGTTATAAAGACGAGCACCGTCATATGTTATGCGGTGTGACCGTGTGACTTGGTACGAGTTTCAGGCATAACAATGAGACTCGCGCGTCGAGTGCAGGGGCGGCCAGATTTTTTGCTGCTATTAAATTGTAGTTCGGTATGGACATTTTTATCAATAGTTTTACGTATGAAAGTGCAGGTGTTGTAATTATATAATTGTTTTATGCTCATTAATTTAGATTCGCGATAAATTTTTTTAGTTGATGTTCGAAATTTAAAATTAAATAACATTTTTATTATTTTATTTTGTAGGACTTGTAGTTTGTCCAATCGTGTTTTGGCAGCACTTCCCTAGATGTCGATTAGATATAATAAATGTGGTTTTATTAGGGAATTATAAATTGTATAACGTATTTATGAAATCGAAAACTTTTTGTTCCTTTTTTAAATGCTTTAGAATGAAATATAAAATTACTTTATAAATAAATAGATAAGTCAATAATATTTTTCTGATGAGCATTGTTAAGAAGGAACACCTATATCCTACTAAATTATTATAAATACAAAAATCTCGGTATATGTCAGTTTACTTTTATACATAAGTTACATAATGACAGGCCGGTTGGTGTGGTTGGTAGATACTTGCCTTTCACGCCGAAGGTTGTGAGTTCGATTCCCACCCAGGACAGACATTTGTGTGCATGAACATATCTGTTTGTCCTGAGTCTGGGTGTAATTATCTATATAAGTATGTATGTTTGTATTTACAAAAGAAAAGTTGTATATGTAGTTTTAGGAACCAGAAGTGGATTTTAAAAATAACGGAAATGAGAAGTTAAATAAAAAAAACAAAGGAATTAAATTAGGAACGGAAAATGACTATTTAACATTAATAGAGAAAAATACTACTACGACACAGCTTAGGCGGGTGAAAGTAGAGTTCCGATCTTCAGGAGCAAAAAGAGGCCCATCATGGCGAGAGGTGGTTCTTTTATAGCCTGGTGCCCGTGTGTTGCCAGTCTTCTCGACTGACTCCTTACAGTAGCATATCAGTTGTCTGGTTTCCATAGTACAAGCTCTGCTTAGCTTGGGATCAGATGACCGTATGTGAATAAAAGTCCCAGGAAGATAAAAGGAATAATTTGTAAATGTTGTGACGCTGAACGAAACGGACTATCATCTCTTTATCACTTTCATAATCTGATGCGACAGCAAATCCGACATAGCCGGAAACAATTCAGGCGCAGGACCAACGGCTTTTCGTGCTTACAGGAGTACATACCACTTTCAGACTCCGAGCTGCTACTATGTATTTGGCGACAAAAATCCCAATAACATTTTATCGGCTCGACCTGGGTTTTGAACTCTGGACCTCAGGATGTGCGGCTTTATAGGTAGCCACTAGACCAACAGTCAAACGTACGATTATATATTCAATGGTAAGAACTTTTTTTAAGTGCACCTCTTTGTTGTTAAAATCGCTCCGCTCATGACCATGGCTTCACCCAACCACGCGTCGTATGACGAGCGATTCACTGGTTTTCTATTAAAACTTATCAGCTGGGTTAAATGGTCTGACACGCTCCCGTTACATTACGGTCATCATTACGGACTTACCGGGACTAGGGCGGGTTGATCCTTGTATAATGAAATTATGGCTGACAAAATGTATTCTTATATCTAATATTTGATATTAAAAAAAAAAAACAAAATATATGAATCCTTACGAAAAAAAGATACGTGACATTGGCAGAATATTTTGCGCTCGAAGCGTAGATACACGCCAGAAATGAGAGAAAAAAATATTAATGCCTATGCCTATGCATTAAAAAAATTACTCAGTATTAGTGTGGTTTTTAATCATTCGTTTTAAATAAACTTTATTAAAATATATTTATTGATTCAACAATATTTGTGCCACAAAACATGAAATATAATTTCTATTGCTGTTTTGTGGTTTTAAAGGATGAGTGAGAGACACTGTGTTTTTTTAAGAGATATATCTTAGGCTAAGGCGTTTTCCGTGATTATGGGTGCTGGTGATCACTTACCATTCGCTTGTCTGTGTTTATTTGTGCAAAAAAGGAGTATCCATTTTTTATATTGATTAATTTAACTGATTTTTTTAAACCTAAGAAAAATAAATTTTACAAACATCTCAATAGTAATATAAAAATACAATCATTTAGACGGCGTGTTCTTGCTATAGATTTGTAATGTGTATTTTGTTTTTTTCTTTTAATTTTGTATTATATAAAAATGTATGTACATAGTTTACTAATAAATAATTTAGTAATAATTAAATAGGTATATAAAAAAGAAAAAGAACATAACAGATTTATGAAATCCAGCAGACCAATTTTATTTTATTTTATTGAATAGGCAGGCAGACGAGCAAATGGGTCACGTGATGGTAAGTGGTCACCAACGCCCATAGACATTGGCATTGTAAGAAATGTTAATCATCGCTTACATCGCCCATGCGCCAACAACCTTGGGAACTAAGAGGTTATTTTCATGTGCCTGTAATTACAATGGCTCACTGGAATACAACAATACCAAGTACTGCTGTTTTGCGGTAGAACATCTGATGAGTCTGTAGTACCTACCCAGACGAGCTTGCATAAAGCCCTACAGTAAAACCAATTAGCAAATTGTCACTGTATCGCAATCGAATCGAAACGTAATCGTCGCGATTTAACCGCTTTCTCTTTCTACTAGCATAACGATACTGTGGTAACGATACTGTGATCACTGGTGGTAGAGCTTTGTGCAAGCTCGTCTGGGTAGGTACCACCCACTCATCAGATATTCTGCCGCAAAATAGCAGTACTTGTTATTGTTGTGTTCCGGTTTGAAGGGTGAGTGAGCCAGTGTAATTATAGGCACAAGGGACATAAAATCTTAGTTCCCAAGGTTGGTGGCGCATTGGCTGTATAAGCGATGGTTGACATTTCTTACAATGCCAATGTCTAAGGGCGTTTGGTGACCACTTCCCATCAGGTGGCCCATATGCTCGTCCGCCTTCCTATTCTATAAAAAAAAACTGTTGCGGTTAGGACGACGTTAGATCGGAATAGAATCGGGAACATATCGTTATATTTTAGTAGAATTAATCCCTGTCAATATCGGCATTGATAGCTACGTATTCTTAATTGTGTGCAAAATTTAGCTGTACAGTTTTATGCTCTAAAGACCACATCATATCCGTACCGTAACAGCCTGTGAATGTCCCACTGCTGGGCTAAAGGCCTCCTCTCCTCTTTTTTGAGGAGAAGGTTTGGAGCTTATTCCACCACGCTGCTCCAATGCGGGTTGGTAGAATTCACATGTGGCAGAATTTCAGTGAAATTAGACACATGCAGGTTTCCTCACGATGTTTTCCTTCACCGTAAAGCACGAGATGAATTATAATCACAAATTAAGCACATGAAAATTCAGTGGTGCTTGCCCGGGTTTGAACCCACGATCATCGGTTAAGATTCACGCGTTCTTACCACAGGGCCATCTCGGCTTTTTTTTTTTTTTCATATTGTGTAAACGTAATCACATCATATAGTGTAAACGTAATGACATGTATCTTTTGTCTCTTCAACAAAAATAAAAAAATATCCGATAAATAATGGTTCCATAAATTGCCAGAATGACGCTACTGTAGATGTAGGTATTACCTGATATTAACATTAAAGCGTTTTTTAAATTTAATTTATAAATTTGATTAACAGAAAAATTTTAGAAGAAATTTCTTACTTTCTCTCTCTAATTCAATTCCACTCTGGCGAGTATTAGCTCGTTCTACAACATCCTCTAGCTGCAGCAGCGCCATCTAAATTCAATACAATTTGAGGGAACTCTTTATACACAAATATTCTTTCGCTCTGCACTCTATAAACCACATTACTGGTGGTAGGGCTTTGTGCAAGCTCGTCTGGGTAGGTACCACCCACTCATCAGATATTCTACCGCAAAACAGCAATACTTGATATTGTTGTGTTCCGGTTTGAAGGGTGAGTGAGCCAGTGTAATTACAGGCACAAGGGACATAAAATCTTAGTTCCCAAGGTTGGTGGCGCATTGGATATGTAAGCGATGGTTGACATTTCTTACAATGCCAATGTCTAAGAGCGTTGGTGACCACTTACCATCAGGTGGCCCATATGCTCGTCCGCCTTCCTATTCTATAAAAAAAAAAAAAACATTATGTCTCTCAATATGCAATATGATCTGAGATCTTAGTCAAACAATAGGACAATTATTATACTAATTATACTCTAATAATAGAGTAATAAATGAAATTAGAGAAAGAGACAGAACCCCACTTTTTCATATTGCTTAATATACCTACTACAATAATAAAAATTTTACAAAATTTAAGATTACTTCTTTGTCAACTGTATTACTTTATCATGATACTATTAATAAATCTATTGTTTATACTAAAAACTATTCACAAGCATAAACTAAACGTTTATTTTGTAATGTCAAAATAGTGATCAGCTGTTTACAGTATTAACCTAAAAGCCGCTAATTTATTGAAATATAGATTTAAAAATGCGATTAATATCACAAATATTTCAGCCAGTTGTGACAATACCGAAAGGCGCTAAAATTAAAAATACTGAAATAACTTGTAAAAGTCAAAAAGTAAGTCACTGTTTCAATTAAAAAAAAATTACAAATATCTGAAATTACGTATTATAGAGTAATTACTATATTAAGAAATAATTATTAAGGATCTATTTTTGCGTTTTAATACGTAATGTACATTTTTAAATTTAAAGAATAAAAATAAAATATAAAAAGTTATTTAAAAAAAACTTCTTTGATCTTAATACAAGCTTTATACAGCTTCTTCTAGAATGTGGCTTGGTTCGGCCTACCAGTGCTGGTCTTTTCACGCTTCTCCCCCTTGCAAGACGAGCTGTCACCAAGATTGAAAATATAATTCATCGCTGCTTAGAAGAAGTTGGAGCTCAGAGGATCACACTGCCTTGCCTAACATCAGCTAAATTATGGGCAGCAAGTGGTCGACTTGATGATGTTGGTCCAGAGCTCATAAAAGTCGAGGACCGACATGGAAAGAAGTTTCTCTTAGCACCGGTATGTTATTAAATAAAAATATATGATAAAATGACATTATTATTATATATATATATATATATATATATTAATACGAGGTGTGGTTAGGTTTTATGCAAGCAAAGTCGCAGACTTGACTATCAATTTTCAACTGTCAAACAGTTATTTATACTGCCTCCGGTCTGAAGTGTGAGTAAGCTAGTGTAATGACAGGCATGAGACAGGGCTTAACATCTCAGATTCCGTGGATACCGGCTTAAAACATTGATACATATTGTAGTGTCTATTTATTCAACTCTTTATAGTACATCGCATTATATAATTTAAAAATAAGTCAAAAGAAAGAAACAAATCTGCAGCTGAAGGACTTTTCTTTCGTCGATTACTACCAAATGCCATCTATGTGCAAAGGTCATTTGTCAACAGGGTTACCAGTCAATCTTCAATCAATCAATCTGTCCTAAACTAAAGAAAATATCTGTATATTATATTTGTTATTATAATTCATCTCGTGCTTGACAGTGAAGGAAAACATCGTAAGGAAACCTGCATGTGTTGAATATCACTGAAATTCTGCCACATGTGTATTCTACCAACCCACATTGGAGCAGCGTGGTGGAGTGAGCTCCAAACCTTCTCCTCAAAAGGGAGAGGAGGCCTTAGCCCAGCAGTGGGACATTAACAGGCTGTTACTGTTACTGTACTGTGTCTATATAGCTTATTACAATAGCAGGAAAGTAACACAAATACAACAACTATGACATTGAACGACAAAAAATTGAGATTTAGAATAATATATAGTATTAATGATTGATTTGCAAAAGAGTGGTATTTTCAATATGACGTTGTTATCATATCTTTGGAAGTTAAATTAAAGTATTTTTAAGTATTTTATTTATTTATTTTGAACAATTTATAATTAAACAATTTATAATTAAACAATATATATGATAATAACTGTAATAGTATTATACTGTGTCGGAGCCGAGATGGCCCAGTGGTTCGAACGCGTGAATCTTAACCGATGATCGTGGGTTCAAACCCGGGCAAGCACCACTGAATTTTCATGTGCTTAATTTGTGTTTATAATTCATCTCGTGCTTGACGGTGAAGGAAAACATCGTGAGGAAACCTGCATGTGTCTAATTTCATTGAAATCCGGCCACATGTGTATTCTACCAACCCGCATTGGAGCAGCGTGGTAGAATAAGCTCCAAAACCTTCTCCTCAAAAGGGAGAGGAGGCCTTAGCCCAGCAGTGGGACATTAACAGGCTGTTACTGTACTGTTACTGTGTCGGAGCTACTAGCACCCTCCAATTCGACAGCGCATTTATTTATTATTTGTTCAAAGCAAACATAAAATACAATGTAATTTAATTTAAGAAATTACAAAACAAGTAGTTAAGTGTAAAAATAATATTGTATTATAAACAAAGATATATTAATCGAGAAATGTTTGTAGTGTGTAATACAGCAGAGCTAATGGTTTGTGTCTCTGTTACAATACAGTTACAGTAACAGCCTGTGAATGTCCCACTGCTGGGCTAAGGCCTCCTCTCCCTTTTTGAGGAGAAGGTATGGAGCTTATTCCGCCACGATGCTCCAATGCGGGTTGGTGGAATACACATGTGGCAGAATTTCAGTGAAATAAGACACCTGCAGGTTTCCTCACGATGTTTTCCTTCACCGTCAAGCACGAGATGAATTATAATCACAAATTAAGCACATGAAAATTCAGTGGTGCTTGCCCGGGTTCGAACCCACGATCATCGGTAAAATTCACACGTTCTAACCCTGGACCATCTCGATCAGTCGTTTGTCTCTACTTCTGCTTATTATATAGATTTTACAAAAAGTGTATATTTAAAAAAGTAATCATATTTTTTATTCAATATTATTATTTTATTATTATTAGTGGACTAATTATTAGTTTTATATTGAGAATTAAGTATTTATTGATTATATTAATTAAAATGAAATCATATATTACAGACTCACGAGGAAGCCATAGCCGACCTTCTTGCTGATGTCGGTCCGATATCCTACAAACAGTTACCATTCACATTGTATCAGGTTGGTATTTATACTAATATTATAAATGCGAAACCGCTGAACTGATTTTGATGAAATTTGGTATGAAGCAACCTAACACAGGCTAGCACTAAAAGGCATAAAATTGGTTGAAAATTAATTATAAAATTGCTAAAGTGGGTGCAATTTCAGTGTGAAAAATGGTTATTATATATATTGTTTATATACTATGTATGCCAATGTAAAGCCGAGATGGCCTAGTGGTAACAACGCGTGAATCTTAACCGATGATCGTGGGTTCAAACCCGGGCAAGCACCACTGAATTTTCATGTGCTTAATTTGTGATTATAATTCATCTCATGATTGGCGGTGAAGGAAAACATCGTGAGGAAATCTTCATGCGTCTAATTTCATTGAAATTCTGCCACATGTGCATTCTACCAACCCGCATTGGAGCAGCTGGTAGAATAAGCTCAAACCTTCTCCTCAAAATGGGAGAGGAGGCCTTAGCCCAGCAGTGGGACATTCACAGGCTGTTATTGTACTGTACTGTACTGTATAAACGATTTTTTTAAAATCTATTACAGATAGGCAATAAATACAGAGATGAACAACGTCCAAAGCACGGGTTACTACGGGCGAGAGAATTCAGCATGATGGACGCGTACAGCGTACACGCCTCCCACTCCTGCGCAGCCGACACGTACAGCGCGCTCACACGAGCGTACACTAAGATATTCCGGACGTTAGACTTGCCTGTGTTAAGAGGTTTGCTAAGTGAAATTACAATAAAAAAATATTTGTGTTGAAAAATTCTTTGGAAGTTGGAAGTGTGTACACTCCCGTGCCTCGGAAAGCACGTAAAGCCGTTGGTCCTGCGCCTCTTACCGGTCGTGTCGGATTGCCGTCCCATCGGATTATGAGAGTGATTAGAGACCGCATCTGTGTTTACGCACACACTTTTGTGCTATTATATCCTGTGCAATGCAGACCGGAAAGAGTTCAGGCGCAGGACCGCGGCACGGGAGTATACACACTTTCAACTTCCAGACTCCGGGCTGCTACTGAGAATTTTCTGACAAAAAAACCCAATAACTTTTTATTGGCCCGACCTGGGAATTGAACCCAGGACCTACGGGTCTGCGGCCTTACATCAAGCCACTAGACCAACGAGGCAGTTATACCTATAAATTTAATCGCCATTTAACTAACAGCAGCTAAACAATCAAATTTGTCAACAGTACAAGCTCCCACCGGGGAAATGGGGGGGACATTATCACACGAATGGCAGCTCCCATCTTCAGCCGGCGAAGATACTGTCGCTGTATGTCCGTCCTGCTCGCACACGACGCTCGCTAACGAAACTGAAGAGTGTGCCAAGTGTGGGAAAGAGATAGAACGAGTTAATAGTATAGAAGTGAGTATATTCTGTTAATTTTATAAAATATATTGGTGTTGATGAGGAACTACAGGCACAAGGGACATAAGATTTAGTGATGGTAGAGGTTGGTGCAAGCTCATCTGGGTAGGTACCACCCACTCATCAGATATTCTACCACAAAACAGTAATACTTGGTATTGTGTTCCGGTTTAAAGGGTGAGTGAGCCAGTGTAATTACAGGCACAAGGGACAAAACATCTTCGTTTCCAAAGTTGGTGGCGCATTGGTGATGTCAGGAATGATAAATAATTCTTACAGCGACAATGTCTATGGGCATTGGTGACATCATCTGGTGGTAGGATATTAAACATCCGCCTGGCTTGTTACCACCGTACGCATGGTGAAAAACTCGTGAAGTGGCTTGCAGCCGCGTTTCGAGGTCAGCCAGCGTACAGCCAGAGCCCGAGCGAGTATTGCCGCGATGGGTGTTGGTCAAATGGAGACGGCTGTTGAACCAATGCCGGGGGAAACTGTATTGACCTGCCGGACAGGGAGACCCGAAGAAACGGCTGTTCCGCTGGCCGCCCGTGGCATAGTGCAGGGGCCCGAGCGTGCCTAACCAGCTCGTGAGGCTGCCTCACCAGGCCACGCATAATCTCGGGGTGGACCGTCGTGCCGGTTGGTGACCGGTAGGTGGGGTCCCGGCGGCCACTTCCGGGGGGGTTCGAGGGCCCTTCCGTCCGGCGGGTCAGTGTATTTTTCCTTTTGGCAACCACTTGGGGAAACACGCCTCCACACTTTGCCCATCCCTATCGTGGCAATACATCGCTCGCTTCACGTCTCTTTTCCATTTTATTTTTCCCAAATGGCGCAACAAAATAGAAATAACGGTCGTACAGCGGTGCACACCCCCACCATACCCTCGCTGTTTGAGGTCGAGTTCTCTAACATCCGTGGACTCCACACTAACCTCAACGGTGTCCACCACCATCTCGAGACAGCACGGCCAGCAATGTTGTTTCTCACGGAGACACAAATACTCCGTCCTGCCGATACCAGCTACCTTAATTATCCCGGCTACACGCTTGAAGAATTCTTCAAAGCGAAAGCCGGAGTATGCTTGTTCGTCAGGACGGATGTTTGCTGTCACCGACTACGCTGCTTTGAGGACCCCTCCTTCTCCATGTTGGTGGTATGTGTGGACCTGGTTCGTCAGAGCCGAGTCTACGTGTGTCTCTACAGATCCCACAATGGTGACTTGGAGACAAGCCGATTATTTGACCATCTTGGTCGGGTGGCAGATGCTGCGCAAGAGCAATTTCCTAACGCGGAATTGGTGTTTTTGGGGGATTTTAATGCTCACCACGAATCATGGTTGAAATCTCTCAAAACTGACCATGCTGGAAGGACTGCTCATGCTTTTGCTCTCACACATGACTTGACCCAACTGGTTGATCAGCCCACCAGGATCCCAGACATTGATGGCAAAGCACCTTCTCTACTGGACCTTCTGCTGACTTCTCACCCGGTGGAATATCAGGTTGTGGTTCAGGCTCCTCTTGGCTCTTCGGATCACAGCCTTATATCTACCAGAGTGCCACAGGCCAAGCTGCCGCCACTAGAGGTATGCAAACGTCGCGTTTGGCACTATAAGTCGGCGGATTGGGACGGTATGCGCGATTACTATGCGTCGGTCCCTTGGAAGGAACGTTGCTTCAGTGGGAATGACTCGACAGCTGGTGCCGCTGCTGTTGCTGACGAGATCATGTTGGGAATGGAATACACGAGAGCGGATGCACAGCGCATTGTACAGATTGGTCATGACCTTGTTTCGCATCCTAGGGGCTCCCTTAGCTTCTGGCGTCTGACCAAGTCTATGCAAAACAATTTCTGCCAACCTTCGCTGCCACCGCTCAGAAATCCGGACGGATCGCTAGCTCTCAGTCCGCAAGAGCAAGCTGATCTCCTGGCTAAACTCTTTGCCGACAATTCCGTCATCGATGATTGTAGTGCGCTGCCACCTACAATACCTTCATGTGGCCATACGATGCCTGACATTAAAATCAGGCAACGTGATGTGCGTGCGGAGCTGCATTCACTTGATGTACGGAAAGCCAGCGGTCCCGATGGAATACCAGCCATAGTGTTGAAGAAGTGCGCAGCGGAGCTGTCTCCTGTGTTAACGCGCCTGTTCCAACTTTCTCTCTCTTCGGGATGTGTGCCGGAGGCTTGGAGAAGAGCTAATGTGCAAGCGGTTCCCAAAAAAGGGGATCGGTCTGACCCGGCAAATTATCGGCCAATAGCTATCACCTCAGTACTTTGTAAGGTGATGGAACGGATTTTAAACAACCAACTGATCCATTACCTAGAAGATCACTGTTTAATTAATGATCGTCAGTACGGGTTTCGACCAAAACGGTCCACAGGTAATCTTCTAGCGTACGTAACACACTTAAGGTGTGTTACGCTTTTTCACGCCACAACAACTGTGCCTGCAGTACAAAACACAGGTACGGTCTTGCGTGGAATATTGCTCGCACCTTTGGGATGGCTCCGCTAAGTACCTACTTGAGGCCTTGGACCGGTTGCAGCGACGTGCCGTACGCATTATTGGCGACGTAAAGGTCACAAACACCCTTGAACCTTTACAATTGCGTCGTGAGATAGCAGCACTGAGCGCTTTCTATCGACTGTATCACGGCGAGTGCTCTGAGGAATTATTCTCTCTAATTCCTGCTTCCCCCTTCCTTCTTAAGTCCACGCGAGCTGGTTCTCGATGTCACCGCCTAACTGTGACATCAATTCCATCGCGAACAAAGAAATTTGGCAACTCCTTTCTTTGTCGCACTTCCAAAAAATTGAATTCCTTACCAGCTCACGTGTTCCTCTTACAACCCGGGTTCCTTCAAACGAGGCGTGAAGAGGCATCTTGCTGGCCGGCGAGGCGAATGCGGCTAGTGCAGAACGTTTTTTCCGTCTGTACTGGCCGTCGTCGCGTTTGGACTCTACTACCACTTACCATCAGGTGGAGTAGAGTCATTTGCCCTCCCGGCGAATAAAAAAAAAAAAAAAAGACCACTTACCATCAGGTGACCCATTACACCGTCCGCTTAGCTCTAATATAAAAAAATATAATTATGGTTTTGTATAAATTGGTTGAAATATGACGATGATTGTTGAAGATGTGGGGCATACCAGTCATGATGAGTGGGAGCTTTACTGGCGCGTAAACCAAGAGAGAGCCGAGATGGCCTAGTGGTTTGAACGCGTGAATCTTAACCGATGATCGTGGGTTAAAACCCGGGCAAGCGCCACTGAAATTTCATGTGCTTGATTTGTGTTTATAATTCATCTCGTGCTTGATGGTGAAGGAAAACATCGTGAGGAAACCTGCATGTGTCTAATTTCATTGAAATTCTGCCACATGTGTATTCCACCAACCCGCATTGGGGCAGCGTGGTGGAATAAGCTCCAAACCTTCTCATCAAAATGGATAGGAGGCCTTAGCCCAGCAGTGGGACATTAACAGGCTGTTACTGTAAACCAAAAGAGTTATATAACTACGGATAGCTATTTGCTACAACTTTGATTTTATAATATGAATACTTGATCTGTAGGTAGGTCACACATTTGTCCTGGGCACGAGATACAGTGAGCCGTTGCAAGTGAACTGTGTGGGTCCAGACTCGTCCGCCCCCCTGCACATGGGCTGCTACGGTATCGGCATTACACGGTGAGTCTTGGGAGCGCATAACCTTTTTTCCGCTTGAAAAACGCGTTTACGCGGTACCCACAACGCCTTTTCGAGGGGCGTCACGGGATCGCTTGCGCATACTACCGTGACGCCCCCGGGGGTTGGCTCGCCTCTGCAGGCCTCCAAATCCTCGGTTCTCGGGGTACAAATACCCCTTATATAAGGGGACAGCGAGGATCTTCTCGAAGAATGCCCGTCTCATTCAGCAGCACAATTGGCCTATATGTCGAAGGAGTGGACGCCCCTCCTTCGGCAACAGAACCAACTTTCCCTCCTTCCACAGCTTCGAAAACTGCCCACTGGAATGACATTCATCAAAACAGTTCCCGAAGCCTCCCACTTAGATGTGGGAGGGTCCCACCAGGGTGTCACGCAGAACACGTCCTGGAACCCCGTCCGGACCCGGCGCTGTAGCCTACACCAATGGGGGGAGAAAAGATAAATAAACAACTTTGACATTGAACTGACATGACATTGGTTTGGGTATTAATAATCTGTGGTACTCATTATGGATTCGTCTAAATGGCGTCATTTTGAATGACGGCGACGTTGTTCCGACACTTTGGGAGTGAAATCAAAGTGTATATGAGTAGAGCTTCCTCCCCTCCCGATTTCAACGGCGTCCTAAGCCGAGGTCCGGCCTCACAGGAGGCACCCTTAGGACGTCCGACTCTCTTGAGCCCCTCGTGTGGCTCCCAACATCCGGCTGAGTTCAACTCGCCCATCCCGCCCGGTGACGCCGTAGAGGCCAATAAGGCCAACAGTAATACACAAACTGAAAAAAAAAATTGTGTCGACAGCGCAGCTAGGGTGTCCACACGATGCGTAATTAATTACATAATTGTTGGTTAACTTTACTTAGAAGTTTATCAATATTTATGTTATATGTATTGTTTTTGTCATATATGATCGTCAAATATCACGTCCTTAAATATTGATAGTAATTCACCGGTCAGCCAGTATATATAAGCGTTTGTTTTGGTTAAAGATTGCTGGCGGCCATTTTGGAGGTACTCTCGAGTGATAAATCAATGAGATGGCCGATAGAGGTCGCACCGTACAGCGCTGTTGTTATCGGTCCTAAGGTGAGTGATTGCGTACCATCCGCTCATATTCTACCGCAAAGCAAAATTTTATAATTGTGTTCTTGTTTGAAAGGTGCGTCAGCCAGTGGAATTACAGGTCTTAATAATAAAATTTATTTATTGATATAGGTGTATTCTATATTTCAAATGACATTTATTTGTTTTGTTTATGGTGGAAGGGTGATATCCAGTGATTTTATTTGTCCATACGAAATCTTTTTGTTGTAGCGATCTATAGATCATTGGCGTTTGGTTCGATTTTTGAAATCGGATTTTGAATTTTGATATATCGGACGCATGCCTAATAAGTAAGTTTAACGCTTCAATGTTGATTAAAGTAATTTGGTTTTGGTTTCTCCTAGGAAGGTTCCAAAGAATGGTTGAAGCATGACTTCGATAGAGTACTAGGTGTCGCGCAACGGATACACGAGAACGGATACCGTGGTGATGTACTGGTGGACGACCGCCACGGGCTCACCATCGGGAAACGGCTGATGATGGCAGACAGGTATTACGTCATCTAATTTGGTCTTGTTTTAGTAAGTCGGAGGCCCCCACATGAGAGGGGTCCCCGCAAACAAAACTAGATTAAAAAACACCCACCAAACTGTTCCTACTCATTATTGATAATGATCTTCTCCAGGAGCTGAATTTCAGACGAGTCTTCAAATTTGTCGTCGAATTTTTTTTATATATTTTTCTTATAATTATATTATATATAAGTTTGTTAAAATAATTAAATATGTATATGTTTGGTAAATAGTAAAGGCCTCCACTCCTTCGTCGCCCCAGGGCCTCCAGACCCTCATAAAGTCAATTTTTAAAATGAGAATATGTATTTCAGAATCGGTTACCCATTCATCATAGTGTGCGGCAAGTCCGCTTTAGAGACTCCGCCGCGCTACGAACTGTATCGAAGCACCGGGGGCGAAGCGCCCACACCACAACTATTAACAATCGACGAACTATTAACGGTTATGAACGAAAGAAAAAATAATATTAATATAGAGTACAGAGAAAATGTAGTTGTGTGAAAAGAAATTATATTATAACGCCATCTGTTGTTTCATTTTAAAACTAAATACGGCCATGGCGTTTTTCTCTTTCTGTCATTATAGATTTGACATTCGAAAGAAAAAGACAACATTGTGTAAGAATACCCCAGTTAAACAATCCTTCAGATTTACTTTTAACATTTTATTCTCTTCCACACGTATATAGTCGCGTGAATCTTAACCAATGAACGTGGGTTCAAACCCGGGCAAGCCTCCCGGACCTCTGAATTTTCATGTGCTTAATTTGTGATTATAATTTATCTCGTGCTTTTCGGTGAAGGAAAACATCGTGAGGAAACCTGCATGTGTGTAATTTCATCGAAATTCTGCCACATGTGTATTCCACCAACCCGCATTCGAGCAGCGTGGTGGAATAAGCTCCAAACCTTCTCCTCAAAAAGGGAGAGGAGGTCTTAGCCCAGCAGTGGGACATTTACAGGCTGTTACTTACTTTACTTACACGTATATATCTTGTTATATGATTTATTACTAATGAATATTTTACAATTCTATAACAATTTTTATTGGAATTCTTGCAATCACCCTGGCAACCTCGAACGAGTCAATCTTTCCGTGTTTTGTTCCTTTTTATATATTCCGTAGTTTTTTTCGCTCAATAATTTCCAACCAGTGTTAATTTAGTTAAAAATATCACCATTATTATTTAAAAATCTCAAAATAATTATTCAAAATCAGTAAAACCTTACAATTGCTTATCTGCTCAATCCCTAAAAAACATTTGTTACTTGCAAGCGTACCCTTAATGATACCCTTAATTTATATTGCTAGCTACCCATCCCGGCTTTGCACGGATATAAAAAGTTAATACATAAAACGCTTATATATCTGTTCCTATATTATAAATCACTGAAACGATTTTAATAAAACTTGGTATGAAGTTTAAGCCCCAAGGAAAACAGGTTACTGTTTCACGGTAGCATGTGCAAGCGATTCCGTTGTGCTCCTCGTTAAAACTGAAAAGGTACCTCTGGTTTTTTAGTGGGTATTCCGATCCGCACTCGACGCCTTGGACACCGGCGAGCCCCGCATACCCCCTCACTGTTCCCGTGGGGGGAATGCGTAATGCTTGTTTCTAGCTTTAAAAAAAAGGACATATGCTACGGTTATAAACCAAACACCCCAAACTCTGGTGAAGCTAGTATCTTTATATTTAGTTAATTGACGGACCGTTGGCGTGGTTGGTAGATACATGCCTTTCACGCTGATGGTTGAGGTTCGTTTCCCACCCAGCACAGACATTTGTGTGCATGAACATGTCTGTTCGTCTTGATTCTGGGTGTAATTATCTATATAAGTATGTATTTACAAAAGAAAAGTAGTATATGTAGTACATCAACTGTCTGGTTTCCATAGTATAAGCTCTGGTTCGTTTGGGATCAGAATGTGTGTGAATAATGTCCCAGGATATTATTATAGTTATAAATAAGTCTTTTGTAAATAAATGTATTAATATTTAGAATAAACAACAGTCTTACTATAGAAACCTCCAAAACGAATACGGTGTTCCAAGATGGATGGACTTTGAGGAGTCCGAAAGCTTGCTGATATAACTTTAGCTTTACTTCTCCTGTTTATACAACCAGCTATCATATCTGTACCCTGACAACGAATATGTTTTATTTTATAGATAGGCGGATGGTTCACTTGTTCTTTTATGCAAGCTCGTCTGGGTAGGTACCACCCACTCATCAGATATTCTACCACCAAACAGCAATATTGAATATTGTTGTGTTCCGGTTTGAAGGGAGAGTGAGCCAGTGTAATTGCACAAAGGACATAACATCTTAGTTCCCAAGGTAGGTGGTGCATTGGCGATGTAAGCGATGGTTAACATTTCTTACAATGCCAATGTCTATGCCTTCCTAGGCGGACGAGCATATAGTATATACCTATACTATAAAAAAGCGGTGACCATAGACAATGGCGATGTAAGAAATATTAACCATTTCATACATCGCCATTGCGCCACCAACCTTGGGAAATAAGATGTTATCACCTTTGTGCTAGTTACGAGCTCGTATTCAAACCGGAACGTATCTACTAAGTACTGGTGTTTAGCGGTAGAATATCTGAAGCGTGTGGCACCTACCCAGGCTTGCGCAACCCCCTAGTAAAAACTTTCGACTGATCAAGGTGATACAGATTCAATAAGGGCTCGTTTTTAATCTTTTTTTCAAATAACAGCAGCTCACTAAGAGATCTGTTGTCTTATGGTGATACTATTTTGACGCGTGTATCATGTTGTATGTTATAATCATTACGGTCAATATCGCATATTTTAAGAGCCGGTTGGCGTGGTTGGTGGCTTGCCTTTCACGCCGAAGGTTATGGATTCGATTCCCACCCAGGACAGACATTTGTGTGCACGAACATGTCTGTTTGTCCTGAGTCTGGGTGTAATTATCTATATAAGTATGTATTTACAAAAAGAAAAGCAGTATATGTAGTATATCAGTTGTCTGGTTTCCATAGTACGAGCTCTGCTTAGTTCGGGATCAGATGGCCGTGTGTGAATAATGTCCCAGGATATTATTATTATATCACTCTGACATTTCACGACCGTATTCTGTGAGTCTCGAGTTTGTTCTTAGGTCACATATATTAAAATAATGTGCAATACAAGCGCATTTTCCCACGCACTACTTTACAAACCAAAACGTGTTCTAATACAAAACAATACGTGTAGTTTTCTTATATACAAATAAAGGCATTATAATAAGAATGTTAAGGATCACATTCGCTTGCTGTATTTAAATAATGGTGCGCCGTGTATTTCAATGGTATGTGAATGTAATGACGCGTAAATGAGCTAGTGATGTGCTTGCATCGTGTTTTATTATCGATTATATTCCTTTTATTATATATTTTCAAATTTCTGAATAAATAAAATTTTAATACAATTTCTTTTTAGTGAGTTGTGATGGCTCTCGTTAGAAACCGATAATTCCGAGTTCAAACCTGGGCAAGCACTTTAATTTATATTTGTTTAATTTGAGTTTATAATGCATCTCGTGCTCGGTGGTTAAGGAAAACATCGTAAACATGAGGACGAAAATCTGCCACGTGTATCCACTAACCCGCATTGGAAAAGCTTGGCGGAGTTAGCTCCAAGCCTTCTCCTCAAAAAGGAAAGGTTTTATAACTATTTATAATAAACCTAAAGAAATCGTACGGTTTATTACAAAGCAGTTTCACTGTTATAACAAAAATTCTACTGGTGGTAGACCTTTGTGCAAGCTCGTCTGGGTAGGTACCACCCACTGATCAGATATTCTACCGCAAAACAGCAGTACTTGTTATTGTTGTGTTCCGGTTTGAAGGGTTAGTGAGCCAGTGTAATTACAGGCACAAGGGACATAAAATCTTAGTTCCCAAGGTTGGTGGCGCATTGGCTGTATAAGCGATGGTTGACATTTCTTACAATGCCAATGTCTAAGGGCGTTTGGTGACCACTTCCCATCAGGTGGCCCATATGCTCGTCCGCCTTCCTATTCTATAAAAAAAAGGTACAGATAACGTTGATCTATATTAATGTTAACATTCTTTATAGTAATAGTACAGTAACAGCCTGTTAATGTCCCACTGCTGGGCTAAAGCCTCCTCTCCTTTTTTGAGGAGAAGGTTTGGAGCTTATTCCAATACGCTGCTCCAATGCGGGTTGGTAGAATACATGTGGCAGAATTTCAATGAAATTAGACACATGCAGGTTTCCTCCCGATGTTTTCCTTCACCGTCAAGCACGAGATGAATTATAAACACAAATTAAGCACATGAAAATTCTTTATACATATTTTTATCAAAAACACAAAAAGTAAATACAAGTGCAGACCGGAAGAGTTCAGCCAGGACCCGCGCCTATCCGTGCTTCCGGATGCACGCTGTCAATACTGTTAACTACCAGACTGCGCTGATAAAGAGAATTTCGCGAAAATATCCTAAATCACTCCCATTTTAATAAAATAGTGCATATATATTAAAATTAGAATTAGCAATAAATTCGCTTATTGCTGTCCGAAAACTATATCTGTAATCAATTCTAGGCCAGATTAGAAAGTAGACTTTCTAATCAGCATTTAACTGTTTCTAGATCTCGAACATTCATAAAAATACATAATGTCAACCTGTATTTTTATAGAATTGGAAGGCGGACAAACATCTGATGGTGAGTGGTCACCAACGCAAATAGACATTGGCATTGTAAGAAATGTTAACCATCACTTAAACCAATGCGCCTCCAACCTTGGGAACTAAGATGTTATGTCCGTGTAATTACACTGGCTCACTCACCCTTCAAACCGGAACACAACAATACCAAGTACTGCTGTTTTGCGGTAGAATATCTGATGAGTGTGTGGTACCTACCCAGACGAGCTTGCACAAAGCCCTACCAACAGTATGAACTTGAGAAATGGATCATTAAAATACCTACATACTATTACTATACATATCTAAATAAAAATATACAATGCTTACTATTTAAGTACATACTATATTTATATTGTATATAATAATATCCTGGGACATTTTTCACACACGGCCATCTGATCCCAAATTAAGCTTGTACAAAGCTTGTGCTATGGAAACCAGACAACTGACATACTACATATACTATTTATCTTTTGTAAATACATACTTATATAGATAATTACACCCAGACTCAGGACAAACAGACATGTTCATGAACACAAATGTCTGTCCTGCGTGAAAGGCAAGTATCTACCAACCACGCCAACCGGCTCGTCTATATGTAACTCGATTGTCTAAATAGAGTTATTACTGAGTATCTTGCACTTCTTGGTAGAATAAACATACTACCGGTTGATGGCTTTTGTCAGGAATATGTCAAGATATTAAAAATTTCTGGGTGGTAGGGCTTTGTGGGTTTGTGGGAGTGAGTGGGTGAGTGAGTGAAATATAATTATCGTTAATAATTATTAATTATCTATCGATATGGTCATGAACGCTCTTGACCTTTATTTTTACTCTGTATATTGAACTTTATATATTAAATGAAAGTAATTGGCAAACTGGTTAATGAGCGCCGAGATAAACGAACTTCACGAGGTAGTTTTATAAACAGAGATTTAATATAAGCTCATTCTTTTCAATAAATAATATCGCTTATTTTATTTCATTTCTTACTTCGGAAAGATATAAATAACATTTAATTTAGCGTATCAAGGAAATTATGTACAGTCCTTTTTGTAATCAATTCACGGCGTCTAAAAGATTGTCCATAAGCATTGTACTCAAGACGCTGGCACTATTGCCTCTGCACCGCTAGACTCAGCCTTTGGGCTGGCGCTTATTTAAGCGCCAGCTCTTGGGTCACCAGAAGTGTGGACCAGTTAAAAAAATATTATTATCGCTTATTTATGTAGTACTAATATTATATAACACTAGCTACCCATGGCGGCTTCGCACGAGTATAATAATGGTGTACATAAAGCGTTTATATCGTAATACATATAACTCTGGTCTACGCGGCGCACGCCAGTAAAGTCGACATGATTATTTTTGACATCTTTTTTTTTTTTTTTATAGAATAGGAAGGTGGACGAGCATATGGGCCACCTGATGGTAAGTGGTCACCAAACGCTCTTAGACATTGGCATTGTAAGAAATGTCAACCATCGCTTATAGCCAATGCGCCACCAACCTTGGGAACTAAGATTTTATGTCCCTTGTGCCTGTAATTACACTGGCTCACTCACCCTTCAAACCGGAACACAACAATATCAAGTATTGCTGTTTTGCGGTAGAATATCTGATGAGTGGTTGGTACCTACCCAGACGAGCTTGCACAAAGCCCTACCACCAGTAGAATCTTTAATTATCATAATCATATTTCAGCCAATGTACACAAAATATCAATAAATTATACATCTAAATTTTCCTAATGAATTACTCTCCATTGGCAAAAACCATATAAAAAGGCGTTCCGTAGTTTTTTTTTATGTCGTTCAGAGTGACAGACGGAGAAACGCGGCGGAGGCACTTTGTTTTTTAATATGTAGTGATAACAAGCTGACCGTCCCAATTTCGTACGAATAAATTAAGAATTTAATTGATTTTATTTAATAAAAAAACCCTTAAGACACAGGTTTCAATTAAACCATAAAGGGGCTCACACAATACTACACAAAAAATCCATTAAAATCAGTCCAGCCGTTTAGAAATTCAGTGTACACGTACAGAAGAATTATATAAAGATTATATTAGAAGCCGAGATAGCCCAGTGGTAAGAACGCGTAAATCTTAACCGATGATCGTGGGTTCAAACCTGGCAAGCACCATTGAATTTCCATGTGCTTAATTTGTAATTATAATTCATCTCGTGCTTTACGGTGAAGGAAAATCGTGAGGAAACCTGCATATGTAATCCACCAACCCGCATTGGAGCAGCATGGTAAAATAAGCTCGAAACCTTCTCAAAAAAGGGATAGGAGGCGTCAGCCCAGCAGTGGGACATTTATTTCAGGCTGTTACGAATACGAATATATTAAAAGTAAACGATTTTAATATATAAATAGTAAATAGCGATTAAAAAGCAATTAGTTTAAAAAAATATTGTTTATTATAAGCCATCTGCGATTGCGATTACATCACTATGTAATTATTTGATGATATACTAACAATTTAAAAAGCGTTTTACACGCAATACTCACAAAAGAAAAACATACGCACTCATCTAGAGGTGTAATACTATTGACCGGTTTACAAGTTATCGTTTTTGTTATTGACAAGCTGGTTGGCGTGGTTGGTAGAACACTTGCCTTTCACGCCGAAGGTTGTGGGTTCGATTCCCACCCAGGACAGACATTTGTGTGCATGAACATGTCTGTTTGTCCTGAGTCTGGGTGTAATTATCTATATAAGTATGTATTTACAAAAAGAAAAGTAGTATATGTAGTATATCAGTTGTCTGGTTTCCATAGCACAAGCTTTGTACAAGCTTAATTTGGGATCAGATGGCCGTGTGTGAAAAATGTCCCAGGATATTATTATTATTATTATTATTATTATTATTATTATTATTATTATTATTATTATTATTATTATTATTATTATTATTATTATTATTATTATATTTTTATTTTTATAGTTCGAAATACGAAATGGTCATCTTTGCAAATGTGTACCTATTTATTTTACTATATACATAACTTAATATAAAGTTAAATCCATTTTTATAAGAAGGTACGTCGATAATAGCCCAATATCACTATTACCCCTGCGCTTTGATACTCAAAATGTACTATATTCAATTTATATAATATATACTACTTGAAAGGAAACAAATACTAAATCCATATAATATGGTTTTGGGTATATATGATAATTTGAATTAAAGTAAATTAAGTCTGTCTGGGAGTGTAATGTTCTCAAGGTTCATGTATGTAAGCTTCTTTAATCAACCATATTTTTTAAATGCCTAAACAGATTTGGATGTATAGGAGAATTCTTACGTCATCCCGAGTGACACGGACTTCATTCGTTCATTCATTCTTTTTTAATTCCTTATATAAAAGGACGCCCTCCAGCTAGGTGGAGTGACGATATACGCAAGGTGGCTGGCAGCGGATGGAGGTTAAGAGCTGAAGATCGAGCTCAGTGGCGTGTCATTGGAGAGGCCTATGTCCAGCAGTGGACGACAAAAGGATGATGATGATAAAATGATATTATTTAAAATAATGACGTTGCGATAAAATGTAAACGGACTATCGAATTACCAACAATTACTAAACATTTTGCTCGTGCAAAAATATGTCTTATTGTAAGGCAATAAATGTTAAAGTTCACTACAAAAATATTTGTGGTCAATATCTGATAAGGCTGTGTACATAAAACATTTAAAAAAATACACATCAGTTGAAAACGACTGCTTTGAAAGTAAAATAAAAAAAAAACAATAATTTATTTTCGTTTACGTTAATATAATACAACAAATTATCAAGAACGCATAATTAACAGTGTAATTTAAGCCTTATACAATTAAAAAAAAACGTTACACATTAATAGTTAATTTAAAATAAACATTAAAATAATTTAAAAAAAAATGGCTCATGAGTTCACAGCCTTATTCTATTTAAGTGGAGTAGAGTAGGATTGACCAACAAGCTTTAGTCAGTCGCCTTTCAAGCCGTGTCCACAGTTCGCGTCGACTGAATTAAAAAAAAAATAAAAAAAACGAAAAAGTTTTGTACTCTGCGTCCATTGTTGTGCTAAGTTTTTATCGGGCGTTCGTTTTGTTTTGACGAGGTAAGTTTTTTTTAAATATTCTATTAAATATTTTCGATTTGATGTTTAATTATTTAATAATTTGATAGTTACATTAACATTCTCATTAGGAAATACGATAAAATATAAACGCTTTAATTAAATCGTTCGATATATTGTGTCGGATATTTAATTCCGATTCGCATTAGTTAATTAGGTACGTGTGGCTTAAGATAATTTATAATAACTCACGTATTTATATTTACGTAGGTATAATATTGAGATTTAGGTAAACTAATTATTATTATAAAGTCACGCTTGAAAATAATGTTAGTGCTCTGGAATTCTGAATTTAATTTTTATTATGTTTGTAGGTAACGATTGTGAACAAGACATTTTTAAAAATATTAATTGTTATATACACGTTAAAAAGTATTTAATTAATTAATAATATTAATACATATGAACAAATTCACGCATTAATAATAATGAATTTAACCTTACGTAGGATAAATTTAACCTTACGTAAACGACACCTTTTTTAATTTTAGTTGCTACAGTTATTTTAAAGAAAAAAAACATAGTAGGAAACTTTATAGAAAAATGTTAATATTATTATTAAGACACACACACACGTCTGCACAAACACATTTTTGGAAAATGTCAAAAACAATATAAAAACGAATAAATTATCTATCGTTTTAAATTCCCTAAAGTTAAATGGTTTACGGGTCGCTTAGTAAATAGTCGCAGGTTCGAATCCTGATCCCCTTTTGCTATTGTTCACCACTCCTAACACAAGCTGTACGCTTAATTGGAGGTGTAATAAGGAATATTGGTAATTACTTATAAACGCGCGTTGCTAGTATTCTTTTAACATATTATATGACTTTACTTGAAAAAAGATTATGAGTTTTATAATAAAAACGCGTCAAGGATAATTATTAATACATTTGTGTCAGTTACACTTTCACTTTTTTTTTTTTTATAGAGTAGGAAGGTGGACGAGCATATGGGCCACCTGATGGTAAGTGGTCACCAAACGCCCTTAGACATTGGCATTCTAAGAAATGTCAACCATCGCTTATAGCCAATGCGCCACCAACCTTGGGAACTAAGATTTTATGTCCCTTGTGCCTGTAATTACACTGGCTCACTCAATCTTCAAACCGGAACACAACAATATCAAGTATTGCTGTTTTGCGGTAGAATATCTGATGAGTGGGTGGTACCTACCCTACGCCTAGTCATACTTAGTATTGCGATGTTTCGGTTGGAAGGGTGAGTGTGCCATAACTACAGACACAAGGGACATAACAACAAGGACTCGTAAAATGTAACGGACACAAGTCTGCCGAGATATTTTTGTTCACGCTGGTAAAACGCGTTAATAGTTTCCCCCACTGGAACAGTGGAGGTGTATGTGGGACTCGCCGATGCCGATCGGAACACCCACTAAAAAACCAGCGGTACCCTTTCCGTCTTAACGAGGAGCGCCACGAGATGTATGACTTGCACGTGCTACCGCGACGCTGACAGACGGCCTGCCCATGCAGGCCTCCATTCTCTAAGGAGATTACCAGGGTACTGAGAACCCTCCTAGTCCCGGCGACAAGTCTGCCGAGATAAAATTAAATATATAATGGATATGTATTAAATAAGCAACTCAAAATACTTTTATATCCTTCAGAATGTTTGGATAACTTTCGAATTTATTTTGAAAATTATAATTTGGGTAGGTAGGTATATTATTTACTAGCAACAGCCGCTGCAGCGATGCAGGAATTCAGCTTCACACGGAAGGACACTCCAATTTTATTTATTTGTATAGATTAAGACGTTTTCAGCGCTTATAGACGAAGGTTATTTGATTGTCAGCCCACGTAAAATCAATAAAAAAAAACATAACCACTTATATGTTTATTAAGATAGCACGAATCTCTGATTGCAGGTCTTTCGTAATTTAAATAAAAATAATTTAAGGCTTGCGAGATTTTTAATGATAGTTTGTAAAATTTATATTTAGACCTTCGTTTAAATAAAAGAAAAACACTTTGTATAATAGTGATGTGATTGTATAATAGTAAGTGATATGATGCGGAAAAGAAGTCGTGGTTTGATATAATCTCCTAAAAGGACAGATTTGAATTGAAATACACACTAAATTCAACTTACAAGCCACTGTCAGGCTATTCTGTAAGAACAAACTCGAAACTCACCTTAGAAAACGGTCGTGAAATATCAGAAAGTGATTTGCGATATTATGACATTTCAAGAATACGCGCGATTTACGTTTGCAGCGGTCAGGAGGTCGAAATAAAACCGAATAACCATCAATTATTTATTAATATTTACTAACAATAATTGTCTTATAACTAAAGACTGCTTTACTCGAAGTGGGTATAAAGAGTGAATAAAATAATGTTACAATTAATAAAATTAAAACAATGGGGCATTGAAAAGCTAATATGGGGAACACGGCCAATACGGGAAACTCGCCTGGGAGTCTTCCATCAGTTTGGTACGTCAGCATATTCGTGGGATTCGGGTTCAATAACTCGCGTCAAAATAGTATCACCATAAGTCGCTTGTGAATATTTCACAATGCGCAATAAAGTGAGTTCGTACAGAATCGCTGCTGATATCGGATGACATCTTTATAATACAACAATTGCTCTTAATATTCGACCTGTTTATGTCATATATATGTATGTCAATGACGTATATAATAACATTATTTACGATGTAAGTGTTCGTGAGAGTTATTGGTTTTTTTTCATTTAAGATATTCTCAGATTTAAGTGGATTTAAAATGACGCCTCGTAAAGCACGTGAAGCTGGGAACAATTCTTATAACAATTTGTAACTTGATCACAATCGAATCGAAGCGTAATCGTTGCCGTTTATCCGTTTTCCTATTGTTTAATTTTATTTAGTAGTCGAGATGGCCTAGTGGTTAGAACGCGTGAATCTTAACCGATGATCGTGGGTTCAAACCGGGCAACTACCACTGAATTTTCATATACCTAAATTTACTCATCTCGTGCTTGACAGTGGAGGAAAACATTATGTGTCTAATTTCATTGAAATTCTGCCACATGTGTATTCCACAAGCCCGCATTGGAGCAGCATGGTGGAATAAGCTCCAAAACCTTCTCCTCAAAATGGAGAGGAGGCCTTAGCCCAGCAGTGGGACATTAACAGGCTGTTACTTTAATTTTATTATCAACTATTGGCATAAAAGTTACCAATTGTTATGATTTCGACATATCGATATATGCTAACGTCATATCAGTATTGTTCCGATTCGAATAAATATATTTAGTATAATAAATATATTTAGTATAATCATTATAAATTGGTAGAATTGGCCTAGTTTATCCTGCTGGTAATCTGTAAGAACTCATCACCCGTGAAATGTTGACAATCAAATTATGGCGATGTAGTATTTTGTTTCGTGTATCATTGAAATGTTATAATTATAACGGCCAATGTCGCGTATCACTTTTTGATATTTTACGACCGTTTTCTGCAATGAGTTTCGAGTTTGTTCTTACGGCTAATGTATTTTTAATAATATGTCCTATTTGTCTTGTTTACAAGCCGAGATGGCCCAGTGGTAAGAACGCGTGAATCTTAACCGATGATCGTGGGTTCAAACCCGGGCAAGCGCCACTGAATTTTCATGTGCTTAATTTGTGATTATAATTCATCTCGTGCTTTACGGTGAAGGAAAACATCGTGAGGAAACCTGCATGTGTCTAATTTCACTGAAGTTCTGCCACATGTGAATTCTACCAACACGCATTGGAGCAGCGTGGTGGAATAAGCTCCAAACCTTCTCCTCAAAAAGAGGAGAGGAGGCCTTTAGCCCAGCAGTGGGACATTCACAGGCTGTTACGGTTACGGTTACGGTTATATGTCTTGTTTATTTAACGGTTTCACTATTTACGTATTAATGTGACAGTTATTCGGAAAAGACACTAAGTATGTCTACACATAGCCTTTTGTCAATATTAAGCAAAGATATTAAGATGAAACCATAGACAATTTACTAATTTTTAAAGATTCGACATATTCCTAACAAGTAAAAAGTAGTAAAACGTCTATGGTTTAAAAAGGCTTCACGTTTGTGGGGTCTATGACGGGTATTTCTCTAGTAATTAATATAGAATAGTAATAATAAACCAGTTTATTTGTTTGTTTGTATTAATAAGTTAATATATGGTCTTGTACCTATTTTTGCTCCAGTCGTATAAGATTGCCGTCCCATCAACTGTGTGTAAAGGAACAAAAACACGTGAGTCTGTTTACAAACGGACACACACCGCTATTGTATATATAGATTTGTCATGATTCGAAGTCAACTGGCACACAAGACGGGCCGGTTGTCGTGGTTGGTAGATTCTTGCCTTTCATGCCGAAGGCTGTGGGTTCGTTTCCCACACAGCACAGATATATGTGTGCATGAACATGTCTGTTTGTCCTGAGTCTGGGTGTAATCTATAAAAGTATTTACAAAAGAAAAGTAGTATATAATTTATCAGGTTTCCAAAGTACAAGCTCTGGTTAGTTTGGGATTTTTTTTATTTATATAAAAGAAGTCATAAAGACTACGACGTCAAATTTAAACAAATATTATACTTTATTGCAAATGAATACCACGTATAAATGAAGATTGTTATGTTTGCTGGTAATAAACATGCAAACACATTAAAATAACATTAAAACAAATTAGAGATACAACAAAAGCATAGACAACACGTCTATGGAGATACAGATATGACAAACAAATATATATATATATTTATAATCTGTAAATAGTGTCTGTTGGTTAGTATTAGTCGAGAATTAAAACGGGTAAGAATCATCAATTAGATATGGCTGGCTCGCTCATCTAACTTAAATAAAACTACAGCATCTCAGAAAACGTAACGTTCAATTGTATAATTGAAAAAAACCGTTAAATTTCGTGTGTTTTTTTATTATTGTATTTCATGGCTGGCAAGTGAGTCTCATATTATGTCACCACTGGACATAGGCATTGGTACTGTAAGGAAAATTAACGATCGCTTACATCGTCGATCCGGAACTAAGATGTTCACGGCTTCTAACCACTGGACTGATACGGCTCCAAAAATATGTCCGCTACTTAAATTTCATTAAATATTGTTTATAATTCATTAATAAGTATTGATAACTAGTTTAAGAGTACTTGTATGATGTAAATTAGGTGGTTTCAGCTGGTTTAAAAACTCCTGAGGAGAGCTCCGCAGAGCCACGAGCTGAGTACAGCTCGTGGTCGCAGCAGGGGCCGCGGTTTTGTTATATCAACTCGATCCCGCAGCAACCCCAATAAATGCTGAAAATGACCATAGCAGTGGTTTTAGTGGCTGAGAATCCCACATAACCCGGTTCTCCTAAATCCTCTGGTAGGGCTGCCTAGCCTTATTAGGGTAAGCAGCCCTGAAGGTGATGTGAAATGAAAAACTACCCAAAAATTGGTGACTATTACGAAAGGCGCCTGAGTCCCCCTACCCGTCACCCCGGGCACGAGCCCCCTTATAGGTTTAATAAGCTGATGGGCGGATGGATACCAAATATTCATACTCCATAATCGTATTAATACTGATATTTCATTTACTTATGTTATTTAATATATTAAGCATTTGTGGTTTGACGTAACACAATACCACCACATTTTAAATGTCACCACAATATCTCTTGGTGTTATTTGAAACTGTTCTGCGTATAATAAAACGACTGATAAATAGGTAATAAATAATAATTAAATAACTTGCTGGTAAGGCTTTGTGATATTCTACCGCTAAACAGCAATATTCTGTATTGTTGTGTTCCGGTTTGAACAGCGAGCCAGTGTAACTACAAGCTCAAGGGACATAACATCTTAGTTCCAAGGTTCTTCAAGATTTCAATGTCTACTGGCGGTGGAGACCACTTACTTACTTATAACACGAAAGAGAAAAATATTTATTAACACAGCGAAATGATTTCGTTGTTCTAGTGGCCGCTGATCTCAAAAGGTTATCAAGTTTTTCCTGCCGAACATTCTCTGTAGTACCTCCTGAAATTGTATTTGTCTGTGTATTCCCTGAAACTGCCGAAGCAAACTCTTGGTACGCCTGTTATAAATACGAAAAAAAAAACATTTTTGATAAGCCGAGCCTAGTAACGGATCTTATGGACCTATTTGTAATGTTTAAGGTGAAAGGTCACAGATACGACAAAACATATCACTTAAGCGCCATTTTATGACCTTAAGGTTATTGACCAGTTCAACATTGTATACGTTTATAATCTATTTCTGTATATTAACTAGTGTTGCCACCTCATTTGTTTTTATTTTTAATTATAGTAAAAATTTTTTTTTTTTAATCTATACGCCACAGACTGTACACCGTCGTGTTATCTGTGCGATTGGTGTATCTTTATATTATCTGATCTAGTTAATTAGTTTTATGTGCTAACATTTTTCATGTTTCAACATTACAACTTAAATTTCTGGACAACAATTTCTTTTTTTTTTCGTTTGCGTCTTTATGTTTGTTTGTCAGTAGTAATTGTCTTGATTATGCTATTGATACAAAATAATCTTTTTTTTAATAAGCTTTTAGATAGGTAATACAAAATATATTAACCATCCCTTTTATCGTCAATTGGGTCAAACCAACCTCAACGTCCAACCAACCTTGGGAAGATGTCCTTTGTGCCTATAGTGCCTAAAGTCACCCTTCAAACAGGAACAACAATACAAAGTATTGCTGTTTGGCCACTGGGGTATTCCGGTTTCATTATCTTACGCAAACAAACAGACAAACATAATTTGCCTCTAAACTTGTATATTAACTAATGATAAGACGGAGAGTCCGGTCAGAGTTGAGACGAACCGACTCATTCGGTTGATAACATCCAAGCTGTTATGTATAAGCAAATAAATATTTTTTTAAATAACGAAATTGAAATTAAATTTGATGCCATATTGAAATTGGAACAATTAAGTTCAAAATTCGACGCCATATTGGAACGATTAAAAGTGAAATTCGATGGTATTTTGAATTTGGAACAAACATAAAATTCCACGAATAGTAAATCCTGAAATTCTGACGTCTAATGTACTGACGTAAATGTTAATGACTTTGAGAAGATTTGTATTTTGGCTTTCGAAGTTCGCTCAAACGGTGAGTGTTTTCTTTTAATCAATTACGAAACATAAAAGGAGCGTGTATTATTTATACTATTTAAGCAATTAATTGCGATTCCATGCAAGACCATTCCATGCGGTCACGATTTGTACATTAGCATGTAATGTATTAAATATACCGAAAAAGGAAAAATAAATATGTTAACAATTTATTATTTTATATTTTCGAATAGGCAGACAGAATAATCACGAACCATATAATGATAAGAGGAACCATCGCCCATAGACATTGGCTATATAAGAAATATTACCTTACGCCGTCAATTCGCCTCAAACCTGGAGAACTAAGATGCTTTGTCTCTTGTACCTTACACTGGCTCATTAGCCCTTCAAACTGGAACATAAAAATACCCATTCAGCAATAGAATGGGAGTAGAAACAAAAATATTATTAATATTTGCTTGAGGGTAGAATATCTGATGAGCGACTACCTCCCCTGGAATCGAGATCATTCGCTATTCAAAATTTCAAACCGTAACACAACAAAGAGTTTTGATTGATTAGATTGAAAATATATAAGCGTAATTCCAGTGCGCCTTATATATTTTACTTTAAAAAATAATTTTTAACAAAACTTGCCATGCTCATATACCCTGTTTATGCCGAAATATCGGATGATTAAACGGTAAATGAAACTTAGGAAGAGCTTTCGACTGTTCACACTAATTTATTTTGTCTGATCATTTTAACAAACTCACTTTCACGTTATATGTATACAGTATCGAATCTAGACAGCGCGATTCAGGAAACTGACAGATTTTATTAGCGCCATCTATCGCTACCGAGTAGTAACACGTGTAATTATACATCCAGTATACTAAAGTACCATCGTGCATTCAATTGAATTGATTTATCTCTTCAGAAATGTCTAAATGTCTGTGTTTATGTCGGTGACCTCTGCTATGTACAGCTACTCCATTATATAAACAAACCTCGTACGCATACTTAAACGAGGCATTGAACCTTGAACAATTACGTGTTGGTTCAAACTCATGGCACAAGCGTGTTTCTATAAACTAAAGGCAACGATCAGAGGACATTTTTGATCGTTGGAGTTTCCTTGCGGCATTTCGCTAACTTGCTTGTATGTAAATTGTCCAAACCCGTCAATGTATAGAAGACCCATAAAATTGTACATATTTGCTCCATTTAGATATAGGACAGACCCTGAGGTATTGGGTTCGAACCCCGGGTCAGCCTGATACAAAGTTATTGGGAATTTCTGTCGAATATATTCAGTAGTAGAATCTGTACGCAAAGCCGTTGGTCCAGTTCCAGTCCATTGGTAAAGTTCAGGCGCACTGAACTTATTCTGGTCAGATTGCCGTCTTTACTTACACTTAATGACCCCTGATTTTTAAACCCATGTTCCTCAGCTAGTTATCCTTATCTATCTACTGGGTCGTCTCGATTAATTAGCACTTGCGTGTCATCTTTAATTAATCTTAATTGCCCTTAATTAACTGCTATCTGCGATTACATCGTGATAAATCTTCTAAATACTTGATTTAATTTTAAAGTCAGAATGGCCAAGTGAGGAAACGGATAGTCAGTTTAAGAGCGCCATCAAAACCGGTATTTTCTACAAGTCTGGGTACCGCTCGTCAGATATTCTACCGCCAAACAGCAATACTGGATATTGTTGTCTGGTTTGAAGAGTGAATTAGCTAGTGTGGCTAAAAAAGTCGTAGCATCGCAGTTACCAAGGTTGGTGAAATTGACTATGATATTGAATATTTCTTACCGCGCTAATGTTTAAAACGCCGACATGGCCCAGTGGTAAGAACGCATGAATCTTAACCAACCACTAAATTTTCATGTACTTAATTTGAAATTATAATTCATCTCGTGCTTTACGGTGAAGGAAAACATCGCGAGGAAACCTGTATGTCTCTAATTTCACTGAAATTCTGCCACATTTGTATTCCACCAACCCGAATTGGAGCAGCGTGGTGGAATAAGCTCCAAACCTTCTCAAAAAGGGAGAACAGGCCTTAGCCCAGCAGTGGGGCATTCACAGACTGTCACGAATACGAATAATGTATACAAATAATAAAATACTCTATTGTAAATACATATATACAAAGGTTATTAGTAAGATGATCATTAAATATTATTATTTATTTCGGTATTTTTTTATCTAGTAGGAAGGCGAACGAGCATATGGGCAATCTGATGGTCAATGGTCACCAACGCCCATAGACATTGGCATTGTAAAAAATGACAACCATCGCTTACATAGTCAATGCGCCACCAACCTTGAGAACTGAGATTATATGTCCCTTGTACCTGTAATTACACTGGCTCACTCACCCTTTAAACCGGAACACAACAATACCGAGTACTGCTGTTTTGCGGTAGAATATGAGTGGGTGGTACCAACCCAAACGAGCTTGCACAAAGCCCTACCACCAGTGAATTATGTTACAACTATAAATAATAAATTATTTACTTCTTAAACAATTGTACATAAATTATATACTTAAGTGCGATGTTAAAACAATAAATATAGCAATATAATAAAAAAGAAATATTAAGTTATAAAAAACTCAAGATTTATTGTAGCTTATATTGTATTTCTTAAATGTTTTCGCTGTGAGTTATTGCGTGGATGTGAATTATCAGTACATATTATAAAGCAACGGCCCCCCGTGTCTGTCTGTGTGTCCGCGTTAAGCTCAAAAACTACAAAACAGATTTTCATACGGTTTTCCCCAATGTACGGAGTGATACATCAGGATGGTTTAGGTGTATAATTCATTAATGCTTTGTGTAATGTGTGTGACTGCGATATGGCGATGATTGTTGAATATGTCACAAACAGCACTAGTAATTATTATAATAGTGAGATAATATACGTTTGTCCTATTTATATATAAAAGCCTTTTATGTGAAACCATCCGGTTTGACAGTATTGTGTAAAAATGCAGTCTAAAAGACTCATATTTAAATATATCCTTATATACTTATTGTATAATTATCAAGATTTGAATTTAGTTGGTGTTTGACTGCCTCGTTGGTCTAGTGGATAGATGTAATACCGCAGATGCGGTCCTGGGTTCAAACCCCAGGTCAGGCCAATGAAAAGTAATTGGGTCTTTCTGTCGAAAATTTGGAAGTATGTACACTCTTCGGAATCGGAATGCAGCTAAAGCCGTTGGTTCTGCGCTCTTTCCGGTCGTGTCGGATTGCCGTCCCATCGGATTATGAGAGTTAGGGAATAGAGAGTGCACCTGTGTTTGCGCACACACTTGTGCACTATAATATGTCCTACGCAGTTGGCTAATCTCTCTTGAAATGCGTAGTCGAAATTGGTCTGAAGGACATTTTTATTTATATATTGGTCTTGTTACTTTGTTACTAATATTATATATGCGAAAGTGTGTTCATCTGTTTGTTTGTCACGCTTTCACGTCTTAACTACTTAACTAATTATGAAATATTGCAAACATTACCTCACTCGTACACAAAAAGACAGAGTGCATCTCCTCACACGCGTGAGAAACCGAGTCGTAGAACTAGTACAGTAGAAAATGGGACACTCAATCAAGCGTCAGTATGCTAATCAATGTAACACTCAAGTGCAAACGTTACCTTACTTTCTCTTGTAACGGTAAAACGAATACTAACTTTCTTCCATCACAATGGGAGAAACCGCTAGGGAAAAATATAAATGGGGGCAGAAGTGTTGCGCTTTACCCCTGAGAACGTGTATGCAACATTTCATGATGACCGTTTGAAGTTATGACGTAACAAACTTATTTAACATATTAATTAGAATATGTAATTAAAAATCATTTCTCCTGAGTATCAATAGATAAAACTACTGTGTAGTTTAAACCTTTATTTTATTACGTAAGCAACTGCTATGAACGAATTTATATATATTTTAACTTAAATACTGAGTATATTGACGAGCCGGTTAGCGTGGTTGGTAGAACACTTGCCTTTCACGCCGAAGATTGTGGGTTCGATTCTCACCCAGGACAGACATTTGTGTGCATGAACATGTCTGTTTGTCCTGAGTCTGTAATTATCTATATAAGTATGTATTTACAAAAGGAAAGTAGTATATGTATATATATATCAGTTGTCTGGTTTCCATAGCCCAAGTTTTATCCAAGCTTAATTTGGGATCAGATGGCCGTGTGTGAAAAATGTACCAGGATATTATTGTTATTATATTTCCAGTTCATCATTAGAATCTGCATTCCGAACCTTATAGCTTTCTTTATGTTTTAAAGGACAATTTAAAGGTATATAAAATAACAAAGTCGCTATCTACGTCTGTCTGTATTTCCGTTCATTCCTTCTAAACCACGCAACGGATTTTGATGAGGATTTCACTGATAGAAAGATCGATAAACGACGAGGGCTTAGATATATGTGATTGTTAATACTTTTACAAAATGGCCGACTTATGACGTTGTTAAAATAAAAAATAATAATATTTTCTTTATCAGTAAATTGTAAGCCGGTCACTAGGTAAGTTAATTTTGATTTCTTATTGTTTCAGAACAAAATGAGGTCTCTATTATTCCTGTGCTTGTTCGTCCTCCTGTGTGGGGCGCTGGCGAAGAGCAAGAAAGATGATAAGGTAGTACTCTTACCCTGTCCACCTATCTGTGTTTCATCCGTAATCCGTAACAGCCTGTGAATATCCCATTGCTGGGCTAAGGCCTCCTCTCTCTTTTTGTGGAGAAGGTTTGGAGCTTATTCCACCACGCTACTCCAGTACGGGTTGGTGTCAGAATTTCAGTGCATTTATACACATGCAGGTTTCCTCACGATGTTTTACTTCACCGTAAAGCACAAGATTAATTATAATCACAAATTAAGCACATGAAAATTCAGTGGTGCTTGCCCGGGTTTGAATCCACGATCATCGGTTAAGATTCACGCGTTCTTACCACTGGGCCATCTCGGCTTATGTCTAAATTCAATTTCGCACATCACCGTGTTTTATGTTATGATTTATTTAAATCAAATATTATATTATCTGTAACAAAGTTAAGGTTATACAAAGCCCTTTTGATTGTCTTGAGTTTTTCATTGTAAACGCATGGACTTATCTTTAACTATTCGCTATGTAAACTAAAGGTAATAAAACAGTATTAAAACATTACCAGTCTTGTCACACACCAAGCCGGCCCAACGGCTTTACCCGCCGGGCTGGTTTGCGATAATTATAATTACCATTTAACCCGCCGACATAAGCCCGCCGGTTTCATATCTAGATAATTACATTGAAAAAGTAAATGATGAGTCATTGATTAGCATTCCCAAACTCTATTTAGAAATTACTCCACCAAGCTTTTGAGATACAAACACCAATACAAATTGGAACCGCGTTATGGTTTATGCTCCAAGCCGTCTTTTTTTTTTGAACAAATTCATCTCATGACGCATTTACGTTTTACGGTTAACGGTTCGTTAAAATATATCATGTAAGTTTTACATCACCCTCAAGCTTCAAAACTTACAATAATATTTAACAAGACGCTTTTAAGTAACGCCTCATAGATACTACCTTTCGTAAGGAAAACGAATCGTTTCTTGAACATAGAAACCATACATCAATCACCTGACCAACATTAACAACAAACTCACTTTGAATTTGTTTGTAACGTCTTAATTACTGAACCGATCATGATGAATTATATCATACACACATGTGTAGGATACAGAAAATTCAGGGGTACATAAAAGAACATAGTACCCAACCCCCCCTCTATGCCCCCATTTTTACGTCAACAATAGACCGTATCTAATCGAGCCTGTTCATTTATCACTTTCTCTCATACAATCCATCTGCATTCGACTTCGTGTCACGCGATGTTTTCACATTCAAACTTTCTTAATTCAATTGCCCGATCACAATAGACAACATGCCGAGATGGCCCAGTGGTTAGAACGCGTGAATCTTAACCGATGATCGTGGGAAACACGGGCAAACACCACTGAATTTTCATGTGCTTAATTTGTGCTTATAATACATCTCGTGGTTGACGGTGAAGGAAAACATCGTGAGGATACTGCATGTGTCTAATTTCACTTAAATTCTGCCGCATGTGTATTCCCCCAACCTGCATTGGAGCGGCGTAGTGGCATAAGCTCGAAACCTTCTCCTCAAAAAAGGAGAGGCTTTAGCTCAGCCGTGGGACATTCCGAGGCTGTTACTTTACAAATAGACAACAAACGATTCGTTTTTCTTACTGATAGTAGAGTTGTCTACAGGACGGGGTACCATCGTTACATTATATAAACCAATTATAGGCGTAGTAATTTATTTCTTAGGAAAACATACCAATAATCAATTTTTCTTAATTATTATAAAAGAATCATAAATTACTAAATTCTCAATTTGTGTTTCAACACACAATGTTTGTGTGAATTTGAATAATATCACCTGTTGTTGTACCAAGCCATTGACATGCCATAACTATGGTGTTTTCTAACAGGGAATTGGCAGCATTTCCTTCCCCGTGATAACATTCGTATAATTAATATATGTAGTTAATAAATTATAATAGATAGTTACTTTAATTTAATACTCGGCCGCAGATCCCGAGGTTCTGGGTTCGAACCCCAAGTCGGGCCTATAAAAAATTAATTCGATTTTCTTTCGAATATACTCAACAGCAGCTCATAGTCTGGAAGTTGTAAGCGTGTACACTCTCCGTGCCTCGTTGTTTCTGCGTCTTTTTTATAAGAGTAAAGGAATAGAGTGTTCTTGTTTTTCTGAATATATCACGCGCAATTGGTTAACCTAAAAAATCTAAGGCACCACAACATTTCCAGGTCAAAATAGCCGTGTACTACGAGTCCCTCTGCCCGGATAGTAAGAAGTTCATTACGTCACAACTAGCCCCCGTCTGGCGCGACTTCAGGGGCCTCGTCAAAGTCAAACTCGTGCCTTATGGAAAAAGTACAGTAAGTGCCTTTTATTTACTCCTTATAATCCAATAACCGTAGTATTGTAGAGTTCAGATTTGAGTGTGAGTGACTACAGGCACACCGAACTTAAACATCATAGTTTCCCAAAGTTGGTGGCGCGTTAACGATAATATATAATATCCTGGGATATTATTCACACACGGCCATCTGATCCCGAACTAAACAGGGCTAGTGCTATGGAAACACAACTGATATACTACATATACCACTTTTCTTTCTTAAATACATACTAATATAGATAATTACCCAGACTCAGGAAAAACAGACATGTTCATGCACACAAATGTCTGTCCTGGGTGGGATTCGAACCCACAACCTTCGGCGTGAAAGGCAAGCATCTAAAAATCACGCCAACCGGCTTGTCGAAACGATGTAAGGGATGGTTAATATTTTTACATCTCCAATGTTTGGGTTAGCTTTCAGAAGTGAAACTGATTTTAAAAAACCCCCAAATTAGTCTTTTTAATAATAGAAAAACCAAATCATACAAATTGATGTAAATAACTCATTTAATCACTCTTAAAAATCCAAACAACACAATTGAAGGCATTCAACAAATCACAAGTCGCGCCAATAATGAATTACTTTCACTGGTGGTAGGGCTTTGTGCAAGCTCGTCTGGGTTGGTACCACCCACTCATTAGATATTCTACCGCAAAACAGCAGTACTTTGTATTTTTGTGTTCCGGTTTGAAGGGCGAGTTAACCAGTGTAATTACAGGCACAAGGGACATAACATCTTAGTTCCCAAGGTTGATGGCGCATTGGTGATGTAAGCGATGGTTAATATTTCTTACAACGCCAATGCTCGTCCGCCTTCCTATTCTATTAAAAAAAAAAATCTGTCAAAAAACAAAATGGCGGTTTTAAATTAGCGCGCGTCTTTTTTTTTTAACAACGCCATCGTATGGACCAAGGTATCTTCTAACTGTATATTAAAAATGATGCAGTTATTTATTTATTCTGTATCGTGCTCTGTTTTTACATTATAGTTTTTTGTTATATAAATTGTTATCTTGATGTAGAGTATTACGGTTGTCGGTGATGTCAGCATTTTAGTACCTCATTGTGAAATTTTATGGCGTCAATATGACCACACGGCATGACGCTAATCGTTTTGTACAACAATGATTTCGAAAAAATGTACATAAAACTGTACAGGTTTATATACAAATATACTAGCTTATCGCCCGCTTTACACGGGTAGATAAGAAGAAAAATGTAATTTTGATAGGATTTCCGTAAAATCCGTTCTTAGTGAGCGTCTACGTCGGGGAAGTAACTGAGATAAATATCAAATCAATCAAATAGTTAGTTAGTTAGCTTAATAAATAAATAAGTATATATATATATATATATATATATATATACTTATTTATTTATATATATATATATACTTATTTATTTATTAAGGATCTCCAGCAAAGGATACACGCTTCCGAGTACATTACAACGTGGAATAATGTTTTAAAATACGAATTAAAGGAAACAACAGCAAGCACATCTAACTAAAAGGCACAAGGGACATAAAATCTTAGTTCCCAAAGTTGGTGGCGCATTGGCTATAAGCGATGGTTGACATTTCTTAGAATGCCAATGTCTAAGGGCGTTTGGTGACCACTTACCATCAGGAGGCCCATATGCTCGTCCACCTTCCTATTCTATAAAAAAAAAAAACTTGTTACTATTTGTTGTTTTTCATGCAGGATATATAAATATATATATGATTATCATAGATGTATAAACTTTTTATAATAATAATGAAAATAATTACGTAATAAATTTTTCGCTGGTTCTTTTTATTAGGATCTAGCAAATTTACATGAAATTCAATCCCTTAAAATTACGATAGAAAAAAAGGTCCTATATTTCTTCTTAAACTATATTCAATTAGACATATAAGGACGCTTTTGAATCTTCATATTACATATTTAATTAAATGTAAAATTACCTTTTCTTTTTTTCATTTTAAAAAAAAATAAAAACGAAGTAGATTGGGTTGCGATAATCGATAAAATTGTAGTACTTGGTGTTCCTACTTATATACAGCAACAATATAACAGTCTTGCACCTAGATTTTATAAAAAAATAAATCAATTTTCAAGGATAAAGAACATTAATAACTACCAATTAAACACACATGCGCGCGCGCACTTTAACACACTCACGCACACACGGTATGGATTGACTTATAATAATTAGTAATAAGACCCTTCGTAATATTTAATTGGAAGGAACTGACTCCTGACGCACGGGTAACACTAGTTCAGGAGTCAGGGCAGTTTTTTATGATATGTATGTAATTGATAACAATAAAGTTTTATTATTATTATATTTGCATTTCCATTTAGAGGGGTGACACTTAAGTTTTAAGTTCAAAGAATCTTTATTCTCAAAAAAAACGAACGTCATTTACACGAGAATAACATGACATAAAGTTAAACACAATAATGGTCGCCTCATACGTAAGCGAAGCCCAGTGGTAAGAACGCGTGAATCTTAACCGATGATCGTGGATTCAAACCCGGGCAAGCACCTCTGAATTTTCATGTGCTTAATTTCTGTTTATAATTCATCTCGTGCTTTTCGGTGAAGGAAAAAATCGTGAGGAAACCTGCATGTGTCTAATTTCATCGAAATTCTGCCACATGTGTATTCCACCAACCCGCATTGGAGCAGCGTGGTGGAATAAGCTCCAAACCTTCTCCTCAAAAAGGGAGAGCTTAGCCCAGCAGTGGGACATTTACAGGCTGTTACTTACTTACTTTTACTTACATATGTAAGTACTCAGCTAACGAGATATTTATACTTTACTTTAGTAAAGTTTTTAAAGAATTTTAGAAACGATAGCTTCAATAATGCGATTGAATATTTCTAAACGTATGTCATATGAATCACGATAAATTAGTTAACGATTATTTATAGCTTGAGGAAAATTTATCGCAAAAATGTAATGTTTATATTATATACTTGTTATATATTGAAGCAATGCTTGTATATAAGTTTACATCAATATCGAATGTAAATATATTGTTAGGATTATGGTCTTGATTAATAATATCGATTGGCGTAGTTCGTAGATACTTGCCTTTCACGCCGAAGGTTGTAGATTCGATTCCCACCCAGGACAGACATTTGTGTGCATGAACATGTCTGTTTGTCCTGAGTCTGGGTTTAATTATCTATAAAAGTATGTATTTACAAAAGAAAAATAGTATATGTGGTATATCAGTTGTCTGGTTTCCATTGTACGAACTCTGCTTAGTTTGGGTTTAGATGGCCGTGTGTGAATAATGTCCCAGGATATTATTATTATGCGTATTCCACCGACACGCATTGGATCAGCGTGGTTGATAAGCTCCTACCGTCTACTCAAAAAGGAGGCCTTAGCTCACCAGTGGAACATTCACAGCCTTTTACTGTATTCAGCTAGGGAACAATAATTTCGGTATTATTAAGAATATGACAAAAAAATTGTAAATTGTCTATGAGCTCATCGAAATATATTTGATTAGATCATATTGAGTTAAGGTACATTCCAGTTAACACAGTGATAATTATTACATAAATAGTGTATAGCTAAATAAACAAATACTATATTAACAATATTATATCTTCATGAAAAAATAAAGTGATTTTTATATATTTATTTACAAAATATAAATAAACATTACATGTTAAACCTAAAGCGTTTACGTACTTAATTAATACAGTTTGTATGTATTCCGCTGCCGTTTTGCGAAATACAGCATGATGAGTTAAACAAGACGAGGCTTGGATTCCAGGCCAGGATTGAGCAAAGTCAACGCGCGTAACAAAGGTGACTCGCTCACCAGTACCAATCGACAGCCTGACACCGCAAATAGCTTGTGTCGACGAGCGCGAGTGTATTTGTCAGGAAGGCTCAACGATGTCAGCTCTAACATTGAGGGTGTTACAATGGTACCCCTGAGTAACTGGAAGAAATAGCTTAGTAATGACGAAACTTCCAAACCAATATATATAGCACTCATATACATGTGATATTTATATATATTTATTTACCTAATTACTTATATATAATATTATATTTATTAAATCTTTTTTACAGCACGATAAAGTTAACGGCAAATGGCAGTTCAACTGTCACCATGGACCTGACGAGTGCTATGGGAATAAGGTGAGTCATATAAGTACTTTACTGGTGGTAGGGCTTTGTGCAAGCTTGTCTGGGTAGGTACCACCCACTCATCAGATATTCTACCGCAAAATAGCAACACTTAGTATTGTTGTGTTCCGGTTTGAAGGGTGAGTGAGCCAGTGTAATTACAGGCACAAGGGACATAACATCTTAGTTCCCAAGGTTGGTGACGCATTGATGATGTAAGCGATGGTTAACATTTCTTACATTGCCAATGTCTATTTTGGTGAACAAATCAGTACTTGGAAGATATGTAAATCAACAATACCGTTTTTCTTACGAGCATTAATATAACGCTAACTCGTATAATAATTCCAGATCCAGGCGTGTATCCTCAAGGACCGCAGCCTCCAGGACACAGAGAAGATGGAGCTAGTGATATGTCTCATGGGACAGGCGAACCCTGACAAATCTCTGGACACGGTGAGTTTACTTAATATGTTCCACTATTGGGCAACTGTTAAACGTAACCTAAGGTTAAGTAAAGTAAAGTTAGGTAAGGGCTAAAGTAACCTAAGGTTTGTAGCAAATTTCACCCTGGTACATTGAATGTCGGTGGTTATATTCCGACGTACAGTCTTATATCGGATTTTAAAAGGAACAATTAAGAGGAACATGCGAAATATTTTTTTACACTAGGCAAAATCGGCGCATTGACGATGTAAGGTATTGTTAATTTTTCTGCGCCAATATCTATGGGTATGGTGACCCCTTACCATCAGATGGCTTCATTTTTTTATCCGTGTAGGATGTGTAATGTTACGGTTTCCTGTCCAGTGCCTGGAGCAAGTGAAGCGCGAGGCGGAGTCGGACAAGCTGAAGCGCTGCGCGGCGGGCGAGCAGGGCGGCGCGCTGCTGGCCGCCTACGGGGACAAGTCGGACGCCGTGCAGCGCCCGCTCGCCTTCGTGCCCACCGTCGTCGTCAACGAGGTACCGCCACGCTCTGTTATTAGTCTACTAGCTTTTATTATCCTCATCAATCCTTATAATATAAGTCTACTCTTGTTCATCTACCAATTCCCTGATGATGATATGTCTTCCAGTCCGATTTCGGCTACGGCGGCCAATCTCAAGAGAGATTAGCCAACTGCGCAGGAGATATTATAGTGCGCAAGTGTGTGCGCAAACACAGGTGCACTCTCTATTCCCTCACCTCATAATCCGATGAGGCCAACGGGCTTTCTCTCTCGTGTTTTCCAATTCACTATATCCGTATTAATTAGTAAATTCATAGAACTACACACGCGTTATCTTGAGACTAATCAAAGATATTAGATGAAACCATAGACAATTTACTACTTTTTAATGATGTGACATATGCCTAACAGAGTTTTTTTTTCGTCAAATGGTTACTCGCAAGCGAAGGCTTGAAAATCCTACTTTAATTTTAATTATTTATCTGTACGCTCCAAATATTTTTACTATGTACTATCCGAATATACGACGAATAAAAATATTATAATATTTCCAGAAATTCGACCAAGCACTACAAGATGAGTCGCTCACGAATTTGAAGGACGTCGTGTGTCGCTTGTCCACCACCAAGCCGGCGTCCTGTTAGATATAATACCAATATTACTTCTAAGTACAATTTTAATACACTTTTATGACTGTGTTTTATTTAACACACCTCTACAACCTTCCAACTTTATTGTAATAAAAATAATACTCAATCAATAAATATCATAGACAATTCACTATATTTTCTTTATATAGAATAGGAAGCTTTTTTATTGTACGGTTCATTGCACCGACAATATTGCAACGTTTTCATGTGTCAATTAAGCGTCTATCAATTAAGCGTATATCAGTCTCTGACTAAGCCGATGGCACGGCGGACGCGTCTCATACCCATCATGCATGGTGTATCTACAAATCAAACATCAAAAAACTTGACACATATCACTTAAGGTGTCTACGTTAAATCTTACGTATCAAGCGGCAGGATCACGTCCCTAACTCAGAGGTCCTGCGTCGCTCTGGAATTTACGGCATGGAAGCTCTTCTGATGCAACGTCAACTCAGATGGTGTGGGCATGTCCTACGCATGGACGATCGTCGTTTGCCTAAAGCTGTCTTTTATTCGGATTTAGCTAAATTTAGCAAACGGAAGCATGGTGGTCAGTATTTGTGATACAAGGACGTATTTAAAAGACACCTAAAAGCTTGTGACATTGGCATAGAATGTTGGGAGGAGCTCGCTTCCCAAAGGGCATCTTGGCGCTCTACCATCTACAAAAAGATCAAAGCGTTTGAGGAAAACCGCCTTCACGCACTAGACGAAAAGCGCCAGTTAAGAAAAGAGAGACCTAAGCCATCCTACACATACAACTCTGCGGGCCAACTGTATTGTAACACGAGTCGTAGGGTTTTTAAAACCAAATTTGGTCTAGCGAGCTACATTAGGGCTCATTCTAGAAATAACAATTAATTTCTAGGGTCGCTGTCATCGAAATCGATGGAGGAGGACTATATATATATATATATATATATATATATGAGCATTGTTTAAGTATATGAACAGTATACATATTCTAGATTCTTAGGTACAACCTATGCAATTATTTTCAAGGGAGCCTAGGCCGGTGTCTTGTAGACCTAGGCCGGTGCCTTGTAGGCCTAGGCCGGTGCCTTGTAGGCCTAGGCATAAAACTGGGCTGTAACTAGACCTTTTAAATAAAACAATAAAGCTTGGATGGAGTTTATTTACAACTTATTCACATTAAAAAAAAACCTTACAGCAGCGTCCCGCGCTGTTCTCTTCATAAACTTACAACTTATTATAAACATATTGTTTTTAATACAAAAGAAAATTAAAATACTTAATACTGACAGTCTATAAAGAAAAGACTGTTGAGCAATGGACGAGAATATTTAATGGTAAAATCTTTAAATTAAAGCTTTAATTATATTTACAGCGCTTAGATTTTCGTGGATTTCTTTTGATTTCGTCGTTTCGTCGACCTATGTTTCATTTTCGTCGAACAAGTGACATTTATTAGTATTATTATAACTGTTTTATATAATCTATACACATAAAGTACTGACTTAGTCGAGATGGTATGAATTCATTAAATCTTGCAATTTTTAATCGCTACATATAACGTGAATGTCCCACAGCTGGGAACAGACGTCATCCCATTGGGGGGAGCAGCTACGATACAAATACATTCCTGCATCGATACACAAGATGAATTATAAAAGCAGATTCGCTTTTCTGCGTTTTAACCAAACTTTGGTTTAGGTCCACTAGTCTAATATACACAATAATAACCAAAGTTTCGTCAAAAATGATTACATGGATCAAATCATCATAAAAATGATACATTACATTCCACTTTCATCTCCATCAAGATACGGTTTAATCGGCTTGGAGACGTTTTCGCGTATGTAATAGCTTTAATACACTGTGAATAAAAGTGGAATTAACCAGTTTAAACTGGCTACGTTCGTCGAACACTCGTATGAGTAGCGTTAGAAGTGTCATTTTGTTTATTAATATTTTCTCATAAATCGTTACAATGATTGTTACAATGGATATTAATACTATTATTACAATAGAAGAAAAATTTATAAATGTAGACGAATGGAGAATTGTTTGTCTACATACTACTGAAGAGCAGAAACTATCAGGGCAGAGATGATTATAAATAACAATTTAATAACGTCCTTCAGACCGATTTCCGCCACGGCGGCCAATCTCGAGAGAGATTAGCCAACTGCGCAGGAGATATTATAGTGCACAAGTGTGGGCGCAAACACACGTGCACTCTCTATTCCCTCACTCTCATAATCCGATGGGACGGCAATCCGACACGACCGGAAAGAGTTCAGGCGCAGGACCAACGGCTGTACGTGCTTTCTGAGGCACGGGAGTGAACACAGTTCCAACTTCCAGGCTGCTACTGAGAAATTTCTGACAGAAAAACCCAATAACTTTTCATTGGCTCGACCTGGGAATTGAACCCAGGACCTCCGGGTCTGCGGCCTCACATCAAACCACTAGACCAACGAAACAATCAAGGCAGAGATGATTATATACAATATAAGAACGAATTATCATTTACATAAATAATTTATCTGATTTCGAAATGTCTGGACTTGAAGACATTTATAATGAAAAATGACATTTAATATTTATGTACATATATATAAAAAAATATATTTATTTATCTGCTGACGGTGCACAACTACAAACGCAAAAACGTCTCCAAACCGATTTAGTACATAATATCACAAACACATCAGAGTTTCTGGGTAATGTTTGACGATTCAAACATATGATTTAACCAATTAGGGGGGGACGTAGTCATCATCTCCCTCCTCATTCGCCTCCTTATGCCGTCTCATCTTATGTCTGCTCAAATCGGACTTCCTCTTGGTTTCATAACTACATTTATCACACACATACTTCTTCGAGTCCGTTGTACACAGACGGATGTGCTTCAATAGGCTCGTTTTCACATCAGACTGGAAGTTGCACTTCTCACAACGGAATCCTCGTTTCGCGTTCACTATACGTACACTATCGTGGGACTTTAAGTGATATATGAGACTCATGTTGTGTCTAGCTTTATAATCACATAAATGGCACTTGAATTTCTTATCGTCTAGGTGTTTTCGTTTGTGTCGAGCGAATTGCGCCTTGCTGGCCGTCGTGTAACCACACATTTGGCATATTTGTATAACAGTCGGGTGTTCTGTTGCGTGTTTCTTGAATTCGGATTTGCTTGTGGTCCGAAAATGGCATTCGACGCAATAGTATTCGTATAACCCCCACATGATTTTCTCTGGGCTATGTTCGGACGCGTGCTCGGATTTCGATTTCGTTTTCGATTTAGATTTTGTTTTGGATTTCGATTTCGTCTTTTTGGATTTCTTCGGCCTCTTGTCGACTAGTTTCACGAGCGGCATGTCGTCTTCGTCGGTTTCGTCGGACACTTCGACTGTGTCGATGTGCGGCTCCTCGATTATGACTTCGTCTTCGTCGCTCGACGTTAAAAGGCTTATCGGATCTTCTTTTCTGTAAATTATTATTATTTTTTTAATAAATCAAACACGCACTTTACGACAAAGTTTAAAGTTTTTATATATAGAAACATTTTTACAAAAATATTTATCATGCTGACCATACCTAATCAATCTATGTACAGTCATAACAACACAATACGCTTAAAAGTTTCTATTATATGCCCCCAATATTATATAGTTATAAAATTTTTAATAAAATGAAATGAAATGATATTTCTCAACAGAAAGGAAAAGTACCGGTATTTTAATTAATCAATAGTATTAAACAATTAACGATTTTCACATTCCTTAGTGAGAAGCTGGTATCCATATTAGTTGTGACTGTTTTATAGATTAAACATTAGTTGAGGACATAAGGAAAAAATCTCTCAGCTCCCATCGTACTCAACTAACTTACTTCTCCCCCAAATCCACAACATCCGAGCTGCTATCCGCGTTGGCCTCGAGATCATTGTCCTGGAACATGAGGCTGTTGGGGTCCACAACGCACTCTATACACTCGAGCAGCATCAGACAATCTCGGGTAGACGGCTCATCATCAATTTCTGATAAATGACATTGAAGTTAGATTTAGACGTTACACATTTTGTTAAACTAAAAAAATATATATAAATTGGCTCAACATGAGAATTGAACCCAGGACCTCCGGGTCTGTCCTTACACCAAGCCAATAGACCAACGGGGCAGTCAAGTACACAACTAAAAAAATAGCAAATGAAAGAATGGTAACAACATTGTATTTGATTATCGGTCTTTGTTCTACCTTTCTGGGTAGGTAACATGCTTTCATCAGATATTCTACCGACAAACAAAAATACTTATAATAGTGTTTCGGTTTGAAGGGTGAGTGAGCCAGTGTAACTACACACAAAACAACACAAGCACAAGGAAAATTACAGGAAACATTTTATTTCCCAAGCTTGGTCTATTGGTTGGTTATGATTACTTATCATTAGACAACCCATTAGCCAATCCGCCTCCCTATTCAAAATAAATTAAAAAAAATACATATGTATTTAAATAAAACACATATAACCTTAATTATAAATGATATTTAACGGGTGACCAGTATAACAATACTGCATCTTCTTCTTTCAAATGTCAAATCAATAATGACGGAAAGAGACAGCGCTATGCAATGTTTACAAGAGATCCAATAAATCTCCACCCACCGTTATCAACGTCCATTTCAACGAAAACAGGTTCATGTAAATTATCAACATCAATAACATCCGTCTCCCCATTTTCAAATCCACAGTCCTGATCCTGTGTTGCCGTTTCTCTGGTCTTCGTTTGCTTCAATATATCATTTTGAACTGTATTTTCCAATTGACCGCTGTCCATGTCATTAATTTTCCTGTGTTTGTTCAATGGCCTTATTTGTTTTATGTGATAGTTAGTTATAACGTCTTCTATATCATTATTCGCTTCTGAATCGATGGCTGTTGTGCTGGGATCTGTTCTGTTGAAAAGAAAACATATTTATGTTAAAGAGTTGAGTCCATTATTTCTAATGATTTTATTTTTAATATTGACACAGATTAATAAAAATATGGTGATCGCATCCTATCAAGTGGCCTATATGCCGGTATACAAACCTATTACAATAAAGTGAGCGTGACGCTACATTGACTGTATTATTGTATAGAAAACAAAGTAACCTAACTAAAGTCATGCAATTCCGACGTTTTAAGATATATAAAAAAATAATATGCCATTGGAATCAATATTAGCTTACCTTCTAACAATACTATTACACAATTCACTGTTTGTACTGGCTGGCGTTTTTACATCTTTTTTATGGCTCTTCGTTTTTTTTCCTTTATCTGTGGTACAGTTGTCTTTCGTTTTGGCGGGAATTTCTTTGTTTTTGTCCGAATCATTTGTTGAATCAATGTTTTTCGATGATATCGCTTTATCCTGTAAAGAGGAGAATAATTAATAATTATGTGTTTGAATATTTAATAGAAAACAGATAATTTTGATTCTATTTTATCGCCTTTAGAGGTTTTTTTTTTTCAAACTTACATGCGACCAAACGGGAAGTAAACCCCTCGAAAACAAAAAATAATCGATTCATAATATTTAGTTGAACTCTATAATAAATGAGACAACCAATCGCAAGATTAGGCCAGTGTGTGCGCAAATACAGGTGCACTCTCTATTCCCTCAATCTCATAATCCACGATACACAACCGGAAAAAGTTCAGACGCAGGATATGCAAGAAAGTATTTACGTCTGATGTACTGGAGTGTTCAAACTTCCAACTTACAAACTGGGCTGCTATTCTTCGACAGAAAAACCCCGTAAAATTTTATCGGCCCAACCTGGGCTTTGAGCCTAGGACCTCAGGATCTGCGGCTTTATATCTAGCCACTAGACCAACGAGGCACTTGAAAAAACCATAAACACTAAATAGTTTAACAATAATCGGAAAAATGATCGTAAAATAAATTACTAAAAAGGTAATTTTATTAATATCTATTCTATAATATAAAAAATATATATCATAATACTTACGTCATTGAACACGCTAGGTACCACTTTCGCCTTCAACCGCTTCTTGCCCCTCACCAGCTCGTACTCGCCCTCCAGGAAGTGGCGACTGCATACCACCGAATCGATGGTCACTTTCTCTGATGGCGTGAACGCGTCTAACCACTTGCGCCGAAGTGTACGGCTGTTGGGGAACCTGGAATATTGACGGGTCTTATCATTTAAGAGTCAGGACCTGGGCAAGGTTAGAATAGGGGAATCTTTAATAGTATCCCCCATACTATTTATACATTGTTGTGTTACGCAGACGACACCCTCATCACCGCGACGGGGCGGAACTTTCAGGAGGCGCCCCGCTTGACCGAGGTCGGGACAACTCTCACCGTGGACCGAATGGAAATGCTGGGCCTGAGGGTCTCTATATCCAAAACGGAGGCCTTCCTCTTCCACGGTCTACGGGTCAGTGATCGCGGTGCAGGCCCAGATGAAATACCTGGGCTTGATCCTAGACGGGCGATGGAGCTTCGGGCAGCTTTTCGTGCAACTCGGCCCGAAGCTCGTCAATGCCGCCACCGCCTTAGGCCGCCTGCTACCCAACGTGGGAGAATCGGGATCGCCATGCCGGTGTAGTGAGGTCGATGGCACTGTACGGTACCCAGATATGTGTGGACGCACTCACCACACAAAACAGAGCCTTCCTACGGATGATCCCCGCTATCCCCTGGATCACCACTATGACCCTCTGCGGCAGAGGGTCATAGCGGTGATCCAGGGGATAGCGGCAGAGGGCCATAGCGGTGAGGGCGATCAAGGGGTATCGCACGGTGTCCTGGACAGCGGCGACCCTCCTCACGGGCGATCCACCCTGGGAACTCCAGGCGGAGGTGCTCGCGGAGGTGTACAGCTTCCGGGACGAGGCGAGGGAACGCGGCGACCGTCCAGGGTCGGCGGAGGTCTGGCGGATCAGGACTCTAGCCCAGCAGGCCCTGATCACCCAATGGAAGGAGGAACCGGGGTCCCCCACGGCAGGCCTGGCGACAGTGGAGGCGGTACGTCCCCACTTGAGTCGCTGGGTCAAAATGAAACGAGGCACGCTCTCATTCAGGCTGGCAGCGATTTTCGGCAGAGACCTCTCATTTCCGAGCATCATCAGCGATGCTCGGAAGCGAGGGGTGCTGGTCGGTGATGTTTTTCTTCTGTGATAGTGTATGTCGCAGAAGGTGGCCGCGGAGCGGTAGCGGGAAGAAGATGCCACTGCAGACCCGCTCCGCCGGAAAAGACTGGGAAGAAGAAAGAGGCGCTATGCGCACCTTCTCCCTCCGCCACAATAGACGCCGCCGGGACTAGGGAGGTTCCCAGTACCCTGAGAACCCTCCCTAGAGAATGGAGGCCCGCATATAATGGCGGGCCGGCCGTCAGAGCGTCACGCTAAGCATGCGAAAGTGATCCGGTGGCGCTCCACGTTAAGACGGAAAGCTCAACACAACACGATCGTGAATCATCCGAACGTGATATGCGACATTGTCTATAATAATTATGACATTTGAAGAATACACGGATCAGAATAGCGTGTCACGAGTCAGTCAATTCTGAGTGTACCACAACTGACCGGCAAAGTAAACTTAGACGTATTTTTATTCCCAAAACAGTTCGTATTTTTGAAGGTAGTTTTGATTTTTAAGTTCATTATATTTTATTCCAATAGCTCGAGGAGTTAAGATAAACAAACCTTAGATTTACATATTCCACGCAATTTTCTAATAGCTTTGCTGTATGTATAATACTGTTCTTGATTAGTTCTCCAACAAAATCTTAAACATTGCTAACAGACTAGACCAGCGATACTCAACCCCTTCTTTATAGGGGTCACAAACGTGTAAGTCGTGGTGTCGCGGACACCATTTTGGCCGATTTTTTTTTTTTTTATATGCCCCGGGATGGCAAATGACTCTACTCCATCTGATGGTAAGTGGTAGTAGAGTCCAAACGCGACGACGGCCAGTACAGTCGGGAAGAATGTTCTGTACTAGCCGTCCCCGCCTTGCCGGCCCGCAAGATGCCTCTTCACGCCTCGTTTAAAGGAACCCGGGTTGTAAGAGGAGGGGAACACGTGAGCTGGTAAGGAATTCCATTTTTTGGTAGTGCGACAAAGAAAGGAGTTGCCAAATTTCTTATTATAATTATTATTATTATAATTGTTACAAATTAAGTTAAACAACTATGAATTTTACGGACAAACTTATCATTTACTTTATTTATAATACAACACTGGTAACAACAACTAACCTTTCTTTTACAAATCCACAATGAAGAGCCGAGATGGCCCAGAGAGCCGAGATGGCCCAGTGGTAAGAACGCGTGAATCTAAACCGATGATCGTATGTTCAAACCCGGGCAAGCACCACTGAATTTTTATGTGCTTAATTTGTTTTATAATTCATCTCCTGCTTGACGGTGAAGGAAAACATCGTGAGGAACACCTGTGTATTCCAGCAACCCGCATTTTAGCAGTGTGGTGGAATAAGCTCCAAAACCTTGAATTTCAAGGCAAACTAGTTTATTTGGAATAGCCTATAGAAGTATACTCACTTGAAATATGTAACATCGTCTTTTGTATCGTTGCAGCTGTCTACACAGCAAATCTTGACCATGGCTCAAATGCATATAGCTGGCTGAAAAAAAAAACAATTTATTTTACTTACTTTGTTTCATTATTTAAAATAGGCGGACTTGCAAATGGACCACATAATTATAAGTCACCACCGTCCATTTCGACATTGTAAGATATTATTTTGAACACTTTTGTCACCAATGCCGTGGGGTATATGCAATATTAACCATTCCTTACATTGCCAATGCGCCACCAACCTTGGGATCTGTTATATTCGGAGAAATAAAACACATTAATTTCACATTTTACTGGTGGTAGGGCTTTGTGCACGCTCGTCTGGGTAGGTACCATCCACTCATCATATATTATACCGCAAAACACCAGTACTTGGTATTGTTGTATTTTGGTTATAAGGGTGAGTGAGGCAGTGTAATTACAGGCACAAAGGACATAACATCTTAGTTCCCAAGGTTGGTGGTGTATTCCTGATGTACAATGGTTAACATTTCTTACAATGCCAATGTCTATGGGCGTTGGTGGCCACTTACCAACAGGTGACCCATATGCTCGTCCGCGTACCTATTCTATAAAATAAAATAAAAATAACATTCATTATTATTTTGATTGATATAAAATATATAAATTGCAAATAATACATTTTTTTCATGTTGTGTATTGTTATTGTATGTCTTCACTTATATATTTTTTATATTCTGCTAAAATTGTTTATGGGGGAAAAAAAGATGCATAAAAGATTAAGCAGCAAGCATTCCGACACACTAAATTTACATACATTTAATATTAGTACATTATTAAAACAAAGTAACTCTGCCTGTATATTTCCCTTTTACAGTGTCATGGCTAAGCCGCTGAACAAGTTTTGATAAAATTTAGTATGAAGCAGCTTGAAGTTGTATTGCTTGTATAATAATATTTTATATTCTAATTAAAATAAATAACATTAATAAAACAAATGAATTCAATCTTGTTTTTATTTAATTTAATAAAATATTATATTAATTAAACTACCAAATTATTAAACATTATTTTTTATTAAAAACTATTTTTATATTGAAATTAGTTAAATGCTGTTTGTGTTCAAAATAAGCATTTAAATTAAACGTATTTTTTACAGCCGATAATGTTTTTTTTCAATTTACATTCTAATTTTAAATATGATAATGATCACAGATTAAAAAATTAACATGTACACACATCTAATGCACTAATAACTTGTTGGGCGTCCTTATTCTGATCCTTCTACATCGCTTTTAAATCGTAACTAAATTTCAACCTTATCCTGAACAATATAAAGCACATTACGCAACACCAAGCGAGTCTAAAACGCCGATATAATGCGAAGCGATTTACAGAATAAGCCGCCACAATTATTATTTTCATTCTCTCAACATATCATTATTTTGCGCCTTCAAATATTAATAATGACAGTTTTATCATATGTTTTCATTGAATAACAGTTTTCGCGCGCAAAAGCTCCGTAAACAAGGTTAGAAGTAACAAAAATATTATTGAATACTTACCCCGATTTCACGATGAATAAAACCTTTTTCTATGTTAAAAAATACTCAATATAATAACAATATTTTTTTCATGTTTAATTATGGCCTTATTTATTGAGGTTTTGGATAAAATATTAAGTAACAATTAAAAAACAAGCACGAAAAATATTTACTACTTTTTCTTTATTTTTATTGGATATTTGACAGTTAGTAGTGTTGCCCTTTTCTCGTTATATGACTGTATCCCTTTTACCGGTCTTTATTTAAGTAATTTTCAATACCAATTAAGTTTCTATAACAGAATTGATATACTATGGTATATAATAAAAATATTCATTTTTACTAATACAAATCAATGTTTTTTTAACTAAATTATATTAGTGACTTGTAATGTTATTAGTACGATTAAACTTAAAATGTATACCAAAAATGTACACATTATTATTAATAATTGATAGAAAGGCGTAAGTGTATAATTTGCTAGCAAGTTTCCTTTAAATTTTTAAAAAATAATTAAGTTTTATTTCAATAAATTTAGTTCTCGCCTAAACTTGTTAAATTTGTGGTCCGACACTTGTGGAGTTGCGACAACGTCGGATAGAACTGATTTTTCTTTTATAAACATAGCGCGTAGACAGAGGAACAAATAGACCAAGGGGCCGTGAAACCGCGATTTGAAATTTAATAGCAAGTAAATTAAAAAGAAAAGATAAGTATGATCGTAATATAAACCCTGTGACTTATAAACAGAATGATTTGATTTTAATAAAAAATGAAACCGGCAGTAAGTTCCAAAACATATATTCAGGTCCATACAAAGTAATAAGGGAATGTTCACCCAATGTAGAAATAATTAAGGATAATAAAAACTATGTTATTCACAAAAACAGAACAAAAATGTATTTTGAACCAATTACCTAACAATTTTGTTAAAAGTTTATGTACTAAATACTTACTTCAAAAGTTTGTAAAGATAGTAATTATAATATGACATTATACTATATGAACATTCGTAATATAAACTAAAATAAAATAAATTGTATTGTTTATTTTATTTTTTTATTGCGGTGGAGATGAGATGTAGTGAATAGATTATATTAACTAAACATACTTATTAATCATTATATACTACGTAACCTAATTTTGTACCTATTTAATGTACGACCTATTGGAAATAAAGGCAGTATCTATTCAGCAGTCTCGGCTTTCATTCCTCTCTCAGGGCACCACATTACAGAGACAGAGATAGTTTGTCAATTAAATTGTTGTTGTTGTGCGTATAATGTTGCCATAGGAACTGATTTCCCTGTTTTGGGAGATAAATAATTTTCAGGATTTAATTAAAACAATTATTTAGTTTATTAAATTTTACTTTTTAATGTTTATTATACTTTTTTGTAATTAAAATATTTTTTTTGTTTTCCAACTACACCCAAATACTGTTGCATTGTTTGTTTTTATTTCCGTTATCAAAATTACTTCAGCATCTTTATATAGTACTGGATTAGCATTCTCCTCAGAAGTTGAAATCTAAAACACTCAATTAAATTATTACTAAAGAATGGTTGCCACATATACTTCTATGTTAACCTCTTGATTCGAAATCTAATAATATTATAAATTCATGAAGAATGTTAAATAATGTTGTCGTTAGGAAATTATCAGAAGGAGAACGAATAAATTAATATAACATATTTACATATAACGAAGCACTTTAGGTTATTTACTATATTATTGGACTCCACATTTATTTGTTAACATTGTCGAAGAGTCGATATTTTTTATCGAAAATCGGAACATTTTTTTTTAGCTTACGCTGGCAGCACTTACACGATAAATAATTATAGGTTATGAATGATAAAAACTGGAAAATTCTATTATCTTCTGGATTTTAATGCAATATAAGGTTCCGTCATGCTATGGCATAAATAAACATCACTGAGAAACTATATTTAGGGACAAAATAGTCGTACTTACGCGTAAAAACACACGCCGGCAATTTTCTTCTTGCTATCAATTTATTATGAAATAATACGACATTGCACCATTATTTAACCTTCAATATGTTATAAGGATTGTTTCTCGGCCTTTTCACTGGATTAGAATCGTTTTCTAACATAAAAGTAAGCGAAAATTGAACAAAAAACACAATGAACGCACCAAATGTCAAGTTTGTTTCGCTACTTGAGTAGCGATTGAATGATTTGATAATTCTATCTCTGTCTAAACCATTTGTAACGTAATTTTCGTTCTCTTTCTTGTGTAAGTGAAAAGGAAATCGTCATTGCATCTATTAGTTTCTCTGTCTACGAGGTAGCGTTATGAGTAGTGATGTTCCGGATCGTTAAAATTATATATACGCGGATACGGATCTTGACTTTCTTACTCAACTCGGTGAAGGTGCGCGAGACCTTGGAATGATAGTTAATGCCACGCCCTTAATTTTACTTAATTAGAATAATCATTTCATTGAAATTTAAAATATTACGAAGATTTAAGTTTTCTCATTATAAAAGTTAATTAAAAAAAAAAAGCCGAGATGGCCCTGTGGTAAGAACGCGTGAATCTTAACAGATGATCGTGGGTTCAAACCCGGGCAAGCACCACTGAATTTTCATGTGCTTAATTTGTGATTATAATTCATCTCGTGCTTTACGGTGAAGGAAAACATCGTGAGGAAACCAGCATGTGTCTAATTTCACTGAAATTCTGCCACATGTGAATTCTACCAACCCGCATTGGAGCAGCGTGGTGGAATAAGCTCCAAACCTTCTCCTCAAAAAGAGGAGAGGAGGCCTTTAGCCCAGCAGTGGGACATTCACAGGCTGTTACGGATTATAAAAGTGATCTTATAACTTTCTATAATATTTCATCCATGTATTGAAAATTAAAAAGGTAAAAGACCCGCCAAAAAGTAGCGGATACGGATTTTTTTACTCCTTCACTGTTATGAACAAATTATCAATCTTTTGTATAATATTAATTTATACAATTTTATTTCGAATAATTTATGTATAAAAAAATCTGTATTTACATTTAGGTTGCTTAAATAACTCTGCGTTTTGTTCAACGCACATTTCGGTTCCACTACATAGACTGGTTCCTAAGATTATCGAAACAACAAAAGCAGCACATACACGTGGACACCAGCAAACGCTCTAATTGCTATTAATAATTTTGGACAATTTTACCGGTTCTAAAACTTGTGCTCCGCGCTGCGCATCAAATGTGCGTTGGCCATAGAGATAATGACGTTAATTATTCTCAATCTATTGTGACGTATATATATAATAATTATTATATTATGTATATGTTGCGTTCAAATATTTTTTTATTTAATTATAATATCTTCCTAGATATCTAATGTAGAATTACATTGTTTTCACTCATCATCATTAAACGATTCAAAATTTGAAACCGAATAATCTCATATCATGTGTCATCTATTTTATACGTGACACTGGCAGAATATTTTGCGCTCAAATAGCGAAGATCCACGCCAGAAAAGGAAAAAAAAAAAACAAAATTAAAATAATTTCATTGACGATCCTTTTTAAAGATTTTGCTAAAGGATAATAAAACTCAAAAGTTAAATTATAATATTTTTATTTACAGATAATGATAATCACATATAAAACTGTTACATTTATTTACTAACCATATGTAATACAGTCTTTATCGTAGTCAAAATATTGGCAGTTAATTGAAATACATAATCAATTTCAAATTCGGAATTTGTTAAACAATAGACAATCGTTTGCAAGATGGAAATCTTGTGTGTCGCACTGCACTTTGTCATTATAAATAAAAATGTGATTTTGTCAACGGTACGTGCATTATGTACTGATAAGAAAACACATGTACTGTTTCCGTAATCCGTAACAGCCTGTGAATGTCCCACTGCTGGGCTAAAGGCCTCCTCTCCTCTTTTTGAGGAGAAGGTTTGGAGCTTATTCCACCACGCTGCTCCAATGCGGGTACAATGTACTGTTTAAAAACACTAAATTATACATTTCTTTTGAATTGAACAGGTTTTATGTTGCTTCACGAGTCTACGCGTGCCTTCGAAATCGAAAAAATGGAATTCTTTACCAGCACACGTGTTCCCCTTTTTCAAACGAGGGCGGCTAGTGCAGAACATTCTACCCGACTGTACTGGCCGTTGTCGCGTTAGGACTCCACTACCACTTACCATCAGGTGGAGTGGAGTCATTTGCTTATTTTGCTCATTGCTATAGATTTTAACAAAAAAATGCAAAATTTAATATTATCCTGCGAATATAAATGCATCAAGTAGTGGATAAAAATCTTTGCAGAGATAGTTAATTAGCCGGAGAGTAACATTCTATAATGGAATAATGCAATGGTTTGTAGCTACAGATAAAATGATACTATTACAACAGCAGGAGAAAAGATAATAATAATATCCTGGGACATGTTTCACACACGGCCATCTGATGCCAAATTAAGCTTGTACAGAGCTCGTACTACGGAAACCAGACAGCTGATATACTACATATACTACTTTTCTTTTGTAAATACATACTTATATAGATAATTACACCGAGACTCAGGACAAACAGACATGTTCATGCACACAAATATCTGTCCTGGATGGAAATGGAACCAACAACCTTCGGTGTGAAAGGAAAGCATCCACCACACCAACCGGCTCGTCAATTACTTTACATATTCCATTTGATTTGCTAGTAACTCTGCTATAATCCGCTCGGTTATATTATAGTGCATGTGTGTGCAAACATTGTATTCGGCCACTCTTATAATCGGTTTGATTGTACTATTTTAAAATAATGTTAAGATTTTCAAATTCCATAAGCTTAATAGCTTTACTATATCAACTACAAACAGTTCTTGATTAACATATATTTAATAATAATAATATCCTCCAGACCGATTTCGACCACGGCGGCCAACCTCAAGAGAGATTTGCCTACTGCGCAGGAGATATTATAGTGCACAAGTGTGTGCGCAAACACAGGTGCACTCAATTCCCTAACTCTCATAATCCGATGGGACGGAATTCGACACGACCGGAAAGAGTTCAGGCGCAGGACCAACGGCTTTACGTGCTTTCCGAGGCACGGGAGTGTACACACTTCCAACTTTCAACAACGTATTTATTAATAATACAACACTTTTAACTACTTTAATTTTGATTCCAAAGTTCCGTTAACAACTTCGCTGACATTCAAAACGCCATTTTTTCAGGAATCAAGAAAATACCACAGATTATTTAGACGACCAGTGACGTCATATAATATATATATATATATATATTCAAGGTCTAAGTTATTTATTTGTCTTTACTCTTCCTAGCATTATTATTGGCTTTACTTGCAGGTTACTTTCTTTTTTTTTAATATTTTACACTGATTTAAATCTTTACATAGCAACTTTTTTTTAATTATAATTATTCTGTGTGTAATATAGTAACTTTTATTTATACAATAACTGGATATATTTAGAACACTCTGTCTTGGTATCCCGAGTCCTGTGGCGCTTGCGCTGGCTTCGGCTGAGCGCCTGGTGGATGATGGTGATGCCTCAGGTGTCCAGGTCGTCGTGGGGGGGCGAGGTACTCGAACATGCTCTGAGTGTGCTGGGCTAACATGTTGGCGAGATCACACGGCATGGGATCCGTCCAGAAGAAATCGTGGTTCAGCGCTGTGTCTGCGTCATATCTAAAATTATGAATTAATATTTTGTTTTAAACATGTTTCTTTTTATATAAAATCGCCCATTAAACAGACATTGGTATTGTAAGAAATATAAACCATCTGTTACAAAGTCAGTGCACCATCAGCTTTGAGAACTAAGATGTTATGTCCCTTGTGCCTGTAGTTGCACTGGCTCACTCACCCTTCAAACCGGAACACAACAATACAATATATTGCTATTTGCTATTGTTTTACTTTTTAAGAAGTAAGAATAAATACTGAAAATATCTATTTAGAAATTTTAACAATTTTATTTTAACCACTCGGTAACAGTAGATAAGGCCACAATAATTCTGAAATAATAGTTTAAACTAAAAACAAATAAGAGGATAACGGGTGAATTTGAAAGCTTAAATGACTCACCGTTTCGCCGGATCCAACTGCAGCAATTTATCAAGCAAGTCACAGCCGTAAGGATCCTTAACATATGGCTTTAGCCTTTCCTGTGGGGTGTAAAAAATACACATAAAATCATAGATAATCATTTAAAAATGTTTAATAATAATAGTACTCCAGACCAATTTCGACTCTCAGGTGCACTCTCTATTCCCTAACTCTCATAATCCGGCCGACCAATGGGTTTACGTGCTTTTCGAGGCACGGTGTACACACTTCCAACTTCCAGACTCCGGGCTGCAATTGAGAATTTTCGACAGAAAAACTCAGCAACTTTTTATTGGCCCGCCCTGGGATTTGAACCCAGGACCTCAGAATCCATGGTCTGCGGCCTTACATCTAGCCACCAATGTACGGAGTGTTTCATGAGGAAGGTTTAGGTGTATAATTCATTAAAGTTTTGTGTATGTAGGGCTTTGTGCAAGCTCGTCTGGGTAGGTACCACCCACTCATCAGATATTCTACCGCAAAACAGCAATACTTGATATTGTTGTGTTCCGGTTTGAAGGGTGAGTGAGCCAGTGTAATTACAGGCACAAGGGACATAAAATCTTAGTTCCCAAGGTTGGTGGCGCATTGGCTATAAGCGATGGTTGACATTTCTTACAATGCCAATGTCTAAGGGCGTTTGGTGACCACTTACCATCAGGTGGCCCATATGCTCGTCCACCTTCCTATTCTATAAAAAAATATATATTGACAGTTTTATTGAGTGCGCCATGTAAACAAATAGAGTTATATGTATTATATTATATATCCATTACAATAATGCCTTTAGATTGCTGATGGGGTTGCCTCGCTTCTGCAGTGCTTCAGGGATGTTTGCTGAAGCGAATATGGACTGTTTATATGCATTAATACGAAAAAGGTGTGCATCCTTGGTTCACAGGGTGCGGGCCAGCTCCAACAAAATTCTAATCATGATTGCTAACAGACTAGACTGTATGTTGTAAAGTATCAGCTGGACCAATAAATTGTATAAGTAGTAGATAGTAGTTTTTATTTAATTTTTTTTTGTAAATTTGTATACGAGTCTTGTTATTTGAATAAATAAATTATTATTATTATTATTTACATAATAAAACGTTTGTTGAAAAACGTATATCGTAAAACGTTTTTTGTTGACCAATATTCTACCCGTGCTGTACAGTATTTAAAGATAAATTCGAGTCTCACCTTAACTTTTCTCTTTTGACCCTTGGGTAACTCCATTTTGTTGTACAGATCTAAACTTTCAACGCCCGGCCAGACGTCAGGCGTGCAAGAACCACACAGCTGCGATATTAAAATCAACTGCTGCTGTTCTGTGGGACCCTGAAATATTGACCAGTGTTAATAATAATATATAAAAAAACTTAAGCATTTTTTTGTTATTATCAAGTGTGTTACAACTTTTATGTATTTTTTTTACTATTTTTAAAGTGGATTACAGATTCAAGTTTGATTGTTAATGTTATGACTTATTTATTTATTCTTTATTTCCCAATTATTCAATGGCTCATTTTAAAAAATAAATTTTGATTGTGTCAAAAATTCAAATAATTAATTGAAAAAAAAAAACTTTTAATAATTATATTAACGAGGCAATGGAGCCTTGTTATTGACAAGTAAAAACAATGTTACTTTTTGATTTTTAATATGCATGTTAATAATAACAATTGTTACTTATTGTTTTAATAAAATAAATAATATATATTTACAGAGGTCCCCTATATAATAACTGTATTTTCCTCTACAGTTAAGCATTACACCCCTTGAGCATAAGTTCCGCTTATGAAATATCATTTTGTCAGGATCATATCCCAGCCCTTGCTAGATGGCCCTTTGGAGCTTATTAACATTTATATAAACCTGCATAATAGGTGAACGTGTCCACATCTCCGCCATGATGCAGCCAGCACCCCACATGTCCACAGGAGGGCCATAATTACGGTCACCTGCAATATTTACCATCCATATGTAAACGGGCAGAGAAACAATAATGCACCTTCTTTTACTGGACTATCAATAGACTATTTTTTTTTTCTATAATAATAACTCATTAAAACTAATTTAGACACAGAACATCATTCTTTGTTGTTCATAATAACATTTAGCTCAATTGATATCATGAAAACTCATGTCAAACACATGATGATCTTTTCCTGAGTTTGAACACCTGTTTTTCAGTTAAGATTCATGTTCTTACCTCAAAGCCATATCACCTCATTCTATTACATAAATGAAAGTAAAATTATCTCTACAACATACCTAATAACAATTCAGGAGGCCTATACCAAAGCGTGACGACTCTATTTGTGTATTTATTTGCTTGCCCCGACTTTGCAACGCTGAAAGCTCTCGCCAATCCAAAATCAGCAAGTTTTAAAATACCATTCTTAGTTATTAAAACATTAGCGGCTTTCATATCCCTGTGCAGAATTTTATTACTATGGATGTAGTATAATCCATTAAGTAATTGTTGCATCACTTTCTTTATTTCTCCCAAGCTAAACTTGACATTTACATTCGATAGTAAGCCAGCGAGATCGTGTTCACAGAAATCAAAAACTAAATAGAATGTTGATCTATATTTATTGTGTAGGGTCGCCTTTGTTCTGCATATTTCTATCAAATTCACAACGTTTTCGTGTTTTAAGAGCTGCAATATCTTTATTTCTCTTAATGCGGTTATAGGAAAACCTTCTTTTTCATTGTCCATTAAGACTTTTTTCATCGCTACGAACTTTTTGTTGCTATTCCTAGCACGCGCTTTGAACACTTCCCCAAAGGTTCCCTGACCGATTTTAGCAACTTTTTCATATTTGGAAGACTCGTCACAAAATGGAAAGTCGAAGTCTTCGATGTATTTCTCCTTTTCCCTCATGTTCAGGATTGTAGAACTAGTACTTAGCACTGGCGCAGGCTCCCGCGGAGCGCTGACGCCTTGCATTTTGGAAGCAATTTTGGCGGTTTTAAATGACTTTTCTACAGAATAATACACTTTCCACGTGATCTTCTATAAGAGAAAACGTGGAATCTTTTATGATTAAAAGAAAGCAGCACATTAGCGATACTACAGAATTGGAAAATATTTTGATAGCGTCAAACTGTCAAATGACAAGCTGACAACTATCTTTTGAATTTTGACAAAATGGCACCTCTCAAGCAAAGTAAGCGTCTCTTTAAAAAGCGTTTTCTCTTATGTCACAAAATCACTTGTTTTCTAAAACCATATTATATTTATTATTTATTTAAACCTTAAATGAAACTTTTTAAATATTCGTTAATTCCTTACAGTGTAGGTAATGCTTTATGGTACTGTCAAATGTCAATTGTCATATCGACTATCGTGCCAGCCGTCAAGCGTCAAGTAAAAAATACAGTTTTGATTGTTTCGAATTCTTGTTTTATCTTGATATCCTTCGCGTATTATAAATAAACCAGTATTTATCAACATAGGTGAGTGTATTACATTCCTTATTTTGATTATTATTATAGTTAAAAATGTTAAAAAACGACAAATATGGGTAAGTACGCTTAAACGCGCTGCACTTGCAATATCGATCCAGTTTGGTTAAATAGGCCGAGCTCTTTTCGCTCACCTTTCTATTGTTATCGTACCTTGTATGATAAATCGGTATATATATAAATAATTATACGATATGCAGTGTATACGCCTACTTTTTTAAAGCTATATACGTAAATAGTAACGATAATAACGAAAAAAACCCACGTAGTTCCAATTGTTTTGTATTATTTTTATATAATTAATTGTATTATCGGTAAGTATACTATATCCTATAATTGAATTTGCGTTTTTTTATACATTATATATATATGAGATTATTTTAAAAACGTGCAGGTACTTTTGTTTATTTAAGTGTTTTGTTTTTTTTTTTAATTGAATAATATTTTTTTAATGGTCCAAAGACCAAAAACTATTGATATTAAAATAATATGCAGATTAAACATACGAATCAAGGCAACTCATTTTATGAATCACCTCATAAATAATTACAGTAATTTTACAGAACTATTATAAACAATAGACAATTATATCACTGATTGATAATGTTATGACATGATAAGATATTGTATGCATATGTCCTTTCTTGGGGTTTGAGCTTGATAACCAAATTTCATCAAAATTGGTTCAACGGTATAGCTGTGCATAACTGACAGTCGGACAAACAAACAAGCAAAACCCACCCATTCATCAAAGATTCTACTGCATAACTGACAGTCAGACAAACAAACAAGCAAAACCCACCCATTCATCAAAGATTCTACTGCCAAACAGCATTCTTGGTATATTTTGTTCTGGTTTGAGGTATGAGTTTACATGGCAAAAAGGACGTACCATCTAAATTACCAAGGTTAGTATGGAATATATTTCTATGTGCTACCTACCCGATTCCTGAAAAAAATATCTGAATAATATATTTTTTTATCATTAAGTCTCCGGAACATATATGACCAATTACATAAAAATACATAATATAGCAATTATAGCTATGTTAAATTGGTCGTAAAGCCTCAATAAACCATACATGTAAGCAAGCAGACAAACGTATAGACAGGAAACTTATTTCGCTGATAGTATAATTTACGTTTTGATATTTAAGCTATTTAATATTTAATTATTTTTTTTCATATGTCCGGGATGGCAAATGACTCTACTCCACCTGATGGTAAGTGGTAGTAGAGTCCAAATGCGACGACGGCCAGTACATTCGAGAAGAATATTCTGATTAGCCGTTACCTTGCCGGCCCGCAAGATGCCTCTTCACGCCTCGTTTGAAGGAACCCGGGTTGTAAGAGGAGGGGAACCCGTTAATATTTAAGCCTAACTATAATTTACACTTTTTATCCAAATTTACAGCGAGTTTTACATAATAATTATAGTAACATTAATATTTTCATTTTCCTTTCACATGTTGTTATAATTTTTTTTAGTAACGTAACTAAACTATACATAACACTTATACCACAAGATGCAGCACTTTTCGGAAAAGATTTTAGTATATAATATAATTATAAACGCATTTCATCCGCCTTAGACCATATGATATTGCGTGAATTTCAGTTCTTTTACAGCATAAATATTGTTTTTATTAGTAAGTTTTTTATATGACGTGTTTCAACATATGCCTCCCCCCTCTCAAAACTGGCGGGAACTAGTTTTTCCCTTAGTTGACAGTACTTTGCCGTTTTCATATTCGTGTAATATAATTTTAATTCGGTTCCGAGGATTGTGAAGTTTTTTTTTTAATTTCCTTTGTTTTTTATTGTTGCTAAATGACTTGCCTCTGTTGTTGATGAGTCACCGCGTGTGTGATATCGCGTGCACAAGCAAAGGCCATTCATTACAAGTGTCCGTGTGGCGATTCTTTGTCGGCGCCGTTTGTTAAAGAATTCGAGATTCGAAAAATAAACTTTTTTTTTTAGACAATTAAGTACACGCGAATATTATGTTAATATCAAATAATGTTTTTAAAAATATTTTTTTATGTGCATTTATTATCTGTGTTGTTGACCGTTGTAGAGTTCCTTCGTCTGGAGAAATTCCCGGGTGTAGATTAAGGTCATGTTCACCATAATAATGCATATTGACTGCCTCGTTGGTCTAGTGGCTTGATATAAGGCCGCAGACCCGGAGGTCCTGGGTTCAATTCCCAGGTCGGGCCATTAAAAAGTTATTGGGTTTTTCTGTCAGAAAAATTCTCAGTAGCAGCCTGGAGTCTGGAAGTTGAAAGTGTGAACACTCCCGTGCCTCGGAAAGCACGTAAAGCCGTTGGTCCTGCGCCTGAACTCTTTCCGGTCGTGTCGGATTGCCGTCCCATCGGATTATGAGAGTTAAGGAATAGAGAGTGTGTGTGTGTGAGTGAGTGTGTGCACAAGTGTGTGCGCAAACACAGGTGGTTTGCACACACACTTGTACACTATAATATCTCCTGCGTAGTTGGCTAATCTCTCTTGAGATTGGCCGCCGTGGCCGAAATCGGTCTGGAGGACATTATTATAATAATGCATTGTCATCGGTTTTGAACCGACGTGTAAAATGTTAACTTCGTAAGATAAGAGTTAAATAAAAGCTTGGTAAACCTTGGTAAATATTTATAAATAATATTTATAAATATAAATATTTAAAGACAAATCGAGAACCGCATTTCGAAATTCATTTTCGCACAAAAAATAACGTTGACAGTGCGTTGATTTGAAACGTTTTTATAGTCTGTAGACACTTTTTTTTAACGCTGTAAAAACGCATTACGCGTTTCCGTCAAAGGAACAGTGGGTATGTGGGGCTCGCCGGCGTCCAAGGCGTGCGCCCCGAACATCGGAATACTCCAAGAGTCTTAACAAAGAGCGCCACGGGATCGCTTGCGCATGCTACCGTGTCGCTCAGACGAAGTAGTCTGTAGACCCTGACCTGACCTTCAAGTGATTATATTTTTACAGCACAATGGCCAGCGAGACCAGTTCAGCAGTCTTGGACCTAAATGACGCAGATGCAACGGACACAGACGCTCCGAGCGTGATGGACGTGGACGAGGTACCAGATGGAGCGCCTCTTATCATGGAACATGGATACGACATCGCTGTTAAGGTATTTCATTTTTAATATCGTAGGTAGGCAAACGCCTAAATGGACCACATCATGGTAAGTGGTCACCACCGCTCATAGACATCGAACATGCGCCTCCAACATTTGTATCTAAGATGTGAAAATTACTTATTATATTAATTATATATTAATTACTTGGTGGTAAACTGGCCTAGTAATTTTGTGCAAGCCCATCTGGGTAGGTACAACGCACTCATCAGATATTATATCGCTGAACAGCAATATTTCGTATTGTTGTGTTCCGGTTTGAAGGGTGAGTGAGCCAGTGTAACTACAGAGACAAAGGACAAAACATATAATTTCCCAATGTTGGTGGCATATTGACGATGTAAGAAATGGTTAATATTTCTAACAGTGCAATCAGTCTAGGAGATGGTGAACATTCACCACCAGGTGGGCCAATTGGCAGTCCGCATTGTTATTTTATATAAAAAAATGTTTCAATTGTCAATAAGTGTAATTTGAATTTAATTTTCATCAGGTTGACGCTCCGATGAAACAGCTGTCGACGCTGGAGACATTCGTTACGTATAGAGTACGCTGCGTCTGCGCACGTTGGACAACGCCGCCACACGTCAGACGACGCTATAACCATTTTAAGGTAAGAAAAATTATAAAATTATTGAGTAAATGTAATAAATAAAATATAACCTCTTCCAACCACGTGGGGAGTAAAGACAAATAAACAACTTTGACCTTGAATTGACGCGATGTCATTGGTCGACGTGTTGTATAGTCTGTGGTATTCACTATGGATTCGTGAACAAAGGCGTTTCCGGTCGGCGAAGTTGTTATCGGAAATTTGAAAGGAAAATTAAAGTGTTTATAAGTAGTAACCGACGGGTCGGTTGGCGTGGTTGGTGGATACCTGCCTTTCACGCCGAAGGTTGTGGGTTCGATTCCCACCCAGGACAGACATTTGTGTGCATGAACATGTCTGTTTGTCCTGAGTCTGGGTGTAATTGTCTATATAAGTATGTATTTGTAAAGGAAAAGTAGTATATGTAGTATATTAGTCTAGTTTCCATAGTACGAGCTCTGCTTAGTTCGGGATCAGATGGCCGTGTGTGAATAATGCCCCAGGATATTATTATTAGTTAAGTGTAATAGTGTTGTGTTACAAATAGCGATATATTATATATTAATCGAGAACTGTTCGTAGTGCATAATAAAGCAGTGATTAACGAATCGTTTGGAATATGTAACATCTAAAATTTGTTCATTACTTAAAATTGACTTTGCGGTGTCCGAGTCAATACGTCCTTCAATAAATTTTATGGCTTGTTCGCTTAAGCAGTAGTTCTGTTTGGTATTGCAAAGTTTTTTTTTCTGTGTTTGGGTTCACACCATAATAAAGGTTCTATTTATAAAAGTCATCCTTTAAATTGACGTGTCCTTACAGCTCCTTCACAAGCGGCTGGCAGCGGCCCACCCGCTGGTGGCGCCGCCGCCGCTCCCCCCCCTGCACTCGGCGAGGCAGCAGCTCGATCGCTACTCGCCCGCCTTCGTCGCAGTTCGTTGTCTCGCTCTACACTCATTCCTCGGTGAGAATATGTATATATATATAGATTGTCAAATTTGAAAGTAAAGCCGGTTCGGATAATAGAATAGAATAGAATATGCTTTATTGGACACCAAAAGAGAGAGTGAGGGCTCCTCACGACTGACCCAAAAGCCAGTCTGGGTACGGGCGTCGGGCTTGTCCCCTTTACCCTTGCTAGTTCCTCCCCGGCAAGTCACCTTGCCATGTCGTATAATATGCCCGAAAAGCCAGGGTCAAACTGACCCAAAAGCTTTTTGTCATGTCCGGTGCTTCTACTTATTTAGGTTGCCTCGTCCGGGTGGTTGTCAAACACCAAAAAAGTTACAGAAACATTGAGTTTTAAACACAAAACAAACACCCTGACCCAAGAAGAACCAAACTCGGCGAGGAAACTCAGCTTTCTAGACATTGTCCAATGTAGGTTGCTACACACATGTACTAAAGTTCATACCGATTTTTTGGGTACGATGTACATCACAATATCAATGTGTACATATAAGACAAATATATTTCGTAAGTATATATAAAATTGTGTTTGCGGACAAATGCCATTAGATCACCAGAGCATTGATACCAGTGGCGTCAATAGCTTTTTTGGGCCCGATGCAAAAACTAGAAGGTGTCCCACACAGGGGTCGGCACAATCTTGATAGCGCGATTCAATATACACAGCGCCATCTATGAACATAACCCAGAACTACTATTATATAAGTAGATACTCATAATCCGATGCGTGAATCCGACACGACCGGAGAGTTTAGGCGAAGGAATAACATGCTCTTCGTGATCTCCGATGACTCAAAAACCTATCATCCGAGGTTCTTACCCAGGATACTGGAGCTTTACTAAGATTTTCTGGATTATATGAAACAATATTAATGATTACACAAAAAAAATGGTGTGTCAAGGTCGTCACGAGAATTGATGTGTACATAACAAATCTTGATGCTGACGTCATCTGACACTCGAAGTCTCATTTAGCCCCTAACGTGTACAGAGCGCTAAGATGTTTACACGTAAGTAATATTAATTCGATTTCAGGCGATTTTAAATCGTTTCTTGTTCGTTTCAGAACGTATCGCGAAACATCCAATACTGACTCATAGTGAAGACTTCAAGCTATTCTTGACCACACCTGATGATGAACTGGATAAGGTGCGAATTATTAAAGTAAATTAAACATCCTGTATATGTCTCACAACATAGATAGTTTTGGACCTTATCGATCCGTAGGCGTCCTAAAAACGTCCTTATCGCCCCCGATGATAATATTACATCGGCCAATATTAACAGGCTTGGTTACAAAGCAAACACACACCGACCCCGACGGCGGGGACGACGACCCTCATTTATTACGTCCCGTCGACGCTTAAGCGTACGACGGCCGTTTAAAATGCACTCGCCCTTCCCTCCCGACTTCAACGGCGTCCTAAGCCGAGGTCCGGCCTCAGGAGGCGCCCTTAGGACGTCCGTTTCTCTTGAGCCCCTCGTGTGGCTCCCAACATCCGGTTGAGTTCAACTCGCTTAACCCGCCCGGTGACGCTGTAGAGGCCATTAGGGCCAACAGCAACTAGACAGTTAAAAAAAAACATAGTTTTGGTTTACTATAATTTAATCTAAAATATAATTAAAATAATTAATTTATTGATTACTGTTGATCGCTCGCAATGTTATGTATGGGGGGGGGGAGATGTTGGTGTTGAAGAAGTACCCTATGTCGTTCCTTGGGGTACAACCCTGCTTCATACCGAATTTCATCAAAATCGGTTCAGGATCTAGCCGTGAAAGCGTAACAGAACAGTGTTACTTTCGCATTTATAATATTAGAATAAATAATATTTATAGATAGGTTTTTATATACACCGAGTTGATACAGACAATATTATTAAAATTAGATTCTTATTCACTCAACAGGTTTTCAAAAGCGAAAACAGCGCTTTAAATCTCTGGGGTCTAAGCACCGCGCTGTACGGTAGCGGTGAAGCGAAACCTGCTAACGGCGCGAGGTGAGCGATTATATACTCTATTTTTAATCGTTCCAGAGTCTATATTAAATTATATTTACTTTACATTCGGTTAATTGATTTGCAAATAAGCCTGAGATGCTAAATAACCTTAACATTGGCGCTGTCAGAAATATTAACCATTCCCTAAGTCGCGTGTCATCAATTTTGGGAACTAAGATGTTTTTCCCCTTGTGCCTGTAGTTGCTCACCCTTATTACTGTCTGATGAGCGGTTTGATAAAGCCGAGATGGCCCAGTGGTAAGAACGCGTGAAACTTAACCGATGATCGTGGGTTCAAACCCGGGCAAGCGTCACTGAATTTTCATGTGCTTAATTTGTGATTATAATTCATCTCGTGCTTTACGGTGAAGGAAAATATCTCGAGGAAACAGGCATGTGTCTAATTTCATCGAAATTCTGCCAATGTGTATTCCACCAACCCGCATTAGAGCAGCGTGGTGGAATAAGCTTCTAACCTTCTCTTCAAAAAGGGGAGACGAGGCCTTTAGTCCAGCAGTGGGACATTTACAGGCTGTCACGGAGTGGGTGGGACCTACCCAGACAGGCTTGCACAAAGCTCTACCACTAAATATCTGTACTGTACTGCACACCTTACCGCTTTATTAGTTTCGTGTCTTTTATCCAAAGGTTGTATCGAAGAGATCGCTCTTTAAGCGTTAAATCTGCAATTTTGTACATATCAATAACTTTACAATAAAGCTTTTGATGTATAAATAAGTATATTATAATCTATTAGTTTTACGGGTATGAGGAAAGGGGGGGGGGGGCAGATGTTAGGTTTTGTATCTTTCCTTTTCAATATGACATTGTGTATGCAACATTTCATAACGATCGGTTGAGCAGCTAAGATGTGAAAGCTTAAGAAGCTGACTTAATATTAGGATTCAATTCTATGTTGCAGAGTAAAAGATCCGGAGTTCAGCTCAGCGGCGGACTACTTGCAGTCGCTGCAGCAGAAGTTGACCACGCTCTGTACACTGACCACCAAATTGTACAAGGGCTCGGTATCGTTGAGCACTGAGCTGATGGGGTGAGCTTTTATTTTATATTGACCCAATATTAAATTAGAAAGTTATATTTATTCTTTACTTTTGTTTGATATAATTTTTGAACAATTTTGGACGAAAATACCGGCGCCATTTTATTTTGCATCTTTAAGAAATTTTATATAATAAAATGTTCTTAAATAATAATAATAAGAGCAACATAAAGGACATGGCCAATTTCTGTATGGGCGTCTATTATAGAGTTTAATGTACACCAATGATTTTTGATGTTTTACATTCGTGAATATTGCCACTTTAAATTGCTATAAATAAAAAAACTCAAAAAACTTGGCATTATAAGAGAATAAACGTAAACAATTTCATAATTTCATTAAACCTTAAATAAGATCGCTGGCAATAAGTGTATAGATTATGATTTTGCTATTAAAAAACTTTAGGCGCTTTAAATTAGCAAACTTTTGTGAAATATTGTAGTTAACCTATGCGATTTTAAACTACGTAGTAATTAATTTTTTAATGTTCATTATACAATATTTTTACTATGTATGCGTACGTGGAATGTACTTTCAAGCCACCTCACTTTATGAGATAAATACAACAAGTGGAATATTATATACTACAGTAACTGTAGCAGCTGGCTTAACACATTTACTGTCAAGCTTAACAAAATCTAGATGCCGAAAAATATTTGATGAATATACATAACAACTGCTAGTCAAGTCCAGTGACGCGTAACGGTCGCCCGATGCAACCGCACCCACGGATTTGTTGGTGCAATGGCATGGAGCGACCGTATTTACTCAACGTATAAAACTAAACGTATTTAACTCAACGTAAATTTTTAAATAGCATGAGGTTAATGTTTATTTATTTATTTATTAAAGGTTTGCTGGCGGATGTTACATACATAATATCTTAATATATTGTGTACTAAAACTGGGAATATTTTATGTACACCCATTTGAAAGCAAACACTGCATGCATAGTGTTCTTGTTACAGTTTACAGTTTTATAAAAGTATTAAAGTGATTGACTAATAAGTGACAATAACAAAAAGATAAAAAATAAATATTGAAAATTAAATGTCACAAAAATTATATTGCGGTATTATAAATAAAAAAATTAAAAAAAAAAAAACAAAGAGAACAGAAATAACAAAAATAACTTAGATGCTATATTACAAAATACTACAAGTTTACATTTATATTAAATATTATTGTAACAATCTTTAACAACTTTACGAAAAGTGCTAGGTGAGTCCGTACTGATCAGTGACAGCAATCCACTAAGCCCATTGTATAGTTTACATAACCGTGGCGTTGATGAATTTTAGACAAGCTTGGGCAGTCAATTTTATTTTGAAGTAGTTTGTATAGAAACGTAAGGTCTAATAGGTCTTTTTTTTTAGAATAGGCAGGCGGACGAGCATATGGGCCACCTGATGGTAAGTGGTCACCAACGCCCATAGACACTGGCATTGTAAGAAATGTCAACCATCGCTTACATCACTAATGCGCCACCAACCTTGAGTTTAAGATGTTATGTCACTTGTGCCTGTACTTACACTGGCTCACTCACCCTTCAAACCGGAACACAACAATATCAAGTACTGCTGTTTTGCGGTAGAATATCTGAGTGGGTGGTACCTACCCAGACGAGCTTGCACAAAGCCCTACCACCAGTAAATAAGTAAAAATAATTTAGGTTGTCATAATTTCGATCTTCGATTTTTCTATGGTAGGTGTTGTAGGCATCTGTGGTAAGTTGTTTATCACAGCGTTCACTTTTAAGATTTTTTAACGATACGATAAATTTTAACGATAATTCTTAGTACGGACAGCAAAAACATTTTGAATTTAATTTTTTTTTTTAATAAAAGTACTGTTACAATCATGCAATGAGACAAAGTTCTGTTTGTTTTTAATAGTAATTGAGATAAATCAGTTTTATTTATAACAAAAGTCGTAATGAGTCCCGGCTTTCGTTTGTGACGTGTGTTACGCCCGCAGCATGCGGCGCGCGTGTGACGCGTGGGCGGTGTCGGCGGGCGGGCGCGTGGCGGGCGCGCTTGCGGGTGCGGCGGCGGGTGCGGGCGCGGCGGGCGCGGCTCGCGCGGGCGCCCCGCTGCGCCACCGCGCCGCGCTGCCCGCGCTCGCCGCCTACGCGCACGCGCACTGTGAGAAGATCCGCGCCCGGGACGCACTGCACGGTACGCTAGCGGTTCTGTTAAACTGCTCCTACGTTATATATATAATAATATCCTGGGTCATTTTTCACACGGCCATCTGATCCCAAATTAAGCTTGTACAGAGCTTGTACTATGGAAACCAGACAACTGATATACTTCATATACTATTTTTCTTTTGTAAATACATACTTAAATAGATAATTACACCCAGACTCAGGACAAACAGACATGTTCTGGGTGGGAATCGAACCCACAACCTTCGGCGTTAAAGGCAAGCATCCACCAACCACGCCAACCGGCTCAAAATATTTAAATAAGTTTTTGTACCTTTGTAATAAACAACGTGCTCTATATACGTATAAGTAACACGTTTGGTGCAATGCCGACCGAGCATCGCTGTACCCCTTTAATAGTACTTTACTTTTAATGTACCCATTTTGGCGCCCCCTGCTACCTGACGCCTCCTCACGCTGTACCGGAGCCGGCGCTGATATTAAATTTAATTATCTGAGTTATACAGAGCGGCACAGATGTGATACATATTCTCATATTGTATTTTTTGTTTCCACAGCCGCCTACGTGTCCGGTAACAATACGACAGACGAAGTACATAATAGGTAAGTTATATTATAAAATTGAAATTATAATATATAAATAAGGAGTACCCTTAGATATATTACTATATAGTATTAAAAAATTAAAATTAATCTTTAATAAAAAAATAATACTGTTGATTTCCGGTTTAAACGGTGAGTGAGCCAGTGTAACTACGGGATAGAACATTTTGTGTTTCCAAGATTGGTGGCGTATTGGCGATATAAGAGATGGCCAGTATGTACTTACAGTGCCAATGTATATGAGTCATGGTAACCACATACCATTAAGTGATTAAAAAAACAATATTATTTGAATTACAGATTAGAGCAAGCGTCGGAAGCGTTACGTTCAGAACTCTCCGATTGGATACCTAAAACGCACGCGGAAATCAAGTCCCTACTACTGGACTTGGCGGACAGACAAGTGAACATACACACACAGACCCTGATGGGCTGGGAGCACGCCCTCAAACTCTCCACAGACGACATATCGGATGTGTTCAAAACAGTATCGAAAACGGCCGTGCAGAATCTGTCGCCATCGAAATGCAGGAGTCTGACGACACCGAACGAGACCGAGCAAGACATAGATGATATCGATAATTATAGCAACGATTCAGATATACAGGATGTGTCGAAAGACGATATACAGGGTGCATCGAAAATAGATATACAGGCTGTATCAAAAGATGTGCAAGAAAGGGCGGACGTGCGAGAGTGTGTCAACGGATGCGACGATTACGGTAAATTGGACTCTGTGTCGAAGGAGGACAGCTCGAAATCGGACTCGAGATTTTCGGATCCCTTGCAAGAGTTCTCAGACATTGATCTATCATGATTCTGCGATACGCTATTCTGTAATTTTATAAGAGATTTTTGAAATTCCAAATCCTGTATAGTTTTATCGTATTGTGTACTTCCCATTGAATAACATATAAGTATTTAATTTTAATAGATTATAATACCTCCATAAATTAATTTGCTAAAAGCGTTCAAGTTTTACATAAATAAAATCAGAATATACTGAATTAAAGTTTTATTAATTGTATAATGTAATTTATATCAAAGAGGTTTTGAAATAAATTTATGCTGTTAAATTAAAAAGTTATCATTATAAATGTAAATACTGATAATATAGTTCATATCAATATAACTTTGCATAATATTTACGTTACGTTTAATGCAAGCTAATTTTAATATTGTTTCTTATCAAAATATAGTCGAGATTGATTTGTAGACAGCTTAATTTATAGTCATAAATTTATTAATTAACTAAACAATTCGCTTGTTATACTTTGCCGATTTTTTATCTGTATAGTCTTAGAACAAACTCGATACTTACCGCAGGACACAGTCGTGAAATGTCAGAAAGTAATATGCGACATTGACCGTAATAAAATCAAAATATTTTTCATTCAAATAGACATTTATAAGTACTTATGAAATCAAGCGCTACCGGAATGTGGATTCTACCATGAACCGGCCAGAAACTCGGTAAACACTTTTTTTTTACAAAATTACAAATTCCTTTCAATTACATACTTAGTTCCTTCACGAGATCCAGCAATCGTTCAAACCACGCATTTTTGTCAGACTGATATGTTCAGTAACAGGCTTTACTAATAATATTATTTTTTATAAATAATTGAAGCATGTTTAGTGGCAACTCAAGGAAAGACTACAGCATTTTATTTAAAAAAAAATCTTCTAAGATTTCAAGAATACATGGGTAAAAAATGAAGTTGTTCATACAGAATGTTCATACAGATGTAATTAATTCATTAAATGTCAGATAAATTAAATGTCGTTTCAAGTGAGAGAGAGTGAGTAATGCGACTTCCGAATGCAGAATTATAGAAATTTTACACGCAAATAAATTAAATAATCTCTAAAATTATCATTTTATTAGTAAAATATCTATTAAACTTATATACAATATCGGACACACATAACAAATGCTAGAATATTCTATAAATTAATTACAGTATTGAAAACATTATCTATTTTATTCAAACAATAAGAAAGCAAGTTTCACCAAGAACCAGAAAATATAATAAGTAATGTCTATATTAATCTCTTATACATTATTTTGGTATGAAAACTATAAAATAGATAAAATAAACTGTATGTATATATAAGGATTATGTAGTATTAAATATTACTTTTATAGTGAAAAATAATATTTAAATATAATTATATATAAATAATTTATTAATATAGATGGTTAAACTAATATTGTATGTAAAGTATTATTTATATGTGAATATAACTTATAAAAACAGCAAAATAAATTTGGCGATTGGTAGTATAAATAAATAAACAACTATCAACACTTGCAAGCTTTTGAAATGAAACTGCCGAATAACAAATGACTAAGAAGAGTCTGGACTGTACCCTTAGAATGGCGGAATCACCATCATCCATACAAGGAATCCAAAATCCACAATAAAAAACGTAATCCAAAATTTTAATTGTGATACAATATACCAAACTACAAACCAACAGAAGTCACGAACAACACGTCTTGGAGACTTCAGTTTAAGAAAAAGCTTTCGAAATTGCAATGTTACGGGATTATATTAAATACTACCACCGGTTCGGAGTGTAGATTCTACTGAGAATAACCAGCAAGAAACTCGGTCGTTACCCACAACTCAAACTTCGATTTATATTATTTTAGTGATAACCTAATCTTGCAATATATTTTTTACGGTCTCTTAAAGTTAACGAATTGAAATTAGTAAACCAAGCTGTGACGGGCGGACATATAGATGGAAAAACGGCTATAAATAATCAATATTGTACAGTTTGATATTCGCGATGTATATTATTATAGATAATTCAAATAGTAGACGGGTGGGGTATAAACAAACCTTAGATTTACATATTCCATACGACTCGCTAATAGCTCTGCTGTATTATGCACTAAAGACTCATATCTCTATTTACAACAAAACACTGTTACACTTAACTACTTATATACACTTTAATTTTACTTCAAAAGTTCATCAATATTCAAAAAGACTTTTACAGTAACCCATAATGTGTACCACAGATTATTCAAAATCTCAACTAATGGTATTTTTGGCAGAATATTTTGGGCTCAAATAGAGTGTATACGCGCCAGAAGAGAGAAAAAAATGGTACTGCGTCAGTTTAAGATCAAAATTGTTTATTTACTCCTGTAATTGGAATAGTAGTTTATTTTATTTTTTTTCTCTTTCTGGCGTGTATCTACGCTATCAACAAAATATTCTGCCTATGTCACGTATAAAATAGATGACACATACGATATGAAATTATTCGATTTCAAATAATAGCCTATATTATTTAAATAAATCAGATTTTTGTCGACTGTCAGTGGGTGGACAGATCGTGACCACGTGACCACAGGACGACAGATATAATACATAATGATAGCTGTTAAACTGCGAACGATATAATATATAAATATAAATTAATGTATGTAACTTAAAATCAGTGCCAAGAAAAGATAGAACTAGTGTTAAAATTATCAGTATATTTGTAATTAATGATTAGGCTAGTGATGTGCATTATCGATAAAGTGAATATGCTTCCAAAGAAATTATCGACAGTCGCAACTTTATTTGTTATATAATATTGATATAATTTAGATTACAAATTTAAAAAAAATCTTTTCATTAAATTCGTTTAATTAATATAACACCAATTCTGTTTTCATTGTCTATGGTAAGAGGTGATCGTTTACTGTCAAATTGTTTTTATTTCAATTAATTCCATTGCAATAATAGTTTTATTCTAATATTTGTATATAAGTACTTATGCATTTGTATTTGTAAATAAAGAAGTATTTATTATGTACATACAACAGTCGATAAATAAAACGTCTTAGTATTCTATTGAAGTTTTATTTTTATGCAACAAATGTATTACAGTTGATAATTAAAAAAAGTCATACTTACTCTGTAGCTTACGTGTATATATTTTTTATTATAATATTGTTTTTGTCATGTCCTCCAGACCGATTTCGGCCACGGCGGCGCGAGGCACGGGAGTGTGCCCACTTCCAGACTTCGGGCTGCTACTGAGAATTTTCTGACAGAAAAACCCAATAAATTTTTATTGGCCCGACCTGGGAATTGAACCCAGGACCTCCGGGTCTGCGGCCTTACATTAAGCCCCTAGACTTACTACTACTATTTTAACTACTAATATTATAGGAATATATCAAATCAATAAATTGTCTATGGCTTCATCTCAATGTCTCTGATAACTTTCAACAAAGCTACGTATGAGTAGTGTCCATGTGGGATACCTGTCATAATTATTACGTAAATAGCGAATAGATGTAAAAAGGACATATCCTGAGAATAACACAATTGGATCTTAATTACGCTTTCATGAAAACACCGTTGGCGTGGTTGGTAGATACTTGCCTTTCACGCCGAAGGTTGTGGGTTCGATTCCCACCCAGGACAGACATTTGTGTGCATTAACATGTCTGTTTGTCCTGAGTCTGGGTGTAATTATCTATATAAGTATGTATTTACAAAAAGAAAAGTAGTATATGTAGTATATCAGTTGTCTGGTTTCCATAGTACAAGCTATGCTTAGTTTGGGATCAGATGGCCGAATAATGTCCCAGAATATTATTAATATCTGCCCCCTCACACGTAGGCGTCGTGGTGGGAGGAAGCTAGTACCAAAATAAAAATATCCCAAAACCAAATAATAATAATTTCGAATAGATTAAATCGTTGTTTACATTGGAGTAATTATAATTGTTCTAATAGCTCATCATCATCACTTACCATCAGGTGGTCCATATGCTCGTCCACCTATCTATTTACAAACTGAACCGATTTTGATGAAATTATGTACGAAGCAAGTTTCAAGCCCAAGGACGGACAAATGCTATCTTTTTTACCTAATACCCGCCCCTCTCCCCCTAGTAGTAAATAAATATTTTCAATCACGCATGACCACAAACATACCTTACGTAAATACTTATGTATTCTAAGATGGAACATACCTTTAAATATTAAACGATCGGAAAAATAAACACATTTACTAGAATGTAGATATTTATTTCATAAATAAAAATAAATCATTATATTATCTATGTAAATAGCATTTCATATATAACCTTAAAAATAGCTCACAGCAATCGACAAATAGGTTTTTTTTCTATAATAATGTAGACTATCTTACGTGTTATCTCTATAGACGGCGTTGGCAGAACAATTTGTGCTCAAGTAGGCACACGCCAGAAATAAAAAAATATACTGTTTTGTGCAATTTTGACTATTATTTGTACCATTATACGGACGATTTAAGCTTTATTTTAGAATAGACTTTTAATGGAAGGTAAAATTTGTCGAGTAGGGCGGGGGTGGGGGTGGTGACTATTTTAAATTTGATTTAAAAAAGGTCATACATCAATTTTTTAATTAAATGGGAAGTTTTAATGATTTAACAATTCCTGGATACTTAATTGGTTGATATGTAGAATTATAAAAATATAATCAGTTAATTTGTATTAATAATACCAAAAAAGCTGTTTTTTTAATTGTACTAATTTCTAAATAGTCTACAGCAGATCTACTAACATTAAGGATAAATATTTCATAAAAGATTCTAATTTGGATGCGCTGATCATAGGAACTGACAGGCCAGTTTGGCAATCATAGCCCGTTGATTGAGGGAGATTATGGAACTGAGCATTGTTCCTAGTTTGTTTATTTATTCGTTAACGTTAACTGCGGTTTGTATGAAATGAAAACAGCGCCATCTAGTGACAGTAATCCATAATAAATTGAAGTTAACATCAACGCGATCGAGGAATTAAAACTCGCACTGGGCAATAAGATTTGACAAACTTTAAAGAAGTACTCAATTTCCGAACGCATACTGCATAATGCAAATATACTGTACAACGCAAGTGAATACATATGTGGCAGAATTTCAATGAAATTAGACACATGCCCATTTCCTCACGATGTTTTCCTTCACCGTCAAGCACGAGATGAATTATAAACACAAATTAAGCACATGAAAATTGAGTGGTGCTTGCCCGGTGCTCGCGCGTTCTAACCACTAGGCCATCTCGGCTTTTCGGATCTATATCATTATTATAGCCATCATGCTCGCCCACTCATATACGGCGAAAACGCAAAGAAAATATCGTTCGAATTTTGAAATAAGCTTGGGCGGGAAAATTCGTAACAAACAGATGTCTAGGCCATTAATAAAACCCACAATAAACAAAAAATATCAAATAGCTCTTTATAAATATACTTGTCTATGGTTAAGTCACATTGACAACCTGTGACCTACCTGTGACGTCATACGTCATACTGACATTTGTATTGGATACCCGCAAAAATATTTCCTAATATATAAATAATAATTAAATATTTAGTATAAATAAATAGAAGTATATCTTATTAACTTTTGGTGGTTTTAGATCTCCCGGGAAACAGTTCCTCGAGTATCGTGAACGCGTCATCCCAGGGGACCACCTTGGCAGTTACTTGAGGGTTTGGTGTTGACAGATTCTTCATGATCAAATCGTACAATGGGTAGCCCTTCCTTGGGAAGACGATTCCCTGAAAGAAATTAAGTTTAACAATTACATATTTTTTTTAATATAAATTTGTCCATTGGTATATAGTATATTCTGGTGGAGTAAAGATAAACCATAGAAACCAAAATTTCACGCGATTCGCTAATAGCTCTGCTGTATTATGCACTACAAGCAGTTCGCGATTAATATATCTCTATTTATAACACAACACTGTTACATTTAACAATAATCTATCCACTTTAATTCCACAAAAGTTCCGATAAATACTTCGCCAAAATTTAAGTAGCCATTTTTTCACAAATTCACATTCGATACCAATTATCTTTACTTATCGATTCGATTCGTCCATTCGATCATAGACCTGACAACGTAGAATACGGAGTTAAGTCCAGACATCAGTGGACATACTTGGTGGTGGGGCTCTGTGCAAGCCCACTTGGGTAAACCCACTCATCAGATATTGAACCGCTAAACAGCATTACTTAGCAACAACGTTACGATTTAAAGGGTTAATTAGTTAGTGTAACTACAGACACGAGGGACATAACATCTTAGTTCAAAAGGGCTACCAACCTATCCACCAACCTATGGGCTATGTTCACTTACCATATGAAAGCCCATTTGCCAGCCTACCTATAGTAAATATATATATATATATATATATATATACCTTGTATTTTACTTACTTCATCCGGCAAAGTGATAGCAGGACAGAAGTCATTCCGCCCATCTCCAATGTAGACGTGCAGCTTATAGTAGAGGTTTGAATAACGGCTCATCCTCGAGTGTCTCCAGTTCGAGAGTGCCATCGACTTGCAGAGGTTGCGTGGGCATCTCGGACATTCAATCTGCCGCATGCACGGCTCGATGTATAAACGGTCGTTTTTCCAGAACGCGCGATTTGTCACCACCTCCGTTATCGCTTCCTGGAAACAAGGAACGGCAAATTGGGGTTCAATTCCTGGGTCAGAAAAAACTCAAGAGAGTATAGCCTACTGCGCAGGACATGTACACAAGTCAGTGAGTGAGACTTACATCTTAGTTACCAAGGTTGGTGGAGCAATGGCTATTAAAGGAATAGTTAATATTTCTCACAGGGCTAATGTCTATAGGTGGTTGGGACCACTTCCATCATGCCTACTTGCTAGTCTGCCTACCTAATACAATAAAAAAGGTCAAACACACTTTTGTTCAGTTTCTTAAGGTCGGAACTTCGCTGAATATACAAATCGATCAATGGCTTTCGTGAATGAAATTGGCTTTAGTAAAGATACTCTAAAAACATCTTAGCGCGATACAGATTATCGGAAAGCTGCTTATAAAACAAACGCAAACTATTGGCGTTTATTTTCTTCGACTTCATCAAAATAGGCTGTCAATATAATATAAGTTGGTATTAATCATCAGATATTCTACCGCAAAACAGCAGTACTTGATATTGTTGTGTTCCGGTTTGAAGGGTGAGTGAGCCAGTGTAATTACAGGCACAAGGGACATAAAATCTTAGTTCCCAAGGTTGGTGGCGCATTGGCTATGTAAGCGATGGTTGACATTTCTTACAATGCCAATCTCTAAGGGCGTTGGTGACCATTTACCATCAGGTGGCCCATATGCTCGTCCGCCTTCATATTCCATAAAAAAAATGTTTGTGAGTTCGACACAGTTTGACTGATCACCATTTTTGGCACATAATTTTTTTTTCAAAAGATAGGCCTTATTCGAAATAATATACTAATGGGTTATTAGAAATATTAACCGTTCCATACGTCATCTTCGATAACTAAAATGTTATGTAACTTGGGTCTGTAGTTACACTGGCTCAAACACCCTTCAAACCAGAACACAACGCCACAGGTTTTCTCTATTCTCTATCCGATGTGACGGAAAAGAGTACGAACACAGAACAACGTTTAAGGGCAGCTTTAAGTGCTTTCCGAGGCTCGGGGTCTTTAAACTTCCAGACAGCAGCAAAGTGAACATTTTTTGATCAAAATTCCCAATATATTGTTTTTTTACTCGACCCAACGTTTGGGCCTAAATCCTCAGAAACTATGCATATTACAAACTAGCCATTAAACCAACGAGTCATCTATATATATATATAGTAGTGGTGCTTGCCCGGGTTTGAACCCACGATCATCGGTTAAGATTCACGCGTTCTAACCACTAGGCCATCTCGGCTTTTTAATTTGTGATTATAATTCATCTCGTGCTTGACGGTGAAGGAAAACATCGTGAGGAAACCTGCATGTGTCTAATTTCATTGAAATTATGTCACATGTGTATTCTACCAACCCGCATTGGAGCAGCGTGGTGGAATAAGCTCCAAACCTTCTCAAAAAGGGGAGAGGAGGCCTTAGCCCAGTAGTGGGATATTAACAGGCTGTTACTGTTACTGTATATCACATATAAGAGTAACTGACTGACATATCACAGCACAGCACAGATCAAACTACTAGGGCAAACGCCATGAAAATTTGCTTACAGATTCCTTTTACACAGTAGATAAGCATTAAGGAAATGTTTGAAAATGTAACCCCTAAGTTATGATACAGGGGACGAAAGGTTGTTAGAAATTCTTTTTTTTTTTTAAAGGGTCATATAATTTGTTTTTCAGCAATTATGTATTATGACGCGAGCTGTTACAGGTAAGGCGTCAGTTTACATATCAATAAGACAGTGAGATCACGGAAACTGTTTAATTAAGTTAGAACATTACAAGGTTCAACTGTGACGTCACACCACTATATGAAGTGAGCTCATGAAGGTTCGAGAGAGCTATTATGGCTTGTTCACACTGCCCTAAACATTTATTTAAGCATTTCGTGTGCCGCGAATCTTTCGCAACTTTTTTTTTTATTTTTTTTTGACAAAGGCCTTCCCTATTGTGCCTAAAATTCAAAGCTGCTAATTATCAAATCTAAACTGCTTTCAAGCCATACTAATATAATTATTATTAAGGAAAAGGAATTCTAGTAAATTAAAAGATAAAATTGTACTAACGATTATAGGTAAATGAATGAATATTCTACATTCCAAGCCGTAACCCAAGCAAGAGAACGGTCAGCCGGACATTTAAAATCGCACGGCTTTTTTTCGCATTTTTGAAAACTTATGTACGTAACAAATAATCACTCAAAAAAAACTAATACTTTAACTATTTTATTTTAAAATGATTTTTATAAAATGAGTGGACGGGCAAATGGACCACCTAATGGTAAGTGATCACCACCGGCCATGGACATAGGCGCTGTATGAAATATTAAACGTTCCTTACATCGCCAATGCGCCATCAACCTTAGGAACTATGATGTTATATCGCTTATGCCTAAATACCGGTTCACTCACCCTTCAAACCGGAACACAACAATACTAATATTTGCTAGGGGTTAGAATATCTGATAAGTGGGCGGTACCTAAACAGACGAGCTTGCAAAAGCCCTGCCACCAAGTAGATATACATTATACAAGTGAACTCATACCAGTAAGCCGTGTTCTTTCAGCCAATGGTTGACGAAGACGCTGTTCGCGTCTGTGAGTACGAGAATATCCCACCCCTCCTTGGCTAGGGTGCTGATCAGCTCGACGATGCCAGGGTTTGGTGGCATCGAAGCGATGCTGTCCAAAATATCCGATGGATGGAGACCAGCGGAGTAAGCGTGTTCGAAGACCTGGAAATAAATAAATCTGTCGATAATATTGTTTTCCACTGACCAAGGAAATAAATTAAGGAAGGAAGCATGCTGTTCTATCAATGCAAGATAAATCATTCACAGCTTTATGTGTTACTTTAGATACATCAGTACAGGTAAATATTATATAAATCTATATCTTCCTTATTTATTTTGATTAAGAAAGTAAACGGTTTAGTTTGTTTGTACTAAAAATTACAAAACAAACATTAAATAAATCAATACAGCATATGCAGGCCTCCATTCTCTAGGGGGATTACCAGGGTCCTGAGAACCTCCCTAGTCCCGGCGACGCCTATTGCGGCGGAAGGAGAAGGTGCGCATAGCGCCTCATTCTTCTCCCCGGTCTTCTTCGGCGGAGCAGGTTTGCAGCGGCGTCGTCTTCCCGCTCCCGCTCCGCGGCATCCTTCTGCGACATCACATTTTCACAGAAGGGGACCATTTCCGACCAGCACTCCTCGCTTCCGAGCATCGCGTTGATGATGCTCGGCAAGGAGAGGTCTCCGCCGACAACTGCCACCAGGGAATGCCTCTGGGGCCCAAACGTCACTCCGTCAGGGTGTGTTGCGCAGTGTCGATTGGCGCACCACACTCGAAGCAGGAAGGTGATATTTCCCGCCGCGCTATCTTGTGCAGGTACTTACCGAAGCAGCCGTGTCCGGTAAGTACCTGCGTCAACCTAAACGAGAGCGTGTCTCGTTATCTTTTAACCCAGCGACTCAAGTGGGGACGTACCGCCTCCTCTGTCACCAGGCCCGCTGTGGGGGGCCCCAGATCCTCCTCCCATCGGGCTATCAGGGCTTGCTGGGCTAGAGCCCTGATCCGCTCGACATCCGTTGACCCTGGACGGTCGCCGCGGTCTCTCGCCTCGGCCCAGAAGCAGTATTTGATCTGAGTAAGCGACCAGATCATCAGAAACTAAATTTCTGGTGACCGATATCCAAGGGTACGGACCAGTTTTTGGTACCTGATAAATCGTATCGATCTAACTTTGGAGTCCTTGAAATTTATTTTAGGGAGACGAACAAATGGTTACAATGACATCTGATTAGAGCTGACCTTCGCCCGTATCGATCTACGAAATAGGAATAAGTATTTTGTGTCTGCGAATAAATTGGCCAACCAAACTTATTACCATTTGACGGGAGCATTGGCGAGCGTGTGGTGCACAACCACGTTACACAGAGGATAACGCTGGTTCTAAGTGGGTAGCCCAAGTCTTTAGCGGACACTAACGGGCACTAACAGTGGAAGGGATATATAAATTAAATTCCCAGCAAAAAAGCTAAACAGAGCCCCGCCACCAGTAAATCTTAATCATTTTATTTATTAATAGGCAAGTTTTCTGACGTCAATACACACATCCTCACGATCCATTGTTTTTTTTAAACAACTATTTAAAGATATGAAATGTTTATTAATAAAGATTACATAACATATATATAACGTTGGGTTCGAATATAAAAATCGCTGAACACATCTCCGGTAACTCAGATTCTGGCAAGGTTCCATACAACTCGATGACTGCAGTAATTTTCGACATTGACCTCGGAAACCACCCAAGCTTGAAGAGTTCAAGGATCTTTGAAAATAAATCCAAATAGGTACCAGCTTATGAACAGACCCGGGACTTAGAGGTCCAAGGTCCTTAGGCTTTTTGACATTTAAGCTGAAGTTAGGACGCAGTAAGAGTAAAATTATATTATTTTTCGAATAACGGGACTTTGTTTTTTTAATATATATTGATTCCGGGTAATTCATGATAATACATATCTTTTTTATGTTATAGGTAGGCGGACGGGCAAAATAGGCCACCTGATGTTAAGCGGTCATCACCGCCCATAGATATTGGCGATGTAAGAAATATTAACCATTCCTAATATCGCCAATGCGCCGCCAACTTTGGGAAAGAAGATGTTATGTTCCTTGTGCCTGTAGTTACACTGGCTCACTCACCCTCCAAATCGGAACGCACCAATACCAAGTACTGCTGTTAAGCGGTAGAATATATGATGAGTGGGCGGTACCTACCCAGACTATCACAATATCACCTACTTATGTTTACATAAATATCCGATAATTTCGATCGGATAAATTTTCCGACAAATTTTAAATATCTCTCTCTCTTTTGGGGTTGCCATTTACCGAAAATCCGAAAATCCAATAATTATACCAAAATTAAGTTAATTATGAAAAATATGACATTTTTCTAAGTTAATTATGGTTATGTTAAGACTATGGTATGTGTCATGAGTTTTATTCATTGTCACAACGCGCTGTGTTCAAACCGCATGATAGACACGAATTTCTCGAAGCGAAAGTCTTGGCCACTCAAAACCAGCGTTATCATCTGCGCAGCGTGGTGGTTCACCACACGCTCGCCAATACAATGACCAAATCGCGTTGTCCACTGTTTTTCGCAATGAGCGTTTTCCTTCCTTACTCCTAGCAGATATATCTAACCCAAAATATTAATACTATATACATATATACATATACATATATATATAAAAATACTTAAACGACACCGTATTAGCGGTATTTTTTATCGTTAATAGCAAATCGCGCGTTATCTAAATCTCCGCTGATAAGAATCATTACGCTGCGATCAATCACTAACACAAGCGTTGCATGAGTATTATAACACTGATATTTAAAGCCGTCATGGTTCCGAGGTTGAAACGCGTAAGTCTTAAGCGAAGATTGCGGGATCAAAGCCAACAAGCACGACAAACATTTTGTGTGCTTGTCGGGTGAATGTTGACCAATATGTATATACTGACTCGCATTGGAGCTGAATAAGCTTCAAAACGTTCTCTTCAGAAGAGAAGGCCAGCAGTCATTTACAGACTACCTTTTACTTATGGTATATAGTAGGTCTTTGTGAAAGCCCGTCTGGGTAGATACCACCGTAGGTACCACCAACCCAACACATACCGCGAAACAATACTTTATATTGAATACCAGTTTGAACGGAGAAAGAACCAGTGTAATTACTCCCAAGTGACATTGTTAAGATGTTTCTTACTTTCCAAAGTTTATAAACCTTGAGTTATGGTTTATATTTTTTACAGTGACCACTCACCATCAGATGCAACATTGGCCAGTCTACCCGAACATATTAAATTAAAAATAGCTTATGTCTGCATATTGAAGAACGTAGAGAACAAAGAGACCAAATGTTTCTTTACAAAATATTAAATAATTTAATTGATTCTCCATATCTGCTCAGTGAGATTTTATTTAAGTGTCCTCGTTTTAACGCTCGCTCTCAGGATACTTTTTCAATACCCATTTATAAAACTAATTATTTCAAAAATTCTTTTATTCTAGGATCTTGTAATAGTCATAATAGAAAATACAACCACATTGATCTGTTTAAAAATAGTTTAAGTAAATTTTATAATCTTGTGAAAAATACTTATTAGTAATTAACCATAACCATATTTACGTTAAAATTTTACTTTGTCATAAATAGTTATATTTTATGTAACATCAAAATTAGTCCACTTCCCTGTTAAAACAGTAGTGGAAACTTAACTGGCATAAGTGTTAAAATATGATTATTATATTAAGTTGTAATATACGATATGCTGTATGTTTCCCTAATAAATAAATAAATAAATAAATAAATAAATAAATAAATAAATAAATATCCCGAAACATCCCCACTTAACACAATAAAATATTGAATCATTTCTATTACACTGAAGTACAAAGCTGTTTATAGTTCGTAGTTTTGATAACAATTTTGGAAAAACAAATTTCTCACTTTTCATAACAATATTCATTTATTTTCATTTTATAATGAACAAGTTTTCACCCGAAAGTTGGGGAAAGGGGTAATACCCCTTTCAAACTTCAAATATTACCTATGTTAACTGATAAACATAAGAGTACTTGCAAATGGCTTTAGTATATTTTAAAATTCTTGTAACAATCATAATATATTAAAAGTATTCATGAATATATTTTTTGGATGTTTTTTTTTTTTTTTTAATCTTGATGTGGAAGCTCCGAGCCCATAGCCCTGGGTTGCCATCCAAAAAATCCGACCGTGTCGGATTGACGTTAGTAATCGTAATGACGTATTTACACACACACACACACACACACACACTTGTGACCGGTCACCGTGCATCACATATACGTAGTTACGTATATAATGAGTTATATACGCTTAATAAACTAAGATATAGTTATATTATCACGTATCGCGTCATCACTATGTACCGTCATGAACATGTGCAAGCTATATGCAATTTTATTTTTGAAACTACCGGTCTAAGGATGTAAACGGAGCCATAATAAAAAAAAAATTAAAAAGGGAAATGACGCAAAGGTTTCTCCAGAAAAAAAAACAACCTATTATCATATTTCCACTTGGAACGGCAATTCATATAAGAGGGAAATTCTAATTAGTATATCATAAGAAATAACTTTATTACAAAATAATACGAGCTAAAATTCCCATTATTGTTTCTTATTATTTTTTAATAAAATTAGTAGCCTATATGGCGAGATGGCCCAGTGGTAAGAACGCGTGAATCTTAACCGATGAACGTGGGTTCAAACCCGGGCAAGCACCTCTGAATTTACATGTGCTTAATTTCTGTTTATAATTCATCTCGTGCTTTTCGGTGAAGGAAAACATCGTGAGGAAACCTGCATGTGTCTAATTTCATCGAAATTTTGCCACATGTGTATTCCACCAACCCGCACTGGAGCAGCATGGTGGAATAAGCTCCAAACCTTCTCCTCAAAAAGGGAGAGGAGGCCTTAGCCCAGCAGTGGGACATTTACAGGCTGTTACTGTTACTGATGGCAAGATGGCCCAGTGGTAAGAACGCGTAAATCTTAACCGATAATCGTGGGTCCAAACCGGGGCTTGCACCACTGAATTTTCATGTTGGCATCATCTTCTGCTTGGTGGTGAAGGAAAACATCGTGAGGAAACTTGCATATGTCTAATTTCACCGAAATTTTGCCACATGTGTATTCTACCAACCCGCATTGGAGCAGCGTGGTGGTCTCTCCCTTTTTGAAGGTAACTTATATATGATATGATATACAATATGACAGATAAAACACAAGTCTCCTCACAAAGTTTCACAACTGAGCACAGAATGAATTATAAGCTAATATTAACTAAGCATAAACATAAATAAGTGATGTTTGGATTTCCCAAATTCAAACCAGAAATTATCTTATATTTAAATTTAAAAATATCCAGACTAATAACAACCTCTGCGACTATACTCAAGTTATTACGATTTAATTATATTTAAATATCTATGTAACTTGATCGAATTACAGTAACTACCTCAATCTTTAGAAATAATTTACTTAATTATTATAAAATGCGTTATTAGTTTTAATTAATACTTTTAATAATTTCAATTATGATATCGCCAATTGATTTTTTATTGTAACAATGACATTAATTTATAATTTCATTTTAACATTTTTTTAATAATTACTGATGATAATTTGTTACTTTTAATTCGAGTTTGATTAGATTGAATCTGGAAGTGCTATGTACACTTGTAACTGACATGTATATTAGATATACTATTATTGTTTTATAAATTGATTTATTCAATGCTTTATATGTATGTTGTAATTGTGCTTTTACAAATAAATAAATAAATGACTGTGTTTCTTGTTCGTTAATCTCGGTAGAATCTACATTCCAATGTTTACTACATACTACATTTTGTCGATTGAAAACTGCTTGCAAGTCTATATAAATAAAGTACTTTTGATTTGATTTGTTAGAATAAACAGGACATATTATAGTGTAGAAGTGGGTGCTAACAAAGATGTTCTCTCATAATCCGTTCAAATGGCAAATGAGAGATGACCAGATACTGTATAAGGGCAGGATCAATGAGAGTACATGCTTTCCTTTACTTGCTGATCAGGAGATGAATTATAAATACAAATTAAGCACATGAAATGAATGATGCTTGCCTGGGTTTGAACCCACAGTCATCAGTTAAGTTTTATACATTCTAACTACTGGGCCATCTCGTCTCAATACTGCAAAATATACTTAAAGGGATTTATTTATCACTCTTGTAAAAATTACATTAAAGTTCTATGATTAACATTTTTTTTAATCGATTGCAAAAATATTTTTGTAATTTGTGCAATTAATTGTTATAGTATGTAATTAAATTCCATTTTTTATTTGTTATGTATGAATTACTTTTATGTTGAAACTTGATTAACTTATGAAAAATTTAATTAAAATTTTAATGAATGTAAACATTTATGGTTTGTTTTTGGGAAAATTTTTGGAAAAAAAATGTATATAGCATTATATGAAATTTTATTAAAGTAACTCTGTCTGTATGTTACACTTTCGTCCACTCAACCAATTTTGGTGAAATTTGGTATGGAACAAGCTCGAACCCTTGAAGGAGTTATAATTCATAATAGGCAATTTTATTATAAAAACATCTAAACCAAAAATCGCGAACGAAGCTGCGAGCGAAAACAACCATATCTTATATACTTTATATTTTCTAGTTCTAATCAATGATGTTATACGCGTAAAAAGAAGGTTCTAATGCTTTTCAAATACATAAAATAAAATGATTTAATTACTCTGTATAATTTATATTTTTTTTTATATGACCAATTAATTCGGATGATTGCATTTTGTAATAATAAAAATAAAATCTTACATCGCTCATATATGGCGTCCAGTCATGATTACCGGCTTCCCATTCAGGTGGTGGTTTTTTTTCACGTAATCTATTTATAATCGTCGCGTCCGAATCACCGTCAACAATTGTACGGTCAAAATCAAATACTGCTAAATTTGTCATTTTTAAAATACGCGCACTCGCTGTCTCGTTTGCGAACCTACTGCGGACTCCGAAGTGCGGAGTGCGGAACACGGTCTACAGATCTATACCTTTCGCGAGTCACTTGACAATGAGAATTTTTGCGAATATTCGGAACGTGACGCAATGGTTTTGGCATGGCAATTTTTTTTATACTTTTTCCGCAAAATTTCAAGGCTTTACATTCTGACGTTTCCATTGTGCTATAACAATTGACATTAAACGTCACTTTGATGTTCGAGTTGAGGGCATTCGCTTGCATACTACCTTTATACTATTTTTTATTTGATAAGTAAATTGTATTTTCTTTCCAGTATTTCTAATTCGACAATATTTTTTAGACATACTGTAGATTATTGCAAATATATAAATATTATAGTATTTAAATACCGTGCTTTCTATTTTTTTATTAATTTTATTTTATTAAATAGTTGAATGGAATTTTACTTCTGCTTTTACGTACACCATTGCCATTTGCCTTATGCCTGCAATATAAAAAAAAGTAAATGACAGAATTGACAGATAAGGAATTCCGACATAACCTTTAACGTTAAATTTGTAAATTTATTCGAAAATTAAGATTACTTAATAAAATGGCATCGCTTAAAGTGTTTTCGGTGGGCAGACTAGCCAAATACGTGACGGATTCTTCTTTGAGAACCTTAAAAACAAATATCTACAGGTAATCGTTGCGCAACTTAATCCAACCTTAAAATTGCATTTTAATTTTTTATGAAATTTTATTATTATTAAATTTATAATTTTTAATATATTAAGTAAAGTGTAGATAATTATTAGTAACAAATGAATTTCTTCCATATTAATTTTTACGCTTGTAACTAATAACACAATTTCGTCATCGATTATAAAAATATAAAAAGTTTGATATATCACCAATATAATTTCATAGAGCAAGTTATAAAATCTCGGCGAAATTCCATATAGAATAAACTATACATTGTTGAGATAAAATTTTTGAATTATCGACATATTTATTTAACAATTTTAGGTTAAATTTACTTTAATTATCTTCTGGACTAACTCACACAGAATAAATTACATAAATATGAATAAATAGCATAAAAAAAAAAACAACGAAAAATCTATATGGCTTATTTTCATGATGGATTTACTTTTATGCTTAAATTTCAAAGGTTTTATCTCAATTTCAGAACTACAGTATGCAAATATAGCACGGAAGAAAAAACAGCAGAGTCAGATGCGAGTGATAAGAATCTACCAGCATCCATAGAGGAATGTCACAAACAGATTGAAACACTAACTTCTGAAGTCGGCACACTCAAAAATCATCTTAAAGAGTACGAAGTAGGTTTATTACCCTTTTATTGTATAACTGTGTATCTGTGCTAGTGTATGGCTAGTATAACAGAAAGAGAGAAATCAGTGCTTAACTAAACAGTTGCTAAGCAACATATATAATAATATTTTGCTTAGCTAACATATGATTTAGAAAACAAAGGCTACAACGAAGATGTTTTGACCATTAGATTGGGATGGTTGGCATTGGGGAGGCTTCCATTCGTCCAGCAGTGGACGGCGATATGCTGATATATGTTTTGACAATTGCTACTTATATTTAAGCTTTGAATGCTACACGGTGATGATTTTAACGTTATATGTGAATTATTTCAGGATAAATATAAAAGAGCCTTAGCAGACGGTGAGAATGTTCGAAGACGGATGTTGAAACAGGTCGAAGATGCAAAATCATTTGCTATACAGAGCTTCTGCAAAGATTTATTGGATGTAAGTGTAATGGCAATTCTAATATTATAATAACGTCCTCCTAACTTATTTTGGAGGGAATTTGAGAATAAACACATGTATTACTAAATATATTTAATTCGTAGTCATTCATTGTGGAGCTTGATCACTTCGAGATGTTTTTAACAAAGGAGAAATGTTTTGTCACAATATATTTACAATAATATTATACACCAGAAAAAACGTTATTGTATATATATATATATATATAGGATTTATTTTTTTAAGCACCAGTCTTCGGAGACAAGATACTGTTCATAGTTGATAAGGCTTTTTGTAATCTACGGAGAAATAAATGAATGAATTTATTCATTTATTCAACTTGTTTTGAAAGAATCAGTGATAATCATTTTATAAATACAAGAAGTAAGAAGGTGAGTGTCCGACTACACAGTAAGGAATTCCTTTCAAGGTCAAGAATTCCATAATAAAATTCCACAGATGTTTTTAATTTTTCCAATTAATATTATCCTGGGATCACCATTCCACTATGATCGGAAAGAATTCAAGATTCCAGTTATGAACAAGTACATAATAAAATATGAAACAAGGCTCTTAAGTAGGTTTTAATTAGGATGGGAAATGTGTTTTAAACTGTCATCAATGCATTTATATTATTTAGATTCATAATGTAAATATTGTTGCAGGTGGCGGACACGCTGTCAGCGGCGGCGGAGAGCGTGCCCGAGGGGGTGGAGGGCGAGGGCGCGCCCGCCGCACTGCGCTCGCTGCGGGACGGCCTGCGTCTCACGCGCGCGCAGCTCACGCAGGTACGCGTACACTGAACGAAGCCTTAGGCGTCAAGGTAGCATGATCAAGCGATCCCGTGAAATTTAACTGTGTATTTGAAATGATTTAATTTTTTCCCAGGTGTTCAGCAGACATGGACTGATAGCCGTGTCACCGTTACGAGAGAAATTCGATCCTAACCTACACGAAGCGCTGTTCCAACAGGTATTTTTTATTATTAACCATAAATTATAGGATTGAATAAAACAATGTAATTATAAATTGAAAGCGTCAATAGTGCAATGGCATACTTGACCCTTAATTAGAGGGATAAATAGAACTATCAGTAATTTCTTTAAAAAAAAACTAATAAAAATCTCTTAGCATATATATTAACAATTAACAACTACGTTTTTCGTAGAGATTTTATTCTATTAATGGTAAACATATAATTTCAAAAGAAAAGAAGTCGAGATGGCCCAGTGAAGTCGAGATGGCCCAGTGGTAAGAACGCGTGAATCTTAACCGATGAACGTGGGTTCAAACCCGGGCGAGCACCTCTGAATTTACATGTGCTTAATTTCTGTTTATAATTCATCTCGTGCTTTTCGGTGAAGGAAAACATCGTGAGGAAACCTGCATGTGTCTAATTTCATCGAAATTCTGCCACATGTGTATTCTACTAACCCGCACTGGAGCAGCGTGGTAGAATAAGCTCCAAACCTTCTCCTCAAAAAAGGGAGAGGAGGCCTTAGCCCAGCAGTGGGACATTTACAGGCTGTTACTGTATACTGTATATAATTTGTAGGAGGTGGAAGGCGCAGAACCGGGTACAGTGGTAGCAGTCAGCAAAGTGGGTTACAAGTTGCACGAGAGGTGCGTCAGACCGGCCCTCGTGGGCGTCGCGAAGGGATCCTCCTAGTGCGGAACGAACCTTTGGACTGTTCGATTGTTGAATAGAAATAAATGATAACTATCATAGGATTTGTTAAATTTTATTTATATTCAAAAGAAAATAAGTACCAAGATGTACTAGTTGCACTACACTGGCTTCAAAAGCGGTTTTTATGTATAAATACAATTGAAACTTGAAATGTAAAAATGGAAGGGATGCAATTGTAATAATAATTTAAATAAAACAAGAATGTACCAAATTAATAAAACAAATGTCGTATATATGATGGTAGATTTTAAGTAAATAATTTTTTATTTACTATAGAAAAATAAAGCGCAATTTGTTTCCATATTTGACGTAAAAATTTCTAACCGTCGACGGTTTTTCTTTTTTTGTTATTTATTTTTGCGTTCCGAACCAAATTTAATTTAAACATGCATTTTTTTAATTTAAATTTAATAAGCTTTATATTATACAAATATTAATATAATATTTAAATAGTCTCCACAATTCCTCCACGTGCAATTTTTTTTATTTAAAAACGTAATATATTTTTATTTATAATCTGTTATTACGCAATATTGGCGCGAAAACGAAAACAAAAACATTTGAAGGTGTCATTTTTAAAATTTAAAACTTAAAAATGTAATATTAATTAAGTGATTTTCAATTAAATAACGGGGAATGGGGAATTATTATATAACTTCACAAACATCTCTATTTATGAATGTTTATATAAATACTAAACTTTGCTGTTTTTATTCCAAAATCTTAGTTTGTAGTAAGTAGTTTAGTACTTATTTAGTATGTCTGTAATGTGTTGTGTGTGAGTGTTTGTTATATAGAAATAAATTACATTTTTGTTAACACATTCGTTTTATTTAAGACTAAAAGAAAAATATTCTAAAATACTTAATAAGTTTATCCAGTAGTAGATACTGGTGGTAGGGCTTTGTGCAAGCTCGTCTGGGTAGGTACCACCCATTCATCAGATATCCTATCGCAAAACAGCAATACTCGGTATTGTCGTATTCCGGTTTGAAGGGTGAGTGAGCCAGTTTAATTACAGGCACAAGGGAGATAACATCTTTGTTGGTGGCGCATTGGCGAAGTAAGCGATGGTTAACATTTCTTACAATGCCAATGTCTATGGGCGTTGGTGACCACTTACCATCAGGTGGCCCATATGCTCGTCCTATACTATAAAAAAAATATTCCGTCTTGTTACAACTGATATTTAATTTTTAGGTAAAAACAATTGTAACTGAGCTATATTACTCAATACAAGTTATTTTGTTTTTTTTTTTATGGTATAAAAGCTTAATTTTTTTTATTACTGATATTTAATTGAATTTTATATTAATAAATTTATACCCCATTCGAATCGAAGGAGTAAAGATAAACAAACATTAGATTTACATATTCCACGAGATTCGCTAACAGCTCTGCTGTATTATACATCATATTGTACACCACGAACAGTTCTCGATTAATACATCTATTAATTTCGCGAACCCATAAATATCAAATCTTTGTTATCAAAACTTTGAAAGTGAAATTAAAGCATATAAGCAGTTAAGCGGAGTAAAGCGAGAACTGTTTGTACATAATATAGCAGTTGTTAGCGAATCGCATGGAATATACATAAAACTAAGGTTCGTTTGTCTTTAATCCTGCTATTATATAATTGGTTAAAGATGTGACGTCTGTAGTGCTGATTGTTTGAATCGGTTATTAATTGCCGGTAGTTAGATTGGCTGGTGGACATCAAATAAATTAACATAGCGACCGTTAGATGGCGCTGGATCAATAATATGAAAACTACTGTATATTATTTTACTTTATTACTTACATACGCGTGCATTAGTACATGATGGTGTGTTTTTTTTTTATATTCGCCGGGAGGGCAAATGACTACTCCACCTGATGGTAAGTGGTAGTAGAGTCCAAACGCGACGACGGCTAGTAAAGACGGGAAAAACGTTCTGCACTAGCCGCCTTCGCCTTGCCGGCCCGCAAGATGCCTCTTCACGCCTCGTTTGAAGGAACCCGGGTTGTAAGAGGAGGGGAACACGTAAGCTGGTAAGGAATTCCATTTTTTGGAAGTGCGACAAAGAAAGGAGTTGCCAAATTTCTTTGTTCGCGATGGAATTGATGTCACAGTTAGGCGGTGACATCGAGAACCAGCTCGCGTGGACTTAAGAAGGAAGGGGGAAGCAGGAATTAGAGAGAATAAATAAATAAAAAAGTGTTTGTGGACTTCAACACAAACTATTAAATGACGGCCTTATTTATAAGTGTTTTTAGCGGTTGATTAGTAAAACAATGCTGTCTTCTTCTTTCGAACGTCAAATCAATAATGACAGAAAGAGAGACCTTAGGATTTTACTAAACAGCCGCTAAAGAGCGATTATACGGTATAATAAATAAAAAACATGAATATCTTACACATAGCTTTATTTCACGTACACATCACTATCACGCAAGTCCATATTTTGCTCGAAACTACCTTTGAACTGCGACAGACTTGAGTTTTCAGGATAACGCCTATTATTAAAAAAAATATCTAGTTATACTAGCGATCTAGTTCCTTCATTTCATTACAATTGTACAATATTTGAACAAACGTCGGTCCGCGGAGAGAATGCGTTTCTGACGTCGTCATCGGATCCAAGAAGGTCACTTTGAAGAAGCGAACATAACTGATGCATAAATATGAAGTTTGTTTCGTCTTAACTACTCCGATTATCATAAAATTTCGCAGGGTACTTTTCTACGGACCGAGGGGAGGGGTCCTTATATGATTTATTTGCTATATGAATAATACAATTATTTTAAATAAGAAAACGATAACGGCCCTATTTATATAAATTTTGCTTAGCGGCTGTTAGTTAAACACTTATTTCTCTCTTTCTCTCATAACTGATTTCACATTCAAAAGAAGACACAGCGTTGTTTAACTACCCACTCGCTAAACGTTTATTGTTAAAAACAACTTTTTTATATTTCGTAACTCACAGACGTTAGGAAACCATTCTCACAGCGGATGAACAAAGTCAAACATTTTAAATTAAGTTAAGAATAAAATACAACACAATTTTGATACATTTTATGATCGATATCAAATCTCAAGACTAACCAATTGCGATATGATTGTATAGTAACGGTGTGTGCGCGTACACAAGTCACTCTCCATGCACTCTCATAATCCGATGTGGCACTTAAATAAATACATACATACAAAAGGTATCTGATGCTAAATATAAAGCTAAGTTTGCAAACGTTTATAATACAATTAATTTGTTAATGGACGAAACGATCACTCGACAAAAAAGACAAAAAAGGTTTCTTTCATCGGTTCTTGTCGGTTCAGGGTGTTGTCTTATTTAAACTGGCAGTTGTTTTTGCTAATCCATTTGTAAATGTAATGCTTATATATATATTGAAAAAAAAAAAATGATTTTGATTTTCATATCTGATGCAGGACCAACATTTTCAAAAAAGACGGAGACCCAACAGTGCACATTAACTATTTACTCAAACCGTTCTTATAATACTTTTACTTATAAAAATTGTATTGAATTGATGATATATACTAATAAAATAACATTTCCATACATATTTCAAATTATTTCTTATTTATATAAAAAAAAAAAAAAAAATATGACACTGCTGGTTCTATCTTGTAACATAAATTTTTAAGGCAAACAGATTCGTTTAAGGTCGAAACTTTTACATGTTTATCTAAACATATCGTTTTTAAAATAATAAATAATAATAAAATAGTAAAAATCTAAATTCTGCGTCACAACATCACGGTTATAGAGCGCGCCAATAAATATGATAAAGGTAGGAAATTACTTCCAACCACGAGAAAAGTAAAGACAAACAAACAAACTTTGACCGATATCATTGGCCGAGACCCTGGATAAACACTGGTGGTAGAACTTTGTGCAAGCTCGTCTGGGTAGGTACCACCCACTCATCAGATATTCTACCGCAAAACAGCAATACTTGATATTGTTGTGTTCCGGTTTGAAGGGTGAGTGAGCCAGTGTAATTACAGGCACAAGGGACATAACATCTTAGTTCCCAAGGTTGGTGGCGCATTGGTGACGTAAGCGATGGTTGACATTTCTTACAATTCCAATGTCTATGGGCGTTGGTGACCACTTACCATCAGGTGGCCCATATGCTCGTCGCCTTCCTGTTCAACGAAAAAAAAAAAAAAAATAATCTATGATACATAGATTTCGTGTAAAAGGAGTTTTTAATGTTGAAGAATTTCGGAAGTAAAATCAATGTGTATGTAAGTAGTTAAGAGAACTGTTCGTAGTGTACAATACAGCAAAGCTATTAGAAAATTGCGTGGAATATGTAAATCTAAGGTTTGTTTATTATTTACTCCTTCAATTGGAATAGCGTATACATATACATTATAGTAGTCAGCAGAACATATTAAATGAATATTTTATATTACCCATACTTATTATACAATACAAGTCATTTGTGCATGATGCTATTCATATACGTGAGCTTGTTTTTCTGACTGTACCATGTACAACGGAGATGGGAATATTGATCGATAGAGACGGCACGATTCCGTTCGCCATTTACAAATCGTGTCTATTAACACGCTTCACACTTAACTTGGAGACAGACATCCTACACATCACAATTTTATACCGCCTCTATCTAAAACAACATTGTATGCGGTAACAAAAAAAAAAAAAAACAAAAATGCTACTCTCAAATTCACAGATAATTAATAATTGCAAAAAGCAATTCTTTATAAAAATCTAACGAATACAATACGTAACGTTACATCTTTATATAACAATTAATGTATCTTTGTGTTTGTGTCCTGTATTCATTACATAACCGTTAATCCGTATGGATGTACATAGGCTGAAGAGGCACAGGCCTAAAATTTAAAATAGGCATCACAACATAGGCAATGGCATTTAGGGTGAACAACGAGGCAGGATAGGGTCTCTATCCTCGGGGCCTCCACGATATGATATACTTTTATAGATAAGAAAATAAAAAACATCCGTATCCATAAGATAAAACCATTTTAAAACATTATCAATTATTCTCTCTTAGTTCAATAAATGACCGGGCCATTTTTAATGTCCCAGGAACACCGACATGTTCGGCTCCTGGGCTCCAACGGGCTGGCTTAGATAATATTAAATATAAATCAAAGCCTTGCCACAGTCAGTTCAATCACTAAACCTTAAGGGACTACAGTCTCCTTATAACGCTAAGATAATTAATCTTTTATGACGTCATTCATAGTGACGGGACGAATATTTGTTTTACTATCGATATCCAGTACATATCCCTATTGAACACATTGGTGTTACAACTGGGTAACTCATGACAATTCAAATGTACTTTTAAATGTCTATTTGTATAAAAAAATGTTTTGATTTAATTTGATTTGACATGAAGCAGTACTGCTCGATTATAGCGACAAAATAAAAATATAATTATTATAATAAAACTTTTACACTTAACAACAAAGAATCATTATCAGATTAACTAACTTGATGTTGATATATATTGAAATTGGTCGATTCGTAATAACCAATTAATAAATTTTAAGTATTCATTTAGAATAGTTCAATTAAATTCTTAATGCAATGATTTCTAGTTGTTCCAATACGACACATATTATATGAATGATGAATAAGAAATAAAAGACCAGTCATAAATATAATATTCAGAATAGGTGATTAGACTGATTTGTTTGCATTGATAATCGTTTCAGATTTCAGCAGTTTAAAAATTTAATTATTACGCATTGGAAAACTAAATGAACATATGTTTTATTAAAACCAATATGCGACCCATCACTAAGACTCAGCAATAAAAACACTTTTTTATTATAATTATTAAAATCCGATGTTTAAAACGTTTCAAGTCTGTCACGGTTAGGTATAACATATGACCCGAGATCACTCAGAGTGACCTTAGAATCCCTCTTGGTAGGCCTTGGAATCGAGACGGGCCTGTAGAAGTTCCAGCTGTCTCCGTGCCTCGCACTGAGGGAAATTGTTTAACTCGTAGTACTGCGGTGCAATCTTCAGCAACCATTCCGCTGAAAACATTTAAACAGATATGTATATTAATATGTAGGCAATGTATAGGCTCATCCAAGAGCAGTAGCAAACATAATTTTTTTATGCGATAGGTAGGCAGTGGCCCAAATCATCTGATGGTAAGTGGTAGCCAACGTCCATAGACGTTGTCATTACTAAAGTAACAAATACTCACGTTTGATATCTGTGACGGTACGAATGTAATTTTTTGTTGTAAGTACAAATTCATTGTATATGACCCAGTCCGGTTTGTGATCGAGGCAGGTTGACGGATGAAGCTGGACCACTTGGTTATCCTTAACTGTTAAATAGTGTCCCGTACGTTCCAAGTGAGCGACCTGAAACACATATACAAAGATTACTCTTTACACATTTATTAATACAATACAAATTGGAAGATATAATCCTCGAAATCATAGGACTGTTCTGTACTAAAGTGGCAACAGATTGAGTCCTGTGTCTAAAATTGAAGACGCATAGAAGTATTGCTTCTATATACACGTATATGTTTATATGTATACAAAAAACAGAGATAATTTTCACATGTAGTGTGTATACATTTGTATCGATACTCTCATGAGCAGTTTTAAATAGTCATGTCGGATGTTACAGTATATAGTCTGAGTTACAAATGGGAGACCTGATGGTAGTCACCACTGGCTATATACATTGGCACTGTGATAAATATAGAGTTATGTCCCCTGTGTAATTTGTATTCTTAAATAATCTCGTACTAAGTGTTAAGGGTTTGAGGTGAAATCTGCATTAGATATTGGTTTGCCATATGTTCATCAAGCCAACTCTAATTAGAACAGCATGGTGGAACATGCTGTAAGCTCTCACTTCTGGAGAAGAGGTCTTAGCTGTTTAACTTAATACATACGATATATTTACTTTCATTTAAAATACTATTTGTACATGATTGATGAGTTTTTCATCCAATTTCCCCTATGACTGCTACAATCCAAACTTTCATAAATTTGCTACATTTAAGAAATATTAAAATCACACAAAGTATTACCTGCATAAAGAAACCATTGACGAGTGCTTTCCTTATATTAATATAATAATCTTTGCTTGTGAACTCTGTGCTTGTCCTTTTCAAGTTAAATCTGAAAACATAGATAAATAAACAAATATTAATATAAATTATCGGTTTACATTACGCAAGACACCTCTCCACTGCTACGAAAAGCCCCCGGGGGGGGGGGGGGGGGGGTTATGTGATTGGTGTCTTAGATTATACAATATATAACAATAACAGCCTGTTAAGGTCCCACTGCTGGGCTGAGGCCTTCTCTCCCTTTTGAGGAGAAGGTTTGGAGCTTATTCCACCACGCTGCTCCAATGCAGGTTGGTAGAATACAAATGTGGCATAATTTCTATGAAATTAGACACATGCAGGTTTCCTCACGATGTTTTCCTTGACCGTCAAGCACGAGATGAATTACTATAATCATAAATTAAGCACATGATACAGTGGTGCTTGCCCGGGTTTGAACCTACGATCGTCGGTTAAGATTCACGCGTTCTAACCACTAGGCCATCTCGACTTTTATTCGGCCTTAGGTTAGGAGTTGGAAATTTGTAAACATAACTACAAATTTATTATATTCTCTTTTATGAATATAAATAAAACCATACCTGTCCATGATCCGGCTGAGTTGTTGTCTAACATTGTCACCGGATTTAAGTGATCTGTAGTTGATGAAGTTATCGTAGCACCAGTGGGGGTCTTCCATGTCTGGAAAATAAAAAAAATATTTGTGAATAATCAATAAATCACCATTGTTATTTGTAGCATCAAACTTAGCGAGCATTTCGATACACTGGTAATCACAAAATGGTTTAAACACACAAATTAAAGTACACAAAACGTTTTTATTTCATTAGGTAGACACACTGACAAGTGATCTGGCCACCTGATGGTACGTGGTCACCACTATAGATTACCAGTCTAAAAATACCTAACCATTCCTTAAATCGTTAACGCGCCACCACACAACAATACTAAGTATTACTATTTGGTGGTGATAATAAGTGGTGAGTGGATGGTGCTTACCGAGACAGACTGACAATAGCTCATCTACCGTAACAGCCTGTGAATGTCCCACTGCTGGGCTAAAGGCCTCCTCTCCTCTTTTTGATGAGAAGGTAATAGCTCATCTATTATTTTCATTTTCGTTTCAATCTAAATTTTACGAATCGTAACAAGTTAATGTTGAGCACTTACTTTGCTTGAAAGCGTGATACACGTTCAGTAGCGTGAGGTGGTCACCGTCAATGTGCGCGAAGCGCATCTTTGCCTCGTCAGCCGCCTTGCGGGCCTCATTCGGTCGCACGAAGCATTGTGGAACTGAAAATTTAAATTAATACATAAGTCTCCGCACGAGTTCCTTGAGAGAGATGGTAGGATTGGTTATGCTGAGCGCCATCTGACGGCGAGTTGCAACAAATTTAAAAAACCTATTAAAAAAACGCTTTTCCAGCTAACTTTCGAAGCGTTAATAGCGGAATAGTTATATATATACGGGTATAATAGTCGCTTGTTCGATCCGGACTCTATATACTATCACAAGCTTTACGCGTAATTAAAGCAATTTCTTAAAGAATTAATATTAATCATTCTTAAAAATAAAAAAAAAACTTTCTCATAGTGATCAGACAGGTAGTGTCGAAGTCATTATAAGATTTTCAATTTCTAATGAAAACATATAATTACCTTTTGTAAATGGTTTCTCATCTAGCAGGAGTTATGAACTGAATTGTTCCGTAGACTTACCAGAGAGCATGGCAGTGATTGATAGTATCTCATTGGAACAGTTGTGGTTGCAGCTCGCTATCAACATCTTCGCCAGCTGGGGGTCGAGGGGGAACTCCGCCATGACGGCGCCGAGGTCTGTCAGGTTACCGTCGTCGTCTGGAATTGGAAATATAACAAGTTTTAGGCGAATTGTCAAAGTTATTCTTTTTTTGACGATTAGCGTTATCAATTTTAGTCAAAGGCAAAATATTGTTACAACAGTGGCTTTAAAGTTTTTCTTTTTTTCTAAAGTATACGTGTAAGTATAGCCTAGCAATATTATGTAAATAAGTGGTCACCACCGCCCATAGACATTGGCACCGTAAGAAATATTAGCCATTCCTTACATAGCCAATGGGCCGCCAACCCTTGGAAATATTACTATTATTTATATTATTATTATTTTACTATTATTAACAAATGACAAGGTTGACGTTGACAAATGTTTTTACGCGATAAAAGAATTCCTGCAATAAATATTTGACATTTATATATCAATTTCATAAATATTATTTAAATGAAGTATTATAATGTAATGAAATTTCTTGTAATTAATAAAAAAAAAGTTGAAATAATTTTAATGTATAATTTAAGTTAAAATATTTGCATGACATAAATATAGTGTCTAAATATGTATAATTATGTTAAAAGAAAATAAATGGAATTGAATTGAATACTACTGTGAGTCAATAAATTATTCCAGTCATTCGGTAGGTTTTTTTTTTAGAATAAGCAGACGGACAAGCATATGGGCCACCTGATGGTAAGTGGTCACCAACGCCCCTAGACATAGGCATTGTAAGAAATGTTAACCATCGCTTACATCGACAATGCGCCACCAACCTTGGGAACTAAGTTGTTATGTCCCTTGTGCCTGTAATCACACTGGCTCACTCACCCTTCAAACAGGAACACAGCAATAGCAGGATCCGATGAGAATCTCTCTTTCTTAAAAAAGATCACGGACAGGGAAATTTATTAGTCCCTCTTAACTTGTGAACGATTTATTTAATTCAAAAAAGTTTCCAACAACAGTCGAAAGGAAATTTTATGTTTCTGTTATTTACTTTACTTAATTACCGTGTAAAATCAACACGTTCAATGCAAATATATTAATCATTTATTATAATTCTAGTGTCGACGGGACGACAAGTGAGCGAGCACGCAACATGCGTGCGGACATGTTGCGACGTGTTTGGTTTGTTGTGTAGACACCTCAAGGGTCGACAAGGGATGTTACTTTACATAATCGTGGATGTAGCTCACCGAGCGCTGCCAGGTAGTTGAGGAGCTCCAAGGCCCTCATCAGGGTCTCGGGCGCGGGCGGGTCCATGAAGTCAAAGTGCACGAGGTCGTCGATACCCAGCTTTTTCAACTGCAAAACTACAGATCCTAAGTTTGATCTGCAAAACGTAATGCGGTAGGCATTAGGTACGAGCTTACCACCATTATATACTACATGTATATACTAAAAACTATATATATATATATATATATATATATATATATATATATATAATGCACAAGTATGAACATGACAATTTGCTTTAATTTGATTGCTATTTTTTCATTCAATCGGCCGGACCTTGGATTTGAACCCTTGTCATCGGGATTTAAGTCTCTTAAGCTAGCCACTAGACGAGTGAGTCCGATCATTACACATCTTATATACATGTTATACAAATAATTTTAATATATAAAATTAGTCGATCTTTATCAAAATTAGTTTAACAGTTGTAATCGACTGTAAAACAGATATTGAAAAATATTTTGTTTTTTTTTTGTATAAAATGGGTAGGCGAACGGACATATGGACCAACTTAAATTGGTGTTGAAAGATATATTATTCATTCAGGAAATCGCCAATGCGCCATCAACTTTGGGAACTATGATGTTATGTCCCTTGTGCCTGTAATTACACTGGTCTGTGTGGGACCAGCAAGACAAACGTCGCGGCACAAAGTTCGGCTGGAGTCACCTCAGAATCTCGGGGTAGGTGTTGTCTTGCATCTCATGCTTGTAGGCCTTCTCGGTGTACAGGCGGAAGCACTTTCCGGGTCTCGTGCGGCCAGCGCGACCGGCGCGCTGCTGCGCCGACGCTTTGCTGATGGGCGACACCAGCAGCGACTCCACGCGGATCCGCGGGTTGTACACCTTCTGCTTCGAGAAGCCCGTGTCTATCACGAACACCACGCCGTCTATCGTCAGCGACGTCTCCGCGATGTTCGTCGACACGACCACCTTCCTGCCGATGGCGCCGTTGGCCCGGTTCGGAGGAGCCTGCTCGAATATCCTTTGCTGAAGGTTCGGCGGCAGCGTCGAGTATAGCGGTATACACTTGAGCTCGCCGACTTCCGGTCCCAGGTTGTCAATTTCACGTTTGATCCGCTTGCAGGCGTCCTCGATCTCCTCCTGACCGGTGAGGAACAGCAGTATATCACCGGCTATCTCCTCGCATATGTGGATTTGAATGACGGTTCGTATCGCCGCCTCCAGGTAGTCCCTCTCCGGTTGGGGGGTGTAAAAGATTTCCACCGGATGTGTCCTACCCGGGACGTTCATCAGGGGGGCATTGTCAAAGTACTGCTGGAACTTTCCAGCGTCTAGTGTCGCGGACATAATGACTAGCTTCAAATCCGTCCTTTGCTTTATCACCTCCTTCAGTACCCCCATGAGGATATCCGTGGCCAATGTCCTCTCGTGGGCCTCGTCGAGAAGTATGACCCTGTACTGTTCCAGCATCGGATCTGACATCGCCTCACGCAGCAACATACCATCTGTCATATATTTGAGTACCGTCTGGGGCCCGGAGCAGTCTTCGAAACGAATGCTGTAACCGACCTGTTGTCCGAGCGGCACGTCCATCTCCTCCGCGACTCTCTGAGCGACTGACATCGCGGCCACTCGCCTGGGTTGGGTGCAGGCAACTCCGTGGGACTTCCCCGCCGTGATCGCCGCGAACTCCACGCACCATTGCGGTATTTGAGTTGTCTTACCGGATCCCGTTTCACCAACTAACACGACACACTGGTGCGTGTTCAAAAGTCTCATGAAATCGTTTTTGTATTCCCAAACGGGGAGGCCGAGTCGACGTCGCAGGAGTTCGTGGTATCGTGGAGTATGCGGTGAGCCTGAGGACAAACAATAAGTATTAACCAACAGAAATAAAACTTCTGTTATAAGTATCGGGTCTTAGGCTAAATCTTAACAAATATTACAAATGCGAAAGTACTCTGTCTGTTACGGTTTCGCGACTAAGCCACTTAGCTGATTTTGATGAAATTCGTTAAGAAGCAAATTCGAGTACACCAAGACCCCTTCTTATGTATATGTACTAGTAGTACATAACAGATTATATTAACACTTTATTGATTGATTGGTCACAGAAAACGTCAACAAGAAAAAAATTTAGTTAACGCAAATTAAAGTAACGATAAACAAAATGTTACATTGTCGAACTCACTAATTCCATCTGTTAAAAAGTTAACAACAAAATGGAGTATAAAAATATGTTTGATTAAAAACAATTAATTACTTATAATTAATCACAACATTTAGCTATTTTAAGTTAAACTAAGTTTTTTTTAAATATTTAAATTTTACAAAAGTCATTGTTAGTAAACCAAATAAATAAATAAACAATTCGAGTGAGGCAATATTTTAGTATATTTCGAATTAATAAATCGCATACCTGAATACTGGTTGATACCAGGCGTACTGGTAGCTGTCGGAGGGAGTGCAGTTCCAAGTGTGGCGACCGAGTCTGACGTCTCCCCGCTGCCACCGGACTTCGCCGCGGCCGCGGCTTTCTCTTCCCTGAAATCACACCACCAATATCAATTATACATATGTATCGAAAACAATACACATTAATTCTATTGACAAATAACAGTCATCTTAGTATCGTTCACTACTTACATTTATTATAAATTAATTTATCGAGATTACATTTCAAACTTACAATTTAAGCTACAGTCTCAGTTCCGTCCTCTCCGCTAGATGGCGCTAGTTTCTTAGTGTAAGTGTGTGTGTGTTTGTGTGTGAATATAAACACTTTATTAAATTATTTATTGCTAATTATATTTTTAAAACACTATAATTATAATTACTTTTAATTTTCTTCGAAGGTGGTTGTGTATAAAATCCACTAAAACAGAAAAAGAAATGTATGACATTGTGTTTTCTGGTTTAGTGGAACTTTTACTTGTTGCATAAGATAGTTTAAATATATAAACAATGGTTAAAAACCAATTTTTTTTTATTGTTCAGTATTTTATTTACGCGTTCATTAATGAAAACAATCAAAAGTTGTTTTTAAGAATTATAAAATGTTCAGGAATTGAAATTTTATTTCTTTAATGAATTGGCCATTCTATTTCTTAAAAAATATATCATTTTAATGAGATCCACGATAAGTGACTGCGAGCACCACCATTTTGTCGCGCAATATTTTACAACATACTACAATATTTTATAACTCGTCAAATAAAAAACCCCTTTTCTCTTTTTGACAATTGCTCTCAAATGATGAATAATTTCTTTATTAACACATGGTTTTATATTGAAAGCACTCAAGATATTGAAAGCATTCAAGTGTTCGTTTAGAAGGGAATACTATTAATTTTCTTAAAAAATTGCAACTTTTCTGGCCGTGTCCGTAAAAAATTGCCAAATAACAATGAGAGAAGCACTATCTGCGTCCGTTGAACACGCAAAGGTCAAAATAAAGAAGTAAAAAATTTGAGAAAACAACGCACGCACAACATACCAAACGAAAACGACGAGAAAAATCTCAGTTCCCTAATGTTTAGTTTTGAACTTCGACACATCACATAGTATTGCCATTGCAAAATCGCGATCTTGAATAAATTTATTCATAGTAAAAATGTAAAATGAATATGATTTCATTTTCATGAACAATATTTTCATATTGATTTTTCCAATTTGACTGTTTGATAATAAAAAAAGTAATTGATATCTAGTACAATTCAAACGTTTTTATGTGACTTAGTTGACTCGCGATAGTTTCCAGCGCCATCTAACAAAGAGGACGACGAGGATACAAATATTTTTAGCGGTCCTTTATATTTCAGTCACCCCCCCGTATCTCGGTAACGTTGAGGTTTACGTTAAAAACAGTAGAGACCTTTTTTGTAGAGGCTAACATTTTCCCATCTTTTTCATTTTACACTTTTTTCTCTATTGTTAATATTTTTCGTAAAATATCATTTTAAAAATTTTGGAAATACGAAAATAAATGTCATAATCAAAGTTGGAGAATGGGATGACAAAATCTCGGTTTTATACTTGAGGGGCCCCCTCTAATATAATCCAGTCGAATAATAGAGTAGCGGGATTTAACGCAAAGCGAATGCATTTTTTTATTTTTGAATTACCTATGAAGCATCTGTCTCGTCTGACGCGTTGTTGCTTCCGACAAATTAACCTAATTTTACATATTTAACAATACACTTTCAAATGCAATCTCAATAGTGGGAGTAAAGAAAACTACATTGCCCTTGAATAGAGATGGCATCTAAAAGAGGGTTTTTTTTATGGAATAGGAAGGCAGACGAGCATATGGGCCACCTGATGGTAAGTGGTCACCAACGCCTATAGACATTTGCATTGTAAGAAATGTTAACCATCGCTTGCTTACCAATGCGCCACCAACCTTGGGAACTAAGATGTTATGTCCCTTGCGCCTGTAATTACACTGGCTCACTCACCTATCAAACCGGAACACAGCAATAGCAGGTACTACAGTTTTGCGGTAGAATATCTGATGAGTGGGTGGTACCTACCCAGACGAGCTTGCACAAAGCCCTACCACCAGTAATACCGGTATATGTATTTGTTTGTAATAGTGTTGTATTATATAAATAAAGATCGAGATCGAATATTAATCGAGAATTGTTTGTATTGCGTTATATATAGAAGAACTTTTAATAAGGAATATATTATATTTCAATATATAAATCTAATACTCTTCTTGCCATTGCATCTGGACTTATATTATAAAGAAGTAAGACTTCATTTTTTGTATGTTTGTTTGTAATGGATAAACTCGAAAACTACTATAACGATTTTAAAAATTCTTTCTCCTTCAGAAAGCTACATTATCAGCGTGTAACATAGGCTGTATTTTATTTTTATTTTTAAATTAGACCTCCGAAAATGTAACGCAATAAAGTAACCCAAAATATCATATTTAATTAATACTATTTTCTTTTGTAAATACATACTTATATAAAAATTATCTATATAAGAATGTATTGACAAAAGAAAAATCTATTATATATCTAGTACATCAGTTGTCTGGTTTCCATAGTACAAGCTCTATACAAGCTTAATTTGGGATCAGATGGCCGCGTGTGAAATATGTCCCAGGATATTATTATTATATTTTTTCTATAAAAGTCATTATTTTGCGTAAGCTGCAAAAACTACTGATAACACCTTAAATGTTTATAGTACTCATTATTACCCACAAAAAAGTCTGCAAAGCTATTTATTTACTTGTTACAGTTAAATCACAAATTCATTTCATTCCAATTAATCAATAAAAACAGGGGCAAAATCAAAGATGATGACATTCATATCATGATATTAATCCTTATGCAAATAAATAGCTTTGTAATAAAGATCGAGTCTATATATGTAAATCCATCTTTAAATTATTCAAATCAGACCTTTCGTTTAGTAGTTAAGACTAGAAAGTACAAAAAGTAAGAAAAGTACTGCGGTGTATGCGAATATTGGATATCGAGAGCAAACAGTACTATGCTTAGTCTATTATTTACCTACACCTTTTATTATTTGTAAAATAGAAACAGTTGTATAGTAATTTTTTTTATTTTAATATTTTTTTTATTACTTAACACTTTATTATTTAAAAAAAAAAAAATTATTATTTAAAACGCTATATAAAAATTGAGCGGGTTTTTCGAACTTTTAACATTAAACTATATACTTAATTTAAATTAATATGTTATGAGTTACAGAACAATTAAAATTTTCATGCAAGAATAAATATGATGGTGATGGCCAATGATGAGATGGCGAAGTAACCGGCGCAAAGATTTCATATGTACCATTTGTATGTACCATATTTGTCACATATTCTACTGCCAAACAGCAACATTTAATATGCTGTGTTGTAGTTTGAAGGTTGAATTAGCCCGTGTTGGGAATTAAGATGTTATGTCCCTTGCGAGTGTAGTTATATCGGCTCAACCAACCTTCAAACACAAACACACATTATTATTGCTTATTAATTAGTATTACTTTTTGGTGGTGGAATATATAAGTGAGTGGTACCTAATCAGACAGACTTGTCCTACACCAAGTAATATATATATATATATTTTTTTTTTTATAGAATAGAAAGGGGGACGAGCATATGTGCCACCTGATGGTAAATGGTCATCAACGCCCTTAGACATTGGCATTGTAAGAAATGTCAACCATTGCTTAAATAGCCAATGCACCACCAACTGTACTGTACTGTAAATCCACTGGCTCATTCGCCCTTGAAACCGGAACACAACAATATCAAGTACTGCTGTTTTGCGGTAGAAAATCTGGTGAGTGGGTCGTACCTACCCAGACGAGCTTGTACAAAGCCCAACCACCAGTATCTTGCAACATACTCAACAATAAATAAAAATCACAATTTATTTTACTTTATCCATATTAATATCATAAATGCAACAGTAACTCTTGTCTCTTTGTCTGTCTATCTATTACACGTTCACGGCCAAACCACTAAACCGATTTTGTGTAAATTTGTTATGTACCAAGCTTGAACCCTAAAGAAGGACAGACCACTTTTTTATACCTAATACATGTCACCCTCTGAACACACGGTCTAATATTATAAATATGATAGTTTGCGAAGCTTTAGTAGTAATTTGTAACACATAGACTAACTAACAGCAGCCCTCCTCTCACAGTCACATTGTAAACAAACAGTAACAAAGTCTGATAATTGTGAAAATCAGCACCCATTTTTATATAATAACCAAAATTAATACATACAATTCCATATATAGATTATATATATGCTTTATCTGTTAAAGAAATTTCTTGCAACATACAAAAATCAAAAATATCAAGTCTGTATTATTCTTCCATTGAGCGGAAATAATTTTAATAGTAGTTCGGGTTTTAAGAGTGAGTTGTTGGATACACATAATGTATTATTTTCTATGGTTGGTAATGTATATTTCTCACTATCCGAAGACCAATTTCCCCATGTCTTACTACTAATAATAAATAAATATATATATATAAATATAAATATATAAATCAAGGCAATGCTTCTATCCACCATACCAGTAGTGCAACAAGAATAATAAAATCAATAACGATACAGTAACTCTGTAGTACACATTTTTGTTTTTATTTAGTTAAGTAAATAGGCGGAATAAAGTTAAAACCTGTATATTTTTTGGGCTCAAATAAATTGTATTAATAAAAATTATTTGATTATGAAATACGGTTGTAATTATTTTCATAATGTTACTTAATGTTATTTACGTATGTATTAAGAATTATAAGCAGTAAAATTTTTTTTCAATAAATACATGAAAAACACGTTGTTTTTAAATGTAAATAAAATGTTTAATAGCACAGTAAAAGTGACGGTTGCGAGTTTATTATAAAAATAAATATATTACTTAATATGAATGATTAATAAATAGTCAACTAGCTGTATTATAACAGAAATACTAAAACAAAGGAGATTTAATATTATAGCTGACTAAATAAATTATTCTCGTCTGTATATTTTATAAAACTAATAAACAGCATACCTCTTTTTCTTAATAAACGGATCCATCACTTCAATCCTTCGTTTAGACATATTTAAATTAACACAATTATAAGAAAAATAAGATACAATATGAAGAAAATTCTTCAATTTTTCAATAAAACGAGGCAGCTTCAGCAAATAAAATGGCGACTGCGCGGTACACAAAACAGATAACGCAATTCAAATAGTTGAAAAAATAAAAATAAAAATAAGTATATAGCTGTACTTAAAAACTACAAAAAAGTCAACATGTACTAAATTTTAATCAGTTTTGTATTTTTACGATTTATTTTCTTAAAATATTTTTTCTTGTTATGATAGGAAACATGTATATATATATTTGATTAAATTTCCTTTATTACCCGAATAAAAAAATTTGAAATAAACAAGAAATCATGTGAGTAAAGGAATGTGTAATTAAACATTATTTATAATAATTTAACCTATTAACTCGTTTAAAATACAGATGGAATTTTTAATATTTTTTTTATATATAATATTAACAACAAAAGAAACTACGTTTCAACTTACGTTAAAGTTAGTGCTATGCATAAAACTATAAAATTTATTTATACAAACATAATATACAGTAATCGTCATTTATAATGAATTTTGAATGTATTCATAATTTTGTATTAAATTTATTAACTAAATAATATATCGAATCTCATAGAGCTATTAATAAAATATAAATTTAACAAGTACATAGTTTTGTTAATAGATCAAAACATTCGGAACGTTTTCAAACAAAATGTCACCGACTTAGTAATTGCGTATATTCTCTGCGTGCTATTTATTATAAAAAATAATATATTTTTGTTGTTAATGTGTAAATAGCATGTGTTTAGTGCCATAAAATAATGTGATTTATTATTGTGTCAAAATATTACTCCCTAGTTGTGTTATAAGGTGATATTAGAAATGAATGAAAATCTCCGAATAACTTAAAACGATATTGTGAAATTATATCGAAAACGAAAAATTTTACGACCCAGAAACAAACAAATAATCAGACGTAAGTGGAATTATTGTTAATCGATAAACCTTATTGCATGAAAATAGCTCATGTTCATTCCAAGATGGCTGCCATTGATTTAATAGAATTTGTTTATTTTTTTATAGGTGTTAATTAATATCTATTTAAGAGGATTGTAGCGGTTAAATTATTATTTTAGACATCGATGTTACATCTATGCTACTTACGAAGATTTCACAATGAATTAAGGTTATTGAACTTGTCATAACATGTTTAAAAATGGTATACGGTCGAACTTGATATGTTTTTGTTACCATTTACAGTTATAATCCTATTTTTTACTTAGTAATAGAGGCAGCTCCACTCATTAAACTAATTTCTTTAAAAAGAAAAACGTTCTTTTTTCATCGTACTTGCTCAATTAAAATTTCTAGTAATACTTATAATCAAATGCGGTGTTCCAAGTTATATAAAAGCTAAGATACTTGATATTATATATCATATAATATTCAATACTGGCTATGCCATTTCGTTTTGGCAACAAATTAACATAAGACAGCCCAGTTAATTTATTTTTTTATTTCTGCACATAATAAATTTGACAAATTGCATCATTAGACCTTTCTATATATTCCATTTCACTGTTATATATATTAGTATGTAATTTGGTACTTAAGTTGAATATATATAATATTCTAACTTCAGTTTGCTGCTACACATGCATGAGAATGGAGGAGGGCAAGTGTTAGGTAGCCTCGGTGTTAAGTCGCATAAGCTATCTATATTCCAAATTTAATCCAAATTTGTTTAGTAGTTATTGCATGAAAGAGTAACAAAGATCACAAATTTTCACATTAATAATATTAATAGGATGTATAAGTACATTAGGTGTGTAATTATGATGATGAACTACAACTATTAAATAAAAAAAAAACATTTCAAAGAGATAATTGTGTATAAAATATTGAATACTAATTGGAAAATATTCTAATGTCTATTGTGATGTTTGTGGTGACTTCAATACAGCTCTACTGTGGCACTGTTTAGTTTTCGTGAGTAAGGCTTCTTAAAGGCCGGCAACATATGTGTAAGCCCTCCAGTGTCACTGATGTCATTGTATGGACATAGTCACTTTCCATCAAGTGAGCTTAGTATTATAACCTTAAAAACTAAATTTAAGTAAAAATTTATAAACTGAAGTGTATAAATGTGGACAGTATAATATTATCACTATTTTTAACTCAACATAAGCATAAAACTTACTTTTTCAAGATAATTATTATTTTACTAAGTATCTAATGTGATGCAGTCTCTTAATTTCTCTGATATGACTTCTGGATCACCTTTTTCAGTTGATTCCATAGCCAATAGGCCATCAACCTTGAGAACTAAGATGTTACGTCCCCTGTGCGTGCATAAAGCCCTACCACCAAGTGATATGCATCCTTCTGTCTTTTTGTGTAGAAAATGGTGCTTATGTTAATTCAAGCAATTTGAGATTACATTTTTGCTTAGAAATATATCGAATTATAAATATATTTTTTTTTTATATAACAACTTATACAATATATTCACATTATGTAAGTTTTAAAAGTTTTAATATTAATAATATATTGTATTTTTTTTTGTAAATAATAAAAATTGAAAATTATTTATTCATTCATTCATTCAATTGAAAAGAACTTCAATGAATTTGAGTCATGATACAGTTCTATGTAACTAACAAATTTGCCGTTTTAATTTGTTCTAATTGTTCTAATTTAGTTCGAAATGTATACAGACGTGATTCATATGAATATGAGTCTTATTGATATCTATATAAAGAATAAAATTGATACACCGATGTTTGTTATCGTTGACAGAGGAAAATACACCTTCATAAATAGTATTTTAGAGTTTAAATCTTGTTTAATAATGAGAAGTTTATTTTTGAAGTTGCAAGTAATCCCAAAGTACGATTACTCATTGGTGACTAAAAAAATTATGAGAAAGTTACAATTCATAGTCTCTACTCAACCAGATAAGCTCGTTTGATTATTTTATATGTTGTGTCGTGTGACTTATGTTATACTGGTGGTAAAGACGTACTGGAAAATGTAGGTAGCGTTATGTAATTTGTTGATATATTCTATAAATAGTTTTATTTTATTCATTAGTAAGGCTTTATGTTCAGACGCTAAAAAGATTGGACATCCATATTGATATATTGCTGTGTAGCCTGGTCTCAGGTATGGCTATTACACTGGTGGTAGGGCTTTGTGCAAGCTCGTCTGGGTAGGTACCACCCACTCACCAGATATTCTACCGCAAAACAGCAATACTTGATATTGTTGTGTTCCGGTTTGAAGGGTGAGTGAGCCAGTGTAATTACAGGCACAAGGGACATAAAATCTTAGTTCCCAAGGTTGGTGGCGCATTGGCTATAAGCGATGGTTGACATTCCTTACAATGCCAATGTCTAAGGGCGTTTGGTGACCACTTACCATCAGGTGGCCCATATGCTCGTCCACCTTCCTATTCTTTAAAAAAAAAAAAAAATGCAGCAGGTGCAGGCCAATATAGGTTTGCAGTGTTTTAACTTTCGTGCGGTGTGTGCGCAATTGGCATCTCTTTCAAGGGAGAGACTTTAATCAAAGCCCACACTCGGCTGTGTTCAGTAAGCGTAGAGCAAAGCCATGCTTGCTATCATTTCTTAGGCTATTTAGCCCTAGACTTAGCCCACTTTGGTTTTACGGTTATACCACTAAACCGATTTTGATGAAATTTGTACGCAAGCTCGGTTAGCTTGAACCCCGAGGAAGGACATTGGCTACTTTTTTATAACAACCCTTCCCAACACTAACACCTCCCCCCCTTACCTAACACGCAGCGAACACTTATTAATTACAAATATCTTGTATCGTTTCAGATGATAGTTCGCCGGACGAACTACTCATTGTAGAGAGGATCGCTTGCAACATGGGTCAACAGACATCGAGAAAGAGTGAGTGCCATAAATATTGTTTATTATATAGTTTTTGCCAAGTACTATGGGTCACCATGGGCCATATCGGGCCCCGATATGGCACTTGGTTGAATTGCGTGGTTCTGAACCGATAATCGGCTTCAAGCCCAGGCAAGCAACACTGAATTTTAATGTGCTAGTGCTCGGCAGTGAAGGAAAATACTAATTTCGTTAATATTCTGCCATATGTGTATTATATTATCAACCCTCATTGAGGAGCGTGGTGAAATAAATTCCCAACCTTGTCAAAAGGAGAAAAGGCCTTGAGCAAGCAATGGGATATTCATGGGATGTTTGTTGTTTGCTTAGATTTTTATCGTATTAGGCAGGTAGACTGGCCAGTGGTATTAGCGCATTAAGAATTGTTAATCCCTTACAATGTCAATGCGCCACAAACCTTGGGAACTTAGATGTTATGTCCCTTGTGCCTGTAGTTACACTGGCTCACTCACCCTTCAAACCGGAACACAAAACATTATTATTGAAATAAATTATAGCCTATGTTATTTCTGGATAAAGTAACTTTCTAATGGTGAAAGAATTATTAAAATTGGCCCAGCAGTTTTAGAGTTTATCGAGTACAAACAAACAAAACTTTTCCCCTCAGGCGGCGAATGCACGTGCGGTTGCGGCGCGTGGGAGAGACGCAGGTACGCGGAGTCGCCGAGCAGCGTGCACCGCTACGTGAGCGCCGTCACCGACAGGTAGGTTATCGTTTACAGTGACAGCCTGTTAATGTCCCACTGCTGGGCTAAGGCCCAGAATAAATTTAATATAATTAAATATAAAATAATCGCTGGTTAGAATTTGGGAAATCCAGACATCACTTATTTATGTTTATGCTTAGTTAATATGAGCTTATAATTGATTCTGTGCTCAGTTGTGAAACTTCGTGAGGAGACTTGTGTTGAATCTGTCATATTGTATATCTTAGCGTGTTTAGGCAACTTCCCTCCCCCTTTTGAGGAGAAGGTCTGGAGCTTATTCCACCACGCTGCTCCGATGCGAATTGGTAGAATACACATGTGGCAGAATTTCAATGAAATTCGACACATGCAGGTTTCCTCACGATGTTTCGATTCACCGTCAAGCACGAGATGAATTATAATCACAAATTAACTACATAAACATTCAGTGGTGCTCGCCCGGGTTTGAACCCACGATCATCGGTTAAGATTCAAGATATCGTTTTAAACTTGTATTATAAACAGCAGAAGGGTTCGCCCTTGGGATCAATTATAATTATTAATTCATCAAAAAAGCTACGAGTCGATTAGCTTATTCGATATCGTTTACATTAATTTCGATTTGTATGGAATGAAAACATCGCTTTTAGTGAAGTTAATCGTGATGCCATACAAATATCAGTTAACTCATAAGTTCATTGCGCATGCGCATTGATCACACCGATATATCACCAGCTGTACCAGCTGTACTCGCACAGATTAAGTAAAACGAAATGTCTCCGTTGTCGTTGGTTTGGTTCAATAATTAACTAAGATTAACATCTTATTATAATTAAAATATCAGGCTAAATAAATATCGTGTAAGCGTTAATTGTATATTAATATCCTGGGACATTATTCACACACGGCCATCTGATCCCGAACTAAGCAGAGCTCGTACTATGGAAACCAGACAACTGATATACTACATGTACTGCTTTTTTTTTTGTAAATACATATTTATATAGATAATTACACCCAGACTCAGTACAAACAGACATGTTCATGCACACAAATGTCTGTGCTGGGTGGGAATCGAACCAACAACCTTTAGCGTGAACGGCAAGCATCCACCAACCATATTATACAGATAATTACACCCAGACTCAGGACAAATAGATACAAAATAAAATTGTATATTAATTACTATAAATACAATTGTTGTTTGAAATAATTATAATATCAAAGATGGAGTGCGAGGGAGTGCGCGTGTCGGCGTCGCAGGTGGCGGCGGCCGGCCTGCGTGTGTACCGCCTACAGGCGCGTCAGCGACGCCTGCCACGACGACCGGTGAGCTACACGAATATACATAGATATCCCTTGGAAGCAGGGCTTTGTGCGCCACTTCTGGGTAGGTACCACATATGCTACCGTCAAACGCCAATACTCAGTATTGAATGGGTTAATATTTCTTTGATGCCTATGGGACGGTGACCACTTACCATCCTACCACTTCCACTACTCGTGACATATTTGCCGATCAGCTTAATGTTTTATAAAAATAATAATATAGGTTTTTTTTTCTAATTACAGATTGGCTGCAGTTCTAACGCTGGGCGCGAGGGACCTCCGACGTGAATTGGATGCCATTGTCATTAACACAGGTAACTTGTGTTAGAAAAATGCATGCGCATTAAAAACTTAAATTGAACCATAGACAAGATAAGACAGAGCCATAGATAATACCGCGGAGAAACAAAATTATTTTAACTAATATCTTTAGTACTACACTGATTAATTTTATGAATACTTAGCTAATAAGAAAAATGTATTTTGGATAGGATTTTCGTACAGTCCGTTCTTGGTTAGCGTCTACGTCAGGGAAGGAGTAACTGTGACAAATTTCAAGTCAATCAGGCGGACAGTTTAGGAGATCTTGTGGTATTTCGCTTATACATCTTCGAGTTACGGTGTAAAAATCTTAAAAACCTTTAAACAAAT